>NC_060907.1:1620196-1936862 GCF_014805685.1 Silurus meridionalis
CTTTGACTTTGTTCACAATACCACAGGCTGCCAGTTCACTTTCTCCAAACTCACTCTTATCTCTAATTTGTCTTTTTACATCAGGTTTTCACGCAATTCTGTTTCCTCCCAGGAACTCGCATGCTCAAAGAACACGCTTACAGATGTTGTCTAACACAGGAAATGCCACCTACTAAAAAGATTCTAAAATTCATGTATTTTCTACTAATATTTTTATTCTCATTCATGTCGATTTGAATCAATTACGATGTGCAAAAACTGGGAAAAAATGCAAACTTGTGTAATTTTTATTAGAGCTTTCAGACTTTTGGGGCCGTTGTGTGTTTCATAATCTTTTACAGGTCGGGTGTGTACACAAGTACAACCCACACACACATACACACCCACCCACACTTATATTTATTTATATATATATATATATATATATATATATATATATATATATATATATATATATATATATATATAATTTTTTTACTTGTTTGTACACATCTGTACACGCATCTGTACAACTTGTTTACAAGCAGCTGCAACTAAAAACCTTGTAAACGCTAATAAAAATCCAGGATCATTCAAATAAAACATCTGTCTGTTCTGTAAAAACCGACCGATTGCATTTTCTTCTGTTTTAATCGCAGTTCTGTTTTATCAGTGGAACTTTTTCTTTCTTTCCGTTTGTTTTTTTTTACTCACCGTTCGGAAACATCCGGATCACCTGCATGCAATAATAAGATCATTTTACAAAACCAAAAACAATAAAAACCCATCCTGCATGCTGTATCAGTATCAGAGTGCAGTCCAGGAGCAGCTGTGCATTAATCACTTTAATGTTTCAAATCGAAAAAACTTACTTCCTCTAAAACAGCTGACATGACCTAAAACAAGAAGAAGTTATGAAGTATGGAAAGCCAATAGGGTCAACACACAGACACTTCCACAGCAGCGTAACTTCAACGATGAGCGTCAAACCACGATGACGCAACATCTCATGGAAAATGTGGGAGCGAATCAGGTGGACAGACCTGCAAGAAGAGAAACTTAAGTTATAGGGGAAATGAGTTTTTGTATGTTTTTATTTTTATAACGTTTTCTTCTGAACTCCTGAATTTTTTTGACCATTGTTTGAGTTGTCGCCAGATCCACTGGTTTTCATAAAAAAATTCAAATAAAAGTTAGCTAAGTGTTAAAATGTTGGATTTCTAATATAATAGTTTATATATGAGCATCTCCAGACTCTTAATGTTGGGCCATCGAGCAAATCCCTTAACCCTCAGCTGCTCAGTTGTATAAATAAAATAAAGGAATCTGCCAAATGCTACTCATTTTTTTTAAAAGAAGGAATTTCACTTCATTTATTATATGTTATTTACAGATCATTTACATATTAATTAGCATTCAAAACAGCAACATTTGACTGGATGCAGAACATGACCATTTTAATTGGCTACAGCACTGGCAAATAAAATATATATTTTTATTTATTTATCGATTTGCTTTTTTTAGCCAGACATTAATTTATTGACACATTTTCGTTTTGCTTTTTTTTAATGTAGCAACCTAAAAATAATCGGCCATCAATCACCTTTTGGAAGCAACCCACCAGCTGAGATGAAATGATTTTCACTGACTTATTTTGTTCATTGTTTATTAAACCATTTCATTTTAATTGTGTATACACTCACAGTACAGTTTATTAGGAACACATATACACACATTTATTCTTCCAGTCATGTGGCGGCAGCACGATGCATAAGATAGAGGTCAACTGGGAAAAATGGGACCTCAGTGAACGCCATTGGTGGGCTGTGGGTTGTTGCTAGATGGGTTCATGTGAATTTTGGAAACTGGGATTTTCCTACACGACAGTCTCTAAAGTTTATGTAGAAGTTATTAATGAGAGAAACTGTGGGTCAAATAATGACTCTTTAAAACCACTGTGAGCAGAAACACATCTCACTGGAGCTTATGGTGAATAAGCTACAACAGCAGATCATATCTTCTTATCACATCCTTTCATGCCACAAGCCAAGGCTACAGTCTGTACAGGAAAATTGTTTGAACAAGTTGATATTGATGGAGTAAATCCACAGAACACACAATTTAATAAAAGATCAGATCAATTCTTTATTTGATCAATTTCTTTATTTTATTCCAAATGGCACAAAGTCACAGAGCCATTTTCTACGCTGAACCCCGGATGCACTGGCTTTGTAAACTTTGTACAGAATGTGTGAATGTGTGTAAGTGTGTGTGTCTCCGGTGAGACGCTGTAAAAAGTCAGTGTTCCAGCAGCCCAGTCCAGATATACACCTATCCTGTTGGACTTGGGCATGCCGATGGTTATGCTACTTGAACCATGCTTTACGTTGTAGTATTTTTTGCTTACACTACAAAGGGCCCAGGAGACCTCGTTTGGCCCAATGCGAGCGTTCCACACTGGCAGGTCTTCCATGTTCCTCTCAATATCAGGATAAGTGACGCCAATTATGGGTGATGACCCTTCCAAAAAGACTTCCCAGTAACAGCGATGGCTCAGACTCTCATTACACAGAACTTGGCAATACAGCTGAAATCTGTCCGGGTGATCTGGGTACTGCTGCGCTTGGACTGTATATGAGACCTTCTTGTTTGCTTCAGACAGGCAGAGCTTTTTGTGGGCCGTGTTTGGGTTGAACGTGAGCTCACGGGCATCTGCAATAACAGAAAAAATGCTAAGGATAACTTACAGCCCAGTGCTCAATCTCTTATGTTTCTACTTCTAAAGCTCATTCGAAGGGACTCGTTCACTTCACACCAACAGATTCCAACATAATCAATGGTATGCTAAAGTTTGTAAAGAGAGATGTTAATTAAACATTTGTAAAAAGAAGTCTCCAGAGAAAGAAAATTTAAAGAGAAAGAGAAAGGAACTTACACTTTTTAATCCCAGCTTTCATAAATTGTCCACTTTTTGGTTCCATCCTACAGTAAGAAAGCCGGAGTTTAGAGTTACATCATGATCTAAGAAGCATTTACAACAATTTGTAACAGACCCACAGTATAGCAGTTATATTATATTATTTTAACATGTCAACAAACCAGCAGCTCTAAAGAGATGTAATGCACAAACCATCTAAAATCTTACTTGAGTGTCTCCAGTTTGCAGTTTGGATTATTCCGTAGGTCAGAGAGCAGCTGTTCTCCTCTATCTTCTGGATTATTGTAGCTCAGATCAAGATCTTTCAGGACTGATAAGGAGTTTAATCTCAGAGCCGATGCCAGAAAAGAAATGCCTTCTTTTGTCACTAAACAACCAGACAATCTAAAAAAAAGAAAAAATTGACAGCAACCTTCTGACCAGCATGGATTAGATTTTGATTATCGCTCAAAAACTAACCCCAGTGTCCGCAGTTTGCACTGTTTATTGCTGAGTCCTTCAGAAATGTGCTTCATTCCTGAATCCCACAGATCATTGTTACTCAGGTCCAACTCTCTTAAAGTGTAGAGAATGGAGGAGAGGAATGAGCAGCTCTTCTCTGTGAGGTTACACCAGCTCAGCCTGGATTTAAAACACAACCAAAAATAGAGTTCATTATTTACAGTAACGTAAAAACTCTGGATGTTGCTGAATTCAAGTAGGTCACAAAAGATCAACTTAAACATTTACCAGTGGTGGGCGGTCAGGGTCAGCAAATTCTTCTCTGCTGGCCTAAACACTGTCAGAAGAACTGACCTATATTTACAACTCAACTTCTAATATTTGTTCTATAAAATTTTATTAATTTATTCCCAACAGTTTATTCTATTCAGTTCGTAGCGTTTCTCTCAGCTGCACTGCTTCCAGTACGTGAGTGTGGATGTCAGATTTTTTTTGTCCAATCAGATTTCAGCCTTTTGTGCTGCCATGTCAATCTAATCTGCTCAGAGCCTTCAAAGTCAGTACTGCTGGCCTTTTTACCATAGAGAATATTACCAACGGGTCTGTTTCTTTAATTAATCAGACTTCATATTCGCCTCACAGGGCAGTTAGCTCACTAGCCCGAGAAAGTGTTTGTTCTCCACTTCCAGACCAGTGAATACGAGCGGTACCACTGGATTACAGCCTCTATTGTGTTTTTGTATTGTATTGATAGTTTCTATATTTGCAATGTGATAGTGCTGTATTAAGAGGTGGATTAAGTCGGAACGTCCTCACTGAAGACCCAGGTACCAAATGCAAGGCCCACCACTGCATGTACATAATGTGCCAATTGGATGCATCTTTTAGTACATCTAATAATTAAACTAATTTTGCAGTTATTTATCAACACTTGCCTCAGAACTTGTAGTTTATAAAATACATTTTCCTGTTTAGCAAAAAGCAGCTCTACTGCTGTGTCCCGGAGGTCATTGTTGCTCAGGTCCAGTTCAGTCAGAGACGATGAAATTGAGAGGAGGGCTGAAGTTAGTTCAGCACAGCTGCTTTGGGAGAAATGGCATCTTGCCAACCTTAAGACAGTGAATAAAGTTAGCATAAACGTATAGTCAAATTCATAAGGGTGGGTCATTATCATTAACAATTTTATAAATATTGATAGTAATTAAATATTTTTTTCTCAATTATATAAACTCAATGAGGTGAAGGGAAAGTGTTACAGAGCATGGAGCCATGTGAGAGAAACACTAAGCCAGCAAAAGTAATTATAAAACTACTAGTTTTAGAAAACTATTTTTTAACTGTTTATAACCTGTCTCATCTCCTCTAGGTTTCAGCACTTGTGTCCAAACCCAGTTCTGGGGAAGATTTGCTGTCATGGTGTCCTTGCCACTTGCAAAGTTTGAACAAATGCTCATCAGCATCCACCAGACTTAACACCAGGATTTCCTAGAATTGTGCTACCAGGAAATGCTACTGAGGCTGGGGATTGGCAGGTGATATAGAGCCTGGTCCAGTAGTACAGTAGCAGCCTCGACAGCCAATTCAACTATGCCACACCTCATGCATGCCAAGATGGGTCACTATATACTCCGTAAACATTCCACAATGTATTGGAGCATGATGTAGAAAAATGGGGTTGGACAAACTCATAGCAGGCAGTCAACCTACTACAGCTACTGTAAGGGGTAGCCCAGGCCATGGCTCGACAACGTCTCTTCATAAACCCACCAAAGTGCCTTAACTGGAAACTGGAAAGTCGTCTATTCTTCAACAGGTCAGCTGTGCCCCTTAACAGCTTTTCCTAACTGGCTGTCAATATTTGGTAATGCCCCCGACATGTTCTTGCTTAACTTAACCACCAGCAAAGAATGCAGTACTTCAAAGCAATTAGTAGCCTGCCCACAGAATATTGATGACTTATTGAGGTGGCTGTTCATCCAGCACTTCCTTCTGCTGTGTTGGGGCTAGCAGTCTTATTGAGATTCGCCATCTATTAGTGTTCACCCAAAACCTT
Source organism: Silurus meridionalis (assembly GCF_014805685.1). Lineage (NCBI taxonomy): Eukaryota > Metazoa > Chordata > Actinopteri > Siluriformes > Siluridae > Silurus > Silurus meridionalis. The sequence continues at coordinate 1,625,608 of NC_060907.1, forward strand.
CAAGATAACTGTGAGGGCGTGGATGCTAGCAGTGTAATAAAGTAGAGGGGAAATTGTAAACCTCATGGTGCTGGATGGGGAGCGATGGAAGAATAGCTCCAGTGCAGGGCAAAGGACCATCTGATGGCATCTGGGCACTGGTAAGCCCTCTCCTTATATTGCCCTTTCCCTTTTCCCTGATCTACCTGGTCTCACCTACCACCACTGCTCTCTCCACCCTTGTGTATGTCTGAAGCATTGCAGGTAACCTGGGTATTTTTAGGACCAATGCCATGTGATGGAGATGGACATGTTGGTCTGGAACCCCAATGTGCCACAAGGTGCCCCCACTTGAGCAATACATGGGTGTCCAAGGGTTTAAATACCATGCATCTGTGGAGCTGTAATCAGACCTTATTTTTACTAAAACTTCTTCTGTAGTAGTATTCCAGATTTAATCAAACACGAATTCCTCACCTTAGTATCTCCAGTTTACAATGTGGACTCTTCAGTCCATCAGAAAGCAACTTTGCTCCCTTCTCAAATCTGTAATTATCACTCAGGTCCAGTGCTCTCAGAGCAGAGTTTTCCACCTCAAGAGCTGAAGCCACGGCCTCCCAGCACTCTTCAGTGAGCTCACAACCAGCAAGCCTGACAAAACACCAAACACACTTTCAATTGCCATTTGAAAGCATTCATGTAACTGTAGGAGGATCAATGAATATTGAGTGAAGGTACATTCTAGATCACCATGACAATTTGAAAAACCAGGAGTAAAAGAGAAATGATAGAGAAATTTCTCTCACCAAGCTTTCCTGAAGCATCTAACAGCTGGGATGAGTCTTCTGTAGGCTGAATTGGATGGGTTGAATTGTTTGGGGTGGAGCTCCTCAAAAACATCCCCAGACATCAACATCAGGTAGGCCAGAGTAGAGCAGTTTGAGGAGGATAATGCTCTGTCTGGTAAACTGTCTGTACACAGATATTTCTTGATTTGCTTGTACAGGGATTCGTCTTTCAGTTCCATCAGACAGAAGAAGTGATTGATGGATGTCTCAGGGGGCAAATCAACATAATTGTTCTGCATTTGCCTGATGTACTGGATTACTTTGTTAATGCTCTTCTTGTTGAACTGTGTATCTGTAAGAATTCCTTGCAGAAGTTTCTGATTGCTCTCAAGTGAAATTCCCAACAAGAATCGAAGAAAGAGATCTAAATGACCATTCTCAGTCTCCTTGGCTTTATCAACTACCTTCTTCAGGAGAACATCCAGCTGGGTGTCTTTAGGAGGGTCTTCACTAAAGAAAAACTTTAACTCATTCATGTTTTTGTTCAGGTAGGAATTGAAAACATGGAGTGCAGCAAGAAACTCCTGAATGCTTAAATGAATGAAGCAGTAAATCTTCCTCTCATAAAGCACCGATTCTTTCTTGAAGATCTCAGCACACATCCCTGAGCACTCTGAATCAACATGGACCTCAATACCACACTCTATCAGGTCTTCTTCATAGAACATGATGTTCCCATTTATCAGCTGTTTAAACGCCAGCTTGGCCAGTTTCAGGATCATTCCTTTGTTCATCTCCAGCAGTTTCTTCACATCTCGTTCCACCTTGTCATCATACTTTTGGTTTTTGGTGTTCATCTGTATAAGCAGGAAGTGGATGTACATTTCAGTCAGTGTAGCAGGAATTTCTTCACCATTCTTTTGAACCAGCATTGCTTGAAGCACCGTAGCAGTGATCCAGCAGAAGATGGGGATGTGACACATGATGTAGAGGCTCCGAGATTTCTTAATCTGTGAGATGATCTCATTGGCTTCATTCTCATTAGTTATTCTCTTTTTAAAATACGCCTCCTTTTGCTTATCGGTGAATCCTCGCACTTCTGTAAACAAGCTCACATACTCTGAAGGGATCTGATTGGCTGCTGCTGGTCGTGAGGTGATCCAGATCAGAGCAGAAGGAAGCAGCTTTCCTTCAATCAGGTTTGTGATGAGAGCATTCACAGGAGCTTTTTCTGTTTCACTGGTCACCATACTGGTGCTGAACTCCAGTGGAAGACGACTTTCATCAAGTCCATCAAAACAAAAACAAGCTGGAGACGTTTGTATAAATCTGTATCACTGAGTTTTTTCACTTCAGGGTAGAAATCCTGCAGTAATTCATGAAGACATTTTTCATCTTTAATTAAATTAATCTCTCGGAAAGGAAGGAGGAAAATGCAGTCTATGTTCTTGTTAGCATTTCCTTCAGCCCAATCGAGTATAAACTTCTGCACAGATACAGTTTTTCCGATTCCTGCAATTCCTTTGGTGAGCACTACTCGATTATCTTCATTAAAAATCTCATTGCAGTTGATTTGTTTTTCCTGAGATTTTTGAACACTAAAAGCTTTGTCCATTTTCAGAATCTCGTGTTCTTTGTTGACTTCTTTGAATTCTCCTTCGGTGATATACAGCTGCGTGTAGACCTTCTTCAGAAGTCTTTTAGTATCCGCATTCTTTTTGCCTTCAAAAATGCACTCGATTTTCTTCTTCATGCCAGCTTTGTGATTCACCAGAAATCTCTGTAGATCATCTGCAGACATGTCTGTGTGGCACAAAAGAACAGAAGGAGCTTCAGCAAGACGATGTCAAAGGACATGAAGATGTGGATTTGTGTGTTGATATTTTAAAATACATCTTAAAATATGTATAAATTTTAAAAAATCTCACTTTTTCCCAAATTTTTCATTTCCCATTCGGGTCGCAAAGCTTCTGGAGACATAGAAAAAATATTGAAATGAAGAACAGAATGACAGAAGGCTCAATGTTTCTCCTCTTGTGCTGCTTAATATGTTAAACATCAACCACTGTGAAAGGTCACGCTACACACTCGTACCAATACACAATCATATGATTCAACACAATAGTGAAAAGCATCAAACTACAAGGCAGCATTTTACATTTTCACCATCATTATTGCATTTATCTTCTCTGCATTTCTAGCTAACTTTATTTACATTCCAGATAAAACTGTTCAGTTTGCACTTCAACACTATCACTCTCTCGGCCTGTGATCTGAGCTGAGCTGAAAGTCAAATGAAATGAAATGACAACAGATGCAGAACTGTTGTCAAACATTCTCCAATTAGTGTGAGAGCAAATTAATATAAAAACATTTTCCATACGAGTGGAAGCAGTGCTGGCTGTGCTGTTGAGGAGAACATGATCGGAGAAGGTGTTGTTTAAGAGCGCAGGAACGTAAACGTTACTCCCATTTTCAGCGTTTACCACAACACGGATTCCAGCAGGGGGAGCAGCAGGAGACTGGGCTGGAGCTGGGTCTAAAATAACAATAATCATAATAGAGAACATTTAAAGTAACGCCGAGAAGTGGATCTCGAATAAATTAATCATTATCAGTAAATACAGTGGTCTCTGCGGGTTTCCGGAACTCGTAAGGGTCTTAGAGCGTAACCCCTACAAATTCTGAAAACCAGCAAATTTTGGATGCACCCCTGCAGCCCCTATGGTACATTAGTGAATTCATCTAGACATTACGTCATTGTTCATACGATAACGTGTTTTAAAAAACATTTTAGTTAAAAAATTCCTAACGTTCCTTAACATTCGGTCCGATTCCACAACTTGCTGTTAGTCAGATTCCAAATGAGAACCCGCAAACTTTCTGAGCCGTTTCAGGAAGTTACAGTTAAAAGACATTCTGCTGTTTCCCAAGCTGATAACAATGGACAGATAAGAAACAAACAAACGCTGTAAAAATCTTCATGTTTTATGGTGCAATAACTTGTGCTACACGGTTTCCCCTGTAGGTCAGAGGTGCAGTGACGATACACACAGAAATACAGGAAGGAAGTAGACAAAATGCTCATGTTACAGTACCACAAACATGTCGAGAGCTTCTGGTGCAGGTCCCTGATCTCTTTTTCCAGATCCAAACTAAGCAAATGATCACCAGGTGAAGGAACAGCAGCTCGACATCATTTTCACTCACTGAGGAATGAGACAAATATATGTACATATATAACCACACACACACACACACACACACACACACACACACACACACACACACACATATATATATATATATATATATATATATATATATAGAGAGAGAGAGAGAGAGAGAGAGAGAGAGAGAGCTGCTGTACATACACAGATCCAGATGTGCTGACTCTGAACATCTGGACGTCTGTGTGTCCAGTCAATAAACACTTTATTTTTTATAAACCTATATTCTGATTTTGAACACATTCCACTTCTCTAGTAATTCTTTCTTTTTTCTATTTAACTCACAGGTTGGAAACATCCCTCCTTCCATCCATTACATGATACATGTATTTATTTGACAGGATCTTGCTGTAGTCGGTATCTGAGAGTCATAACGCAGGTTAAAGAACAGAATCAGGAGGTTAATCATCTCGGAGTTCTCGATTTCATGTTTACGGCAAAATAAAAGAACGTTTGACTGCTGACATCCACAAAATGAAACTAAAACTAACGCAACTCAAAGCGAAAGTGCTGAGATGTGGAAAGCCAACGGGTCAATATCAGGGGCTATTCGGATGAGATGGAAAGCCACAGGGGTTCTCACCGTTTATTTTCATTTGTGGGATTTTTTTTTTCTTAAGCTCAGGGAAGAATATATTGTTATTTAGAAGTGATTGGTCCAAAGCAGTGTTTCAGAAATACATTGATTCTGGACATATGAAGGTGGAGAGAAAAAAGTCTGAGACTCTATGAGAAAGAATCATTGAGAGGAACCAGATTGAAATCGATCCTCATCCTCAACACCAGACAATTTCATTATTAATCAGTTCCTTCTGTAACTGAACTACATGGTCAAAAAACTGATATAGTTTTTTAGTAGAATTCTTAAGATGTCCATGTGGGAACATCTTCAGCAGCAGCAAGGGGTCAACAAGTGATGAGAACTCTATCCAGAAATGCACCAGGATCGATCAGGTCTGGAGAAAAGAAAGGACGGGACAGGATTACTGGTATCACAGGAGTAGCATCTCTTCCTTAATACTCTAGAGGGCAGTAGAGTCCCTTTATCAAAGATCATTCCACAATGGCAGGAGGTGTGTATGTAGGATGTGTGATGATCACAGATGGCAATCTATGCATTTCACATCTAGATCCTCAGTGGTGTCCTACTGTCCGATTTGAAATGTTTCTGTGCAAATTTGCAATGCAAAAGTTTTAACTATTCATGAAAAAGTTTAAAAACTGTTTTGAACTGTTTTGGTCGACCTTTTCTCACGACGTCCAGCTTTTCATGAAAAGCCAGTTTTGAAAATATTTGCGCTTGTGCAGGTCGCTACAGTTTGGACACTGGACCTCCTGGAGTGTTTAAAGGCTCTGGCATGGAGAAGCTGGTGTTGGATCTGTGATGATCATAGATGTTGAGCTATTTTATGAGTTGCTCAGTAGCTCCTAGTTTTATAACCACAATGACTGTAAAAGACTGTAGAAAGAACATTACTCAATCACACACTCCAGTGCTCATGTTAGTTCTCACTCTCCAGTGTTCTATAGTGTTTAAAGCAGGAGTCACCAACGTAGTGCCCGCGGGCACCAGGTCGCCCGCAAGGACCACATGAGTCGCCCGCAAGTCTTTTCTAAAAATATCTGTTTCATACCTTGTCAAATCATTGTTGATAATTATTGTGAGACATCATTAACATGATCAGTGTCTTCACATAGATCAGGGGTGTCAAACTCAGTGTCAAATCCAAACCGACGTACAATTATATCTGGCCCGCGAGATGATTTTATAAAGATGTATTATTATTGTTATTAATGTCCCGGCGATATGAAGCGCTGATAACACAAACTACAGATCCCATAATGCATCGCTTCAGCTGCCTTACCGAACGCGAGGTGAACTGGGAACATTCCAGCATCAATCAAGTCGAGCTTCTGTTGATGTATTTAACTCTATTGTACAGTTATTGTGAAACAGCGCCTCACAGTGGCGAAGAGAAAAGTTGACTCTGAGTAGATGTTTACTGACACTGCTGGTAAACACGCGTGTGTGTGTGTGTGTGTGTGTGTGTGTGTGTGTGTGTGTGTGTGTGTGTGTGTGTGTTATTAGTGGAGTGAATGTGGCTGTAATTAAGGAAATTAATCTGAGACAGAACTACGAGACAAAACATCAGGAGAAGCTGAAGAACCTGAATGCAGAGCAGAAGATACAGAAAGTAGAAGAGTTAAAGAAGAATCTGACATTTCAGCAGATGTTTTTCACCAGAGCAAAATCACAAAGTGAAGCTGGTGTGAAAACAGAGGAGAAATCAGAGTCTCATCAGCCGGTTATTTACTGAGGGAGAGTTTCTGAAGAGCTGCATGATGAAGCTGTGAGACGTCTGGTGTTCCACAGGAGATATTTTTATGGAGAGCAAAATATTTTAAGTGATTTAAAGTTTAAGATTATTATTTATAAAATGGCATAAGAGCAAAGAAATCTGATTGTTTTGATTTGTTGTGATTTTAACGTTTACTTAAAAGCACAATTTTTATTGATTTGTTCAGGGTTTTTTTTGCAGCATGTTCATATTTCTAAGTTGTATAGTTTGACAGGAGATATTTTTATGGAGAGCAATTTATTTAAAGTTTAAGTTTAATTTATTCTGGAATAATATTCCTGTCTGTATTTATTCATATTTATGTTCAAAAACATTGTTATAGTGTGTTCAGCCCGCAATCTAAAGTGTGCTTCGAGTTTTGGCCCCCGTGCAATTGAGTTTGACCCCCTGATATAGATGAATATCATTAATTATTAATAATAACATTTAATTAAAGGTAAATTGAGCAAATGTGTTATTTCAGAAGTGTGTATTAAACTGGTAGCCCTTCACATTAATTGGTACTCAAGAAGTAGCTCTCGATGTCAAAAAGGTTGGTGACCCCTGGTTTAAAGACTATAATCACACTCTTGATGTCACCCAAATGAGGATGAGGTTCCCCTTTTGAGTCTGGTTCCTCTCAAGGTTTCTTCCTCATAACATCTACAGGAGTTTTTCCTTCACCACAGTCTCCATGGTGCTCATCAGGGATAAACACACATCGTTCACCTTCACTGTTAAATTGTGTAAAGCTGCTTTGAGACGATGTGTGTTGTGAAAAGCGCAATAGAAGTAAACCTGACTTACTGGCCCTGAACTTTCTATTCCTCAAGGAAATGAGTGGTGAGGTTCACACACGTGTACATGTTTTTCAGAATGAGTGTTTTCTGTTGCAGTGACAGAAAGCATAAAGGATGAGAGACTGGAGGTTCAGGAAGTAGGATGAGACATCAACTCTAATTCAATCGTTTTTTTTGTTGTTTGAGAACCTGTCACATTCCTCCCATTCCTTCTTCTCCGAGCCAGCGGATCTTCTCAGACACAAAAAATCCAAACAATGTTGCGAAGCACTAAACGCTACGCCGTGACATCCGGCAAATTCCACAGCACTGAAGAAGGGTGACGTTTAAGAAAGTAGTACGCAACAAGAAACCACTGTTTCTCAGTTTAGTTTTTAGAAATGTTACTTTCATTTGTAAAACATTTTCACAAGAATATTACTCAACATTTCATACTTCCTGGGTGTTTTTCAGCCTACTCTTACTCTTAAAAGTGGAAGTGGACTGCAAAAAATAATACAAACGCTGCATAGTCATAGAGGCAGAGGCACGGCGGACATGTAGGACTAGGAAACATCTATCAGAACGTTGGGTTTTTATATTTATTTTATATTCTGCATTTAGAATGAAGATGCTTCTCATCTTCACCTTCAGCCAGATTATAGGTAAGTAAAAGCACTTACTCAGCATTACACCAGTGTAGTTTCTCAAATGCTCCAATCTGATTGGTCAAAAAAAAAAAAGAAACTGTAATTATTTTATTTACAAATGTAATCAACATATAACGAACACATGAATGCTCTAATGTGGAGCATGAACACATGGTCCACATGGGCTGGAGTGGAAGATCTGCCGCAGAGCTTCAACCCTGTTGAGAAAGAATTGGAAAATTTATTGGCGATTACAGAATATAATGTCATTTAGAAATAATTTTTGACCCCAATTTAAGATAAACATAACAAATAAGCAGCAAGAAACAATAAGATTAAATATTTTGATTTTGACCAAAAAACTAATTACTTTGGGAAGATTTCCAGCCTGCTGTTAAAAACCATATAAAGATGATCAGCTATAATAAACTGATTTGTAATGATTATTTCAGAACAGTGCCTCTTACCAAGGGCTGGAATATTAGCCACCTTGTGAAGAGTCAGTTTTTAAACTGGATGTGTTGGAAAAATGTGCACAAGTCTAAGAATCTCAGCGATTTTGATACGTGGACAAATTAAAAGCTTCCTCAAAACACCAGGTCTTGTGAGGTTCATCCTGGTTTGCAGGGGTTAGAACCTATTACAAAAATGACCTAATAAAGAACAGGAAAACCTCGAGAGCCCTAATGATCTTGTCCTCTCCAGCTGAATATCATTTCCTACACATTCACACTGGAAAATTCTTTAGCAATGGTTTAAAAAACAGGGCAAAAGTTCAGGATTTTAAGGATCTGCTGCTAATATTTGGTTGCCTGATACGACCAGAGGTCATGTAACGTCCAGGTCTTGATGGTTCAGATCTGTTTTAATGAAACTACTGTATGTAAAATATTAATCAGGTGGTTAGTGTTGTGGCTGATCAGTGAATGTGTTGAGTTTCATGGTTTTTATGTTGCACCATCGTCCTGGATCTTATTTCATTCCACTGTATTTCATTCTCCAGCTGGATCTGATGCTGTAACTACAGTAACTGGATACAGAGGAAGATCAGTTCAGATTAAATGTCACTATGAATCTGGATATGAAGATTACAACAAGTATCTCTGCAGAGGTGACTGTTGGCTTGGAAACAAAGATGTTCCTGTTCAGTCTGGACCTCCTGCTGAAGACACCAGATTCTCTCTGTACGACGACACAACAGCCAAAATCTTCACCATCACCATCACTGATCTGAGAGCAGAGGATGCAAACACTTACTGGTGTGGGATACAGCGGTTTGTGCCATTTAGAGATATTTACACAAAGCTTCAACTGCTGGTTGAAATGGGTGAGTGTTTCACAGAGGAGACTGAAAGAATCTCACACAATAATGAATTGATTATAAACACATTGTGATTAAAACAGATTAATGAACTGTCCAGCTGGAAACAAGCTAATCTTGTAATGTAAACCTCTGATGATCACCTTCAAGTCACGTTTGTTATTGTTATTGCAAATTGATATGCAAAAAAAAAAATATATATAAATAAATAAATCCAAATGGGGCGACATTTTAAACTTTAAACTTCATTTACATTTAAGGCCACGAAAAAATTATTTTGAATCACTAAACATTTGTTTTACTGCTGCGCCAAGTCTCAAATCAAGCACCAAAATGCACCATGACGTGCACGTCCAGCAAATAAAACCGTCCGTGTGGAAACATAGCGAAAGTTCCGTTTGGTGTCCTGATGATTTAGAACATCGTAATTACTTTAAAACATCTACAACAATATTTTTACTGCCCCGTCATCTGAAATGTAAACAGCCTCGTCTGTTTGAGCAACAGGCTCACTGCGAAGAAAGAGAAGTAATGGGGCCTTGTGGGTTTTTAATGTTCTTTTTTTTCCATGTGTTCAAAAACATGAAGAAAAACGTCTATGTTCTTTATGCTCAATGATGAGTTTGGTTTCAGTAATAATAAACATACATTTGCACAAAGCATCCGTATTTATCCATAAACATGTTAATGAGAATGTTAAAAATGTGAAAAGTAATAATTTAAGATACATGTAGAACAGATAAAAATTGAGTAATTAAGTTGTGATTCATTATTAATTAACATTATTAATTAACATGTGATTGAATGATTAATCAAACAACAGCCCTAATTTATTATATATATATCCAGGTCATAAGTTTGGTTAAGTTTTGAGCATCGCATTCCATATTTAGTAGCACTTTGTTCTTCTAATTCTCCACTCTTCTGGGAAGATGTTCTACTAGATTTTGGAGTGTGCTTATGGATATTTGTGTTCATCAGTCACAAGTGTGTTAGTAAAGGCAGGTACTGATGTAGGTGAGGAGACCTGGGGTGCAGTCAGGGTTCACATTCATCCCAAAGGTGTTCAGTTGGGATGAGATCAGAGCTCTATAGCAGCAAGATCTTCCTCTCCAAAGCATGTAAACCAGATCTTCACGGAGCTCATTTTGTGCACAGGGACATCACCATGCTGGAACAGGTTTGGGTTTCCAAGTTCAAGTGAATGCACAAATTTTATTATAGCGCCATCTAAAGACGTCCTGTACAATTGAGTGCCACCAGTTTTGTGGTAACAGTTTGGAAAATAAGCACATATCGCAGGAAAAGGCAGGTGTCCCAATACTTTTGGTAAACATAGTGTATATGAAAATTCATAGGTTCATAAATTGTGTAGGGAAAATGTGTGTGGCTAAATATAGATCAGCTACGCATAAAGGCACAATGGCTTTTATCAAGATGCACGTAAGTAAATCAGCTAAGCGATGAAGTGTGTACTCTCTGGAAAGGAGAACCTGGATTAGAGCTTGATCCTGTTTCTATTTCCTCAGATGACCCTGCCATCAGTACGGTCTCACAGTCCACACACACCACACAATCTGCTTCAACACTTACTGTGAGACCCCCAGTGCATGCTAACACCACCCCCCAAGCTCTAGGTATGGACTTTTCCACTGAGCTCTTCTTTATCGTATTTCTGACATGTCATTCATCATGTATAATTTTTTTCAGCTTAATTAGTAAACAAGATTCTTCCGATGTAGGATACGTCACTGTCCTGCTCAGCACTTCAGTGTTTTTAAATAGTCTTTATTTGCATCCTCAATGAGTAACAATGATGTCACAGAATGGCACATTCCAAGAAAATGTAAAAAAAAATAATAAAAAAAAAAAACACGTCAATGATCTTTTTAAAAGGTTTTGACACGAAGGCTGTGGTTTGTAAGTTAATAGGAAGTGCACATTTCGCAAAAAAAAACCACTTCACACTTCTCTAATCGAAGGTTACAAATTAGTTTCATAGTTTGTTTCTAACATTATTAATGGCTTTCAGTGTGAAAACTTTCTATGCATCGCACAGTGTCAGGTGCTGCTTCTCCTTACCTAATCCACCTTCTTCTTCTACACACTTCCACTACATTCTCCATGGATTTCCTGTTACATGACATGCTTTGATGTGGTTTCAAATATAAATTTTTTTAAAAATGTTTATATCCTAATGTTAAAGATGTTTCAACAAATGTTAAAGGTGTGGCTACCTACCCCCTGATCAGTACATGTGCAGTGGTGTTGGCTGTTGGTGTGTTCATAGCAATCTACAGAAGAAACCGCTCAGGTAAATCCAGCTTTAATGTGTGTTTTTCAGATTTATTTATTATGATTTTCTAAATTCATTACGGGTCGCTTCACTGTTACTCACATGCTCATGGAAACAATTTTGTAAGGCAGTTATTCAGTGACTTGAATGTAACTCGTCATTTTGATGAAGCTACAAATTGGTCATGAGAGAAATCCACCCTGCTGTAGCTCCACTGTATTCTACAGGACAAACGTGTATGACTATGTGGTGTTTGCATTTAGTCCCACAAAAAGCCGACATCATCTAGTTTGTGGTTTGTGAGGACATTTTTTCAGCTGCTTATACAAAACTAATAAGAAATGACACGAGAAATCATCCTAAAGGTCCTAATCTCAGAGCTACACTTCGAAATCATCAATATCGCAATACATGCATACATACATTGTGTTTACATATTTAACTGCACTTTGACAGATTGTATTGTTTATGCATTTTGGATGAACTTTCACACTTTGTTGCATTTCTCATCTCCTTGCAGGCTCTGTAACAGTGATGCAACCTTCCACTGAGGTACGAGGCAGTGATGTGCATCAGGGATTATTTTTCACAAGCAGTTAACTTGCAAAATATTTGAAAGATTTTTGCTTTCCGTTTCAGACAAATGAAGATAATGAAAGTGACCGATATGTTCTTCCTCCCCAAGCAAGAGAAATGCAAAATATACCTGAATCCATCTATCAGAATACAGACCGAACCACTAACCAATCAGATTCACTCTACCAGAGTCTGACCTTCACTATTAACCAATCAGACTCAGTCTACCAGACTCTGCCCTTTAAAAATAACCAACCAGAGTCATTCTACCAGTGTCCAACCTCTATTACTAAGCAATAAGACTTCTACCAGAGCCGACCAGAGTCTGACCTTCACTAATAGCCAACAAGATTCAGGAGACCACGCTTGACCATACAAGAGAAATGGTTGTTACTTTCACAATGATTATTGTTATTTGTTTTTTTGTCTGTTTTTTGGCTTTTTGCCTGGACTGGAAATGACTTTTAATCTTTTTGTGAATACTTTTTAACATGTTCATAATAAAAACTCTGTTCCGTTCCTCAACTTGCACTGGCCATGCGCCTAACAAGGCTGTAGATAAGTTCTGGTGTTTGAATATAAGCTTATTTTGTTATTTATTTTTACTTTAAATGTAAAACTTTTGACCGTCTCCATTGTATATTACAAAGAGATACTACACGTCTTTAAAGATAAGAATAAAGAAGATGATAAATTCACTGTGTGTATTCGTGACTTTATTACTTTTCAGTAATAATGCAGGTTTTTTTTTTTTACTTCGAATTGATTTTATGATATTTTGTTTGCTAGTTTCAGCAGTCCAACTGCTGGTCCTCGAACAAATACACTGTTTTTGAGCAGATTTTTTTGCCATCTGATATCAGACATCTCTTATGTTTCTAAAATATATTGACTGTATATGCAACATAAAAATATATGCAACATTCTTCTGAAACCAATTCCATCAATATAGTCCTATAATGTACAATTATATTTCCAAAAGTATTGGGACACCTGACTTTTCCTGCCATTTGAGGTTACAAACTGAAACCCCAAAGCAGAAGACACAAAGTCGTACAGGACGTCTTTGGATGTGGTAAAATACAATGTTGTGTTCATTTGAACTTAAAAACCCAAACCTGTTCCAGCATGACAATGTCTCTGTGCTCAAAGCCAGCTCCAAGAAGATATGCTTTAGATGGTTTGGAGTGGAAGATTTCAAATGACTGTATAAGACTGTAGAAGGAACATCACTCATAATCACACAGTACTCATGTTAGTTCTCTCTCTCCAGTGTTCTGTATTATTGAAAGATTTATGATCAAACTCTTGATGTCACCCAAATGAGGATGGGTTCCCCTTTTGAGTCTGGTTCCTCTCAAGGTTTCTTCCTCATAACATCTAAGGGAGTTTTTCCTTGCCACAGTCACCATGGCTGCTCATCAGGAATAAAAACACATCATTCACCTTTACTGTTGATTTCTGTAAAGCTGCTTTGAGACAATGTCTGTTGTGAAAAGCGCTATAGAAATAAACTTGACATCTTCAGGAGGGCCTGATACCGCACCAGGTAGATGCCAGTTAGTGTCTTCAGGATTTCTGTGAGTGTAAAGAACTCCAGAATGGCAAATCTTTTCCTGATTTCCTGGATTTTGTCATCAGTGTGGTGCAATACTTTATGGAACAGACTGGAACTGAGGAAACATGTAGTGTATGATAATAGTGGGCTATAAATACATATCTACATTAGATCAAAACATTCACACACAAATTTCCCTCTCTCACTCACATTCCCCTCAACCACAACAACCACCACACAGACCAACTCAACCACACGATTAGTCGACACAGTAATGGTTTTCTATGGATGAAGAACATCACTTTTATGTAAAGTTCTGAGGTTTGTATGATTATGTGGAGGTGTTTTCTTACATAAAAGCTTAACATATAACAGCGAGGTGAAGATGTAAGGTATGGGGTGGTCTGTGCACATCTCAGAAATAGCCCAGTTAGCAGGAAGTATATGTAGGTCACTCAGATGAACGTAAATATGTGTACACAGGGGCAGTGCTACTTACCTCACTATCGGATTTTCTGAGTGACTTTCTGATACTCGGTTAAAAGTGGAAGTGAAAAGTGACATTTCTATTAAAGTCAGTGCGAAGTGAGAAACATTCAGAGTGTCCAAAATTACCGTGTTTTGTGTTCTGGACTTAGAATGAAGATCCTCTTCATCTTCACCGTCTGCCTGAATATAGGTGAGTGCAAGAATGTTCATGTTCAAGTGACTGACTTATTAGGTACAACTTTACTGGCAAAGTCAATACAAATACGGTGACAATGAATTGCAATTAGCAAGTATGTATTAAATATAGCACTTTTAGGGGAAGTTAAAAGATTTAGAAAATGTACTGATTAATATCTATACTAGGTGAGAAACCATCCTTAACTCCACGCTATGTGCTTTAGGATCAGGGCTGATACTTTATACTGATACTGAACCTCTGGTTCACCTGGTTCCTGTTGTTAATATTAGTATTATCTATCGAGTACAGCAGAAAAAAGAACTCGTGTTGCATGACGTATGATATCGAATGTCAGTCTGAGTGTTATTCAAAATGAAGATCTTGCAGAAATGTGCAGTGCCTGTGTAAAGTGTGGAAACACCTAATCATTTATGGTTTTCGAGAAACACATGCATGTTTCTTTTATTTCTATTCACCAATATTAGGTAATTTAGCAACCTCAAAACATGAACGTTTTGCTAAAATCTTCTCTCCTGTGTTCCTGGTCTCACAGAAGTTCATCTGTTAGAGACAAAAATGTCACATTTGCACTTACAGTATGTGTTTTTGCTTTTTACTGAGAAACAAAAGAAAAAATAAACATGTCTCAAAAACCATAAAAGACTCAGTGTTTCCACACTTTTAACAGTCATTTGTACTTGGCTCTTCTCTTATACATCCTGGATATGGAGCTTCATTTTGGATTTACCTCTTTGTTCTGAATAATAATTCATTCTCCAGCTGGATCTGATGCTGTAACTACAGTAACTGGATACAGAGGAAGATCAGTTCAGATTAAATGTCACTATGAATCTGGATATGAAAAGAACAACAAGTATCTCTGCAGAGGTGAATGTCCCCATTGGCCTGCAACCAAAGAGATTCCTGTTCAGTCTGGATCTCCTGCTGAAGACACCAGATTCTCTCTGTATGACAACACAACAGCCAAAATCTTCACCATCACCATCACTGATCTGAGAGCAGAGGATGCAAACACTTACTGGTGTGTGGTAGAGCAGACAGGGCCTAATATTTACACAGAGCTTCAACTGCTGGTTGAAATGGGTGAGTGTTACACAGAGGAGACTGAAAGAATCTCACACAATAATTCATCGATTATAAAGTATTAAGGTGATTTAGGCAGATTGCTATTGGAAACAAACTCATGCTGCTTAATTTCTATGGAATCATCATTTAAAAGTTTCCCAATCATCAACACATCAACACAAACATAATAAAATCGTTCTTTTTTTATATCTAGCCAAAAAAAAGGTAAATGAGTCTCAAATTGTTGATCATGCACCTAGAAACTGTAAAATGGAAACTGAAAAGAAGAACCTGGATTGTAGCTTGTTTTCTATTCTCTCAGATGATCCTGCCAGCAGTACTGTCTCACAGTCCACACACACCACATACTCTGCTACAACACATATCACGAGTCCATCAGTGGATTCTGAGACTCCTCCAGCTACAGGTAAGAACTTTTCCCCTGAGCTCTACTTTATTATATTTGTGCCATGTCAATAATCATGTCTCCTTTCTTCAGCTAATCTGTTAAACACGGTTCAACAGCAAACCACCGCTCCCTCGTACGATGGTATGTAGACCTGCATCTACACTGTAAACGAGTCCAAGACAAAACTGTCCAGGCAGAACACACCAGCACTCACCTTTTCAACTACACCGTTTGCAAAGTGCTTCACACTTCCCCTAACCACAGGGTCCGAGCTCCTTTTATACATCATTAATAGCCGCCAATCAAAACCTGCAGTGCACTATATCATCATTTAGATGTCTGTCCTAACAAATCTCACATGCCTACATTTTTTGTCTGGTACAGATGTTCCAGGTGTGTGTACCTACATCCTGATCAGTACAGGTGTGTTGGTGTTCACTGTTGGTGTGATTGCAGCAATTTACTTCAATAGAAAATGTCAAGGTAAAAAATCTTGATTTATTTGTTACCTCATGATCACCTGCTTCATTGTCATTGTAGCCAAAATTGAAGACAAAAGTAATACACCTCTGGATCTTTCACCTTCACTAATTATACACACAGTGACTGCTGGGTTAATATCGAGCAGAAGGTGGTTGGGTAGAATCCATATGCGATTTATTGGAGAAGCACAAAGTGATAGAATCCAAAACAATAACCAAAAAGTAGATCCATCAACTGAATACAGTCAGTGAGGCAAACAAATCCAATACACCAGACTCTGATAAATCATAGTTACAAAGTGGTTCAATATTTTAGTGAGAGCTCCCTCTGGTGGAGTGGTAGAGAACTCTTTGCTGGTCTGAGCGGGACTTGATATTAGCTAAACTACAGTCTGGGCTAGCGCTAGCCTCGTACCTTCAGAGAAAGGTTGGGGGCTTGGGGGTTGTTTCATTGTAGGCCTTTCAGTATATGAGTTGCTCTTGGTTTAATGTCGAAACATGTCATTGTGTGGTTGTATATAAAACAAATCACACAATGCCATGTTTTGACATTAAACAGAACAGTTTCTGAAAAGTTTCAGATTTCAAAAGTTTCAACATTTCAGAGTTCCCGCAATAAAACTGTCCACACATTTGAAGCTGATATTCATCTTTCTAATTTTAGTACTTTATTTCAAATATTTCTTGCTTTTCTCATCACTTTTCAGGCTCTGACGCTGCGGCACAATTCAATGAGGTACGAACCAAAGATTTGCTTCTGGTATTACTTTTAGAAACAACTTCATTACGATATTTTGATGATTGTTCTTTTCAATTTCAGACAAGTGGTGTTTATGAGAACGAACCTAATTTCCTTCCACCCCAAGTAAGAATAAAAGCCCAAACACCCAGACCTGCCTCCCCGACGAGTCCTGATCCAGCAATCGCCCAATCAGACTCAATCTACGAGAATCCTTCTTTTATTAATTGGCAACCAGAAACAATCTAAACAATCCTTTCTTTATGAATAAACTATAAGATTCAGGGTGTCACTCTTCACCATTCAGGTTCAATGATCTTATTTTAAAGCTAACTGTCACAGTGTTTGTTTTTTTAGATGTATATAAAATGATATTTCAGACATTCAGCCTGGAATGTCGATTACTCAATCGCAGTGTTTTATTTCTGGTTTTAAATAATATTTCATTTCCTGATAAATTTACCAACAAATAGTGTCAAGTCTGCATGTGATAGTAAGTGATTTTTGGTTTCTTTCTGAAAACCACAATGAACTGTTCAATAAAATATTTTATGCATTTTATTTTTGCTTATTAATATTAATAGCTTATTGGACTCCCTGGTCTATTAAAATATATATCATTACATTCTATTATATATAAATTATAAAGATCTATATAGTATGTTCATGGGAAGCATTTACATTCTGCAGCAGAAACACTACGACTTGATTTTCTTATGTCCAATAAAATGCAGCTGTGTGAAATCTGTGCATTATATTTTGCACATCTGCTCAAAGCTGATTGAGTTAGTGAGCAGATTTAGAAGCTTCTCCTCTTTTCTGTGATGGCCTTCAGGAACTAGAAGTGCTGCCCAGACTTTAACAGAGAGAAGATTCCACTGGCTGATGTCCTTCACTAACTTTCCGAACTTGGACCAGCACAGTTGACTGTGGAATATTTAGTAGGGAGGAAATTCCACAACTGGACCTATCACGATACCACGCTGGAATTAAGCTCCAGAGAGCAACCCATTCTTTCACACGTTTGTAGAAGTGGTCTGCATGCCCAGGTGATGATATTATACTCCTGTAACCATGGAAGTGATCGGAACACCTGAATTCAATGATTTGGATGAGTGACTGAATACTGCTGGCAATATAGTGCAACTGTCCTGATACTCCTGGAGTTCAACTGATTCACTCAGATAACATCATGTGACCGTTGGAATAATACACAAAAAATAAATACTATTTGGGGTCCAATATTATTTCAAGTGTATATACATAGTTAAATAAAACAAAAAGAAAAGATAAGAAATAATCTAATGTGCAAAGAAAGATCTTATCTATATGGATAATATGGTTTTAGCTTTAGAGGAACATAAAGCAGGCCTTTCAATCAATCAATAAAAAAGCTGAAATGATCTCCAAAGAGTGAATAATATTCCCAAGAACATAGAGTGTAATTTACTTACTTCTGAACTCTTCAGCCATATATACAGTCAGATAGTCTGAACACACCAGAAGACTTCGCCTTGTTCACACATGCTACATTAACATCAACACAAACTCAAAATTAAAGTCTCTGACACACATTCACTGATTTTCTTTCGTTTTCACCCTGGTGGTTTTCTTTCCAGAATTCACGCCCGTGGTTCACCCACACATTCACGCTTCAGGACACCTTTCCTTCTTTCCATCTGCTGGGGCCACTCACTGATTGGCGACTCTTTCACTGATCTCTGCTTGGTGTCTCTCTCTGGGGTGGGTGTCTCTCTCCAGAGTTTGGTGTCTCTCTCCTCTTTATTGGTGTCACCAACAGAGTGCATTAATTAGTCTCATTAGCTGCAGGTGTTTCTTACCACTCGTTCCATCCAGCTCCGTCCTCCACTCGCACACCGCTGGCACAGCATTTTTAACAGGAAATGTATGACCCTAGATCCAAACATTTTACTTTCATTTATAAATAGAAAATAATAGATGATTTACCTGGAAAGCAAGGTAATGCATTAAACCCACAAGTGAAATTACAGTTTACCAATAGTCAGCCATCAGGGAGAGCAAGACCTTCTCTGCTGGTCTAAACACTACCAGAATCACTCACTCATGTTTAAAATATTTTTTTCATGAATATGTATTTAATTAATGCCAAAAATGAGGCTCCTCTAGCTTCAAATGTTGCTTTAACCAATCAGACTTTGAGTTGCAGACATTTGAGACACCACTGAAAGCACAGGGTGAAATGTACGGCCCACCCAGGCACTTCCTTTAAGGCTTTGCATACAAGACGTCACTGTTTCTTTCACCACACAAACAGACCCTGCACAGTCACCCAGGTAGAGACAGTGAGAAGTGGAAGATAACTAACACAACACTTAGAATGAAGATCCTCTTTATTTTCAGCTTCTGCTGGATTATAGGTGAGTAGAAACATTCCAACATATTCATCATCAACATTAACTCTATGCACTGATAGACGTCTATACTGTAGCTATACAGAACGTTTATCATGAGGTTCCAGGGTTCAGTATTGATGTTGCAAAGGATGTTGAGACTTTCTAGTTATTTATAAAACACCCAGAGGAAATACATCATTACTGAGGAAGTGCACATGTTCATGTGTCCTACACATAAAAACATTTACGTGTCTCTACTTCATTTCATTGTAACATGAACTGAAAATAAGATTTTGTATCTGTGTAGTAGGTGAGACTCTGTAACTATACATCGTATGTTTAAAGGTCAGGGCTTTTTTCATCTCTTTGGTTATTGTGGTTAAATATAAAATATGAGATCATTATATTCTATGGGGTAGAAAGAGCAGATAACCATATTTTCTTACACGTATGATTGTTTGTTATTTATAATCTCTATTGGTTAATCTGTGTATAGCTTTTGTAGCTTCTCTTACACTCGCCACAGTGCATGCACTTAAATGTGTTTGGATTCTGAGCTTCATTTGGTCTTAAATGTTGCATCATCTTCATCCTGGATCACATTTCATTCCACTGTATTTCATTCTCCAGCTGGATCTGATGCTGTAACTACAGTAACTGGATACAGAGGAAGATCAGTTCAGATTAAATGTCACTATAAACCTGGATATGAAGAATACAATAAATATCTCTGCAGAGGTGACTGTACTGACTGGAGGAATGTTTTGGTTAAATCTGGATCTCCTGCTGAAGACACCAGATTCTCTCTGTACAACAACACAACAGCCAAAATCTTCACCATCACCATCACTGATCTGAGAGCAGAGGATGAAGACACTTACTGGTGTGGGATCGAGCGCACAGGGAGGGATATTTACACAGAGCTTCAACTGCTGGTTAAACTGGGTGAGTGTCACAGTGGAGACTTAAAGAATCACACAATAATTCACTGATTATAAACACTGTATTTGAGACAGATTTCTAAAGCAACATGTACAATGTAGAATGAGCCTCATTTATCAAGGGGGAATTTTCAAAACACATTTCCTGGTTGAATGTAAATTAATAGAGCCATGAAGGTATTTGGTGATTTTTGGATGATCAATACAATTTATAAATTAGTATCATAAACATTAAATCTGTTAGTGGTGTGTAAAGCTGAGCCTGAATTGTAGCTTTATCCTCTTTCTGTTCTCTCAGATAATCCTGCCAGCAGTACTGTCTCACAGTCCACACACACCACATACTCTGCTACAACACCTATCACAAGTCCATCAGTGCATCCTGAGACTCCTCCAGCTACAAGTAAGAACTTTTATCCTGAACTGTTTTTATTCTTCACTATATTTCTGTTATGATATTTATCATGTCTCACTGTTTTCAGCTACTCCATTAATCACAGCTCAACACCGTACCACTGCTCCCTCTTCTGATGGTATGTACCCCCTGCATCCACACTGTGAACAAAAACACCAACACTCACCATTTAATCATATCAGCCTCTGATTATTAGAATTGCTTTCTGTTTATAATAATTTATGAAAATGGCCTGTACGTCACGTCACTGTTCTGCTCAGCACTTTAAGTTTTATCAGTAATAATTACACGATTCTTTGGATGTATAAAAGAAGAAGAAAAAAGCCGTGTCCATGTTGTTTTTTTTTACCCTTTTAGTTCTAAAATGAAGTCTACAGATTGAAAGTTTATTTTAAAAGCAAGTGCACGTTTTGCAAAGTGTGCACTTCTCTAACCACAGGGTCTGAAACATTTTCACACATTATTTCACACATTATTATAAAAAGCACTGAAACCCTGATGTGGTTTACAAATTTTGTCCTATACATGTTCCAGGTTTAACTACGTACTGTACCTCCTGATCAGAACAGGTACAGTAGTGTTTATTGTTTGTGTGATCATAGCAATCTACTGCAAAAGAAAATGTCAAGGTAAAAAAAACATTCTTATTTCCCTGCAGGTCCTGAACATCTTCCAAAGAGGTACGAACCAATGATTTGCTCCTAGTATTACTTTCAGAAACATTTTACTTACAAACACTTTATGAGTTTTGTTTTCTATATTAGACAAGTGATGTTTACGAGAATGAGCAACATTTCAATTCTCTTCAAGAAAGAGTAAACATCAAATCACCTGAATCTGTATGCAAGACTCCAGACCCAACCACCGAGCAGTCAGATACAATCTACCAGAATTTAACCAATACTGATGATTAAGCAGTTTCAGTCTACCAGAATCTGACAGTCATAAAAAGCACATAAGATTAAGATAAGATTAAAATGCTGGTGCAGTGTTTATTGGTTCCCCAGCAGATTTTTTTGTCTGTTTCTAATTGTGCCTCTGATACTTATTTAACTCAAAATCTTCTTTAAATAATTACACAACATCTGATGCCAAGCCTGCATGCAACAATGCTGTATACCTAAAAAACTGTTAAGCAATTTGTCTGTGGTTTGTCAATAAAATTTGTTTTATTGTTTTTATTGATCATTTCTTTAAATTTATTGCATGTTACAACCAAATTCCAAAAAGGTTGGGACGCTGTGTAAAATGTAAATAAAAGCAGAACGCAATGATTTGCAAATCTCATAAACCCATATTTAATTCACAGTGGAACATAGAAAACATATCACATGTTTAAAATGAGGAAATGAACCATTTTATGGGGAAAATAAGGTCAATTACAATTTGAATACTGAAATGCGTCTCAAAACAGTTGGGCAAAAGTGTGGAAAAAGTAAATGTTATTAAAATAAAACATTAGGAGAAATATTTTGCAGCTAATGAGGATTAAAGAGTCCGAGTCTCTCAGATGTTGAGATGAGCAGAGCTTCACCAATCTGTAAAAGACATTTCATTGCAATTAGGTATTTCAGCTGTGACTCTCAGAAGCTGTGGCAAAGGCTAACGGGTTAAAAGGAAATACACATTGTGCAGAGTGCTTCACACTTCCCTAACCACATACTTGCTTTCCCACATTATTAACAGCAGCCAATAAAACCTGCACTCACTATAACATCTTTTAAATGTTTGTAGGAATCTCATTATTCATATCATCTTCATTCAGTTTCAAATATAAACTCATGAAGCATGTAGCTTTTACTCTGTACTTTTCTGGATTGCTCCAGAACTGATTTCATGTATTTATATATGAAGAAAAAACAGTTAAATGCAGGAAATTTCACTTGCAGGAAAGTGTCTTCTTTTTAAAGATATTTAAGTTGTGTATGTAGCCCCATTTTTATCAGAAACCGTTAACATTAACAGGTTGGGTAGAACATTTTCAGCTGTGAGTCTCAAAAGTTGTGGCTTCACACTTCACCAACCACATAGTTGCTTTCAAACATTATTAATGGCAAATGTCTGTATTTGAAAGCTGACTGTCACAATGTTTGATTCTTTAGAGGTATAGAAAAGATATTCCAGATCTTCTACCTGGCTTCACTTCTTTTCTCTTTTTTGAATAACATTTTATTTTCTTGCAGGTATCTCTGATAAATAACACTCTGATGTCAAGTCTGCATTTGATATGCAGATATACAGATATACAGTACAGACCAAAAGTTTGGACACACCTTCTCATTCAAAGAGTTTTCTTTATTTTCATGACTATGAAAATTGTAGATTCACACTGAAGGCACCAAACTATGAATTAACTCATGTGGAATTATATATGGAATTATATACATAACAAAAAAGTGAGAAACAACTGAAAAATGTCATATTCTAGGTTCTTCAAAGTAGCCACCTTTTGCTTTGATTACTGCTTTGCACACTCTTGGCATTCTCTTGATGAGCTTCAAGAGGTAGTCACCTGAAATGGTCTTCCAACAGTCTTGAAGGAGTTCCCCGAGAGATGCTTGGCACTTGTTGGCCCTTTTGCCTTCACTCTACGGTCCAGCTCACCCCTAAACCATCTCGATTGGGTTCAGGTCCGGTGACTGTGGAGGCCAGGTCATCTGGCGCAGCACCCCATCACTCTCCTTCTTGGTCAAATAGCCCTTGATGCCTTCAGTGTGACTCTACAATTTTCATAGTCATGAAAATAAAGAAAACTCTTTGAATGAGAAGGTGTGTCCAAACTTTTGGTCTGTACACGATATAGAGATAAGACTGCGAATTTAGTCCTTAATGCCGTGCCGCTGGAGCTTGAGACGTAGCGCCGCCCCAAATAGCCGTTGTTCGCGGCCACGACCCGTCCGGGGAAAGCTGAGACCCCAACCTGTCTGTGCGAGTGGGTGCTCGGTGTCCTCGGCACGTAGAGGACTTTACACAGTCGTTGGAAGAGAATCGGCGTATTCGCGGCTGTAGCTCGCGCTGCTCTCGCCGCTGGCGCTGCGTCCTGTCAAGAAGAAGAAGAAAAAAAAAAAAGGAGCCCAATCTTTCGTTAGTTGGAAGCCACCCATCTCCCCTGTATGCTTCTTAGTGGATCCTTTTATATCCCCCCCTTCTCCTTGATGAGCACGGGGAGGTAGCCTTCTCGTCATGAGCTTCCAGCCGTGCCTCGTTATGCCACTCCGCCCCGCTGCCATGTGCTCTGCAGCTTTCCACAACACGGGTGCTGATATGGCGCTGTCCATCCAGCACCCCTCTGGTTGTCGTGTTGGAGCGCTTGCCTGTGATGTGATGCCGCCTTCAAAATATATATATATATAAGGTACTTTATGTTTGTCAAGTGCTAGAAGGAAAAGGCATAAAATCATTGTTCATTGAACAATGATTTTATGCCTTTTCCTTCTAGCATATTCATATTAACCGCTGTTTGGACTTTTAAAAACCAGGCCTAATATTTCCTCACCTCGCTCACTGTTTACTGTGATCTGAGAAGCAACTAATGGCATGGTTTTGTGCTGCTGGGTTCAGCCAGGCCTGAAACAGAGGATGTTTTAGTCCCAAATATACCTCTGGAACTTAACCCTGGCCCTGAGGTTGTCTAGATTGTTCTCCAGAGACTGGATGGTGGCTAAAAGTATTGTATTATGGAAGCCCTCTGTCTGTTTCTAACACTGGGTTTTTAGCGACTGATTCGTGTCTTGGCCTCTGTTCCTTTCTCATGATCTCACTTGGCCAACCTCGATCTGATCATCAAAACATTGATTGTACACCAAAAGTAATAATTTCTGTTAAATTCTGTCTGAGTGATTGTAGCCATGGTGAAAAGTACATACAACATAATTATTTGGCTTCTTAGAGAAAGACTCCGATCTCATTTATGTGGATTCTTCAAGCACAGACCAGAGACAACTCCACAGGAATCATAATACTAGCAGAAGGAATCAGGTCTGCTCCATGGCCTCTGCTCTGGGCCATGAAGCATGGAGAGCTCTTCTTATTTTTAATTTTTTTTTTTTACAAAGCACATATAGAAAGGGTATAAATTATGGAACTCAGAAAATTACAATACTAGATTATGTGAAGATTGCCAGAGAAGCATCATAAGCATCCTTTATTAGCTTAAGTCATCCGCTTTCATCATCTCTCTTTAGAAATCTTTGTATTTTCTTCTAGAAGTACATCTACAGTATATGGGTGCTTTTTCATTTTTCAAGGTTTTTTTTTCATTGGCCTCTAGAGGGCAGTATTAGGATGTTTGTTCTCTATGGGGCTTTAGTATTAAGACATACACTATTTATAATATATTATGATATATAATTAAGTATAATATGAAAGTAGCAATTTTATGAGACATTTAACATGCCTTAAAATTCCATCACTGAAAAAAAAAAAAATAATTAAATGATTTCCAAAGAGTAAATATTAACCCTAAAATCATATATAGTTATAGTTATATAAACAAATGGCACATTTGTGGCTGTGGCAGCATTTTACGAGTGGAGGGTGGAGCCGGATGAAACAAGCGGTAAGTCTACACCTGTAGCTGATGAGACTAAACAGTGTGCTCGTTTCAGTCCACCAATGCCAATAAAAAGGAGAAAGACAGCAGCCTCGGGAGGGGGTAGAGAGAAAGAGACCGAGCATGGCTGAAAGCATGCATCGTGACATGTGTGGAAAGAAGCAAAGGGGAACCATATAAAGGAGTGCGGATCTGTGACTGGGTGCGAGTGGACGTTGAGAGAAGGGCATGCTGGTTCGTGAGTGAGTTCACCCGAGTGTTGAGGAAAGGTTGATCCGTGACATTGAGCGGTTCCCATATGAGCATCAAGGTAAGACGTGTGGGATCGCAGGTGTTTGGGGGAACCCCACGTGATCCAGGAAAGGCTCAGGGCTCAGAGTAAAAGTGAATAAAGAAAGCTCTGCTTGGTGAAACACCACCTGTCTATCTTCCTTCCAGCCTGGTCGAATACAGGAATTAACGCTACCACCTGGTTAAATTTAAAAACATTGATAAAAATAATTTATTCATTTTACTTTGGCATCAAAGCTACTGTGTATTCAGATCTTCCCCAAACTGAGTGGAATTCAAACCCACAAGTGAGACTACAGTTTATAAGTGGTCGGCCATCAGGGCCAGCAAGGCCTTAACTGCTGTCTAAAAACTAGCAAAATCACTGATTTATGTTTTAATATACAGGTTCCATGAATGTGTAGTAAATTAATCCCAATAATTAAACCCCTAGCTTTCTGTCAGTTTCTGCCCTGCTTCTAAAAATATGTTTATGTTTCTATCCAGTTACATTTTATCCAGTTCCCAGAGTCAAAGATATCTGCCTTTAGGCCTTCAGAATAAACAGTGCAGGTGCAATTATCTCCAAATACATGACAATGCAACTTGCTTCTTTAACCAAACAGATTTCAATCTGGTGACACTGGTGCCATCTAGCAGGCATTTTTCTGTCCTTTGATTAGATGGTCAGAGAATGCACTGGTAAAGACTCGGATGCAGGTGACTTCGAATCTCCAAATCAAAGAGACAGCGTTGTAGCAGCAGGCTGAATGTTTGGTACACGAAAGAACAATCAGCGAGGCAAAACAAATCCAAAACACACAAAGGGCTAAGAGAATCATAAAAATGGAAAGCAAAAGTCATACACAGGAAAGTGTGAAACATAGGCTTGAGAAAGAGTTTGATATGCGCAGTGAAAACACAATACTTCACACTTTTAATAGCATTAGCTTCACTTAAAACAGTAAACCCAGGAAGTGACCCGATGGTGCTCAAAACCTGGGGATGGCTCATTTAGATAGATAGATAGATAGATAGATAGATAGATAGATAGATAGATAGATAGATAGATAGATAGATAGATAGATAGATAGATAGATAGATAGATAGATAGATAGATAGATAGATAGATAGATAGATAGATAGATAGATAGATAGATAGATAGATAGATAGATAGATAGATAGATAGATAGATAGATAGATAGATAGATAGATAAACTTTAATGATCCCGAAGGAAATTCCAAGTGGCCAGCCGCCCACACATAAAAACACAATCATTCCTAAACCAAAATAAAACACAATAAATAGATAAAAAGATAAAAAGGTACAAGCAAATATAAACAATCACCCAAAATCAAAATCAAGCCAAGTTTCCCAGAATTCCAGCCTAATCAAAAGATAAAGTAAAAGCTCTCAACACAGAGTGTTGTGCAGTCTGATGGCTCGTGGGACAAAAGACTTCCTAAGTCTGTCTGTGGTGCAGCGTTGGGATAAAAGTCTGCTGCTGAAGCTGCTCTTCCTCTTACTGAAGGCCTCATGCATAGGGTGTGTCACATTGTCCATGATTGCCTGAAGTCTCGACAATGTCCGTTGTTCTGCCACCTCCTCCAATTATATATGGAATTATATACATAACAAAAAGTGTGAAACAACTGAAAAATGTCATATTCTAGGTTCTTCAAAGTAGCCACCTTTAGCTTTGATTACTGCTTTGCACACTCTTGGCATTCTCTTGATGAGCTTCAAGAGGTAGTCACCTGAAATGGTCTTCCAACAGTCTTGAAGGAGTTCCCGAGATGCTTGGCACTTGTTGGCCCTATGCCTTCACTCTGCGGTCCAGCTCACCCCTAAACCATCTCGATTGGGTTCAGGTCCGGTGACTGTGGAGGCCAGGTCATCTGGCAGCACCCCATCACTCTCCTTCTTGGTCAAATAGCCCTTGATGCCTTCAGTGTGACTCTACAACTTTCATAGTCATGAAAATAAAGAAAACTCTTTGAATGAGAAGGTGTGTCCAAACTTTTGGTCTGTACTAGATCGATCGATCGATCGATCTATCTATCTATCTATCTATCTATCTATATCTATATCTATATCTATATCTATATCTATATCTATATCTATATCTATATCTATATCTATATCTATATCTATATCTATATCTATATCTATATCTATATCTATATCTATATATATATATATATATATATATAGTAGCGCCTCGCTCGCGTGCTGGGATGAACACACACCAGAGAGCTGAATGTCAAAGAAAAAAAAAAAAAAATCACAGGGGTTTTATTTATAGTGTTACAGGAGTGCCGGAGGAAAGAAGTGAAATTTTGCATAAGACTGCGAATTTAGTCCTTAATGCCGTGTCGCTGGAGCTTGAGACTTAGCGCCGCCCCAAATAGCCGTTGTTCGCGGCCACGACCCGTCCGGTGAAAGCTGAGACCCCAACCTGTCTGTGCGAGTGGGTGCTTGGTGTCCTCGGCACGTAGAGGACTTTGCTGTCGCCGCTGTCGCCGCTGTCGCCGCTGTCGCCGCTGTCGCCGCTGTCGCCGCTGTCGCCGCTGTCGCCGCTGTCGCCGCTGTCGCCGCTTCCTGTCTAGAAGGAAAAAAAGGCGCCAAATCTTTCGTTAGTTGGAAGCCACCCATCTCCCTGTGTGCTCCTTAGTGGATCCTTTTATATCCCCCTTCTCCTTGATGAGCATGGGGAGGTTCTCGTCATGAGCTTCCAGTTGTGCCTCGTTATGCCACTCCGCCCCGCTGCCATGTGCTCTGCAGCTTTCCACAACACGGGTGCTGATATGGCGCTGTCCATCCAGCACCCCTCTGGTTGTCGTGTTGGAGCGCTTGCCTGTGATGTGATGCCGCCTTCAAAATATATATATATATATATAAAAAAAGGAGGAAAGAGTGAAATTTTGCATAAGACTGCGAATTTAGTCCTTAATGCCGTGTCGCTGGAGCTTGAGACTTAGCGCCGCCCCAAATAGCCGTTGTTCGCGGCCACGACCCGTCCGGTGAAAGCTGAGACCCCAACCTGTCTGTGCGAGTGGGTGCTTGGTGTCCTCGGCACGCTGTCGCCGCTGTCGCCGCTGTCGCCGCTGTCGCCGCTGTCGCCGCTGTCGCCGCTGTCGCCGCTGTCGCCGCTGTCGCCGCTGTCGCCGCTGTCGCCGCTGTCGCCGCTGTCGCCGCTGTCGCCGCTGTCGCCGCTGTCGCCGCTGTCGCCGCTTCCTGTCTAGAAGGAAAAAAAGGCGCCAAATCTTTCGTTAGTTGGAAGCCACCCATCTCCCTGTGTGCTCCTTAGTGGATCCTTTTATATCCCCCTTCTCCTTGATGAGCATGGGGAGGTTCTCGTCATGAGCTTCCAGTTGTGCCTCGTTATGCCACTCCGCCCCGCTGCCATGTGCTCTGCAGCTTTCCACAACACGGGTGCTGATATGGCGCTGTCCATCCAGCACCCCTCTGGTTGTCGTGTTGGAGCGCTTGCCTGTGATGTTCTGCCACCTCCTCCAATTATATATGGAATTATATACATAACAAAAAGTGTGAAACAACTGAAAATGTCATATTCTAGGTTCTTCAAAGTAGCCACCTTTAGCTTTGATTACTGCTTTGCACACTCTTGGCATTCTCTTGATGAGCTTCAAGAGGTAGTCACCTGAAATGGTCTTCCAACAGTCTTGAAGGAGTTCCCGAGAGATGCTTGGCACTTGTTGGCCCTATGCCTTCACTCTGCGGTCCAGCTCACCCCTAAACCATCTCGATTGGGTTCAGGTCCGGTGACTGTGGAGGCCAGGTCATCTGGCAGCACCCCATCACTCTCCTTCTTGGTCAAATAGCCCTTGATGCCTTCAGTGTGACTCTACAACTTTCATAGTCATGAAAATAAAGAAAACTCTTTGAATGAGAAGGTGTGTCCAAACTTTTGGTCTGTACTAGATCGATCGATCGATCGATCTATCTATCTATCTATCTATCTATCTATCTATATCTATATCTATATCTATATCTATATCTATATCTATATCTATATCTATATCTATATCTATATCTATATCTATATCTATATCTATATCTATATCTATATCTATATATATATATATATATATATATATAGTAGCGCCTCGCTCGCGTGCTGGGATGAACACACACCAGAGAGCTGAATGTCAAAGAAAAAAAAAAAAAAAAAATCACAGGGGTTTTATTTATAGTGTTACAGGAGTGCCGGAGGAAAGAAGTGAAATTTTGCATAAGACTGCGAATTTAGTCCTTAATGCCGTGTCGCTGGAGCTTGAGACTTAGCGCCGCCCCAAATAGCCGTTGTTCGCGGCCACGACCCGTCCGGTGAAAGCTGAGACCCCAACCTGTCTGTGCGAGTGGGTGCTTGGTGTCCTCGGCACGTAGAGGACTTTACACAGTCGTCGGAAGAGAATCGGCGTATTCGCGGCTGTAGCTCGCGCCGCTGTCGCCGCTGTCGCCGCTGTCGCCGCTGTCGCCGCTGTCGCCGCTGTCGCCGCTGTCGCCGCTGTCGCCGCTGTCGCCGCTTCCTGTCTAGAAGGAAAAAAAGGCGCCAAATCTTTCGTTAGTTGGAAGCCACCCATCTCCCCTGTGTGCTCCTTAGTGGATCCTTTTATATCCCCCTTCTCCTTGATGAGCATGGGGAGGTTCTCGTCATGAGCTTCCAGTTGTGCCTCGTTATGCCACTCCGCCCCGCTGCCATGTGCTCTGCAGCTTTCCACAACACGGGTGCTGATATGGCGCTGTCCATCCAGCACCCCTCTGGTTGTCGTGTTGGAGCGCTTGCCTGTGATGTGATGCCGCCTTCAAAATATATATATATAGTAGCGCCTCGCTCGCGTGCTGGGATGAACACACACCAGAGAGCTGAATGTCAAAGAAAAAAAAAAAAATCACAGGGGTTTTATTTATAGTGTTACAGGAGTGCCGGAGGAAAGAAGTGAAATTTTGCATAAGACTGCGAATTTAGTCCTTAATGCCGTGTCGCTGGAGCTTGAGACTTAGCGCCGCCCCAAATAGCCGTTGTTCGCGGCCACGACCCGTCCGGTGAAAGCTGAGACCCCAACCTGTCTGTGCGAGTGGGTGCTTGGTGTCCTCGGCACGCTGTCGCCGCTGTCGCCGCTGTCGCCGCTGTCGCCGCTGTCGCCGCTGTCGCCGCTGTCGCCGCTGTCGCCGCTGTCGCCGCTGTCGCCGCTGTCGCCGCTGTCGCCGCTGTCGCCGCTGTCGCCGCTGTCGCCGCTGTCGCCGCTGTCGCCGCTTCCTGTCTAGAAGGAAAAAAAAAGGCGCCAAATCTTTCGTTAGTTGGAAGCCACCCATCTCCCCTGTGTGCTCCTTAGTGGATCCTTTTATATCCCCCCCTTCTCCTTGATGAGCATGGGGAGGTTCTCGTCATGAGCTTCCAGTTGTGCCTCGTTATGCCACTCCGCCCCGCTGCCATGTGCTCTGCAGCTTTCCACAACACGGGTGCTGATATGGCGCTGTCCATCCAGCACCCCTCTGGTTGTCGTGTTGGAGCGCTTGCCTGTGATGTGATGCCGCCTTCAAAATATATATATATAAAAGTACTTTATGTTTGTCAAGTGCTAGAAGGAAAAGCCATAAAATCATTGTTCATTGAACAATGATTTTATGCCTTTTCCTTCTAGCATATTCATATTAACCGCTGTTTGGACTTTTAAAAACCAGGCCTAATATTTCCTCACCTCGCTCACTGTTTACTGTGATCTGAGAAGCAACTGATGGCATGGTTTTGTGCTGCTGGGTTCAGCCAGGCCTGAAACAGAGGATGTTTTACTCCCAAATATACCTCTGGAACTTAACCCTGGCCCTGAGGTTGTCTAGATTGTTCTCCAGAGACTGGATGGTGGCTAAAAGTATCATATTATGGAAGCCCTCTGTCTGTTTTTAACACTGGGTTTTTAGCGACTGATTCGTGTCTTGGCCTCTGTTCCTTTCTCATGATCTCACTTGGCCAACCTCGATCTGATCATCAAAACATTGATTGTACACCAAAAGTAATAATTTCTGTTAAATTCTGTTTGAGTGATTGTAGCCATGCTGAAAAGTACATACAACATAATTATTTGGCTTCTTAGAGAAAGACTCCGATCTCATTTATGTGGATTCTTTAAGCACAGACCAGAGACAACTCCACAGGAATCATAATACTAGCAGAAGGAATCAGGTCTGCTCCATGGCCTCTGCCCTGGGCCATGAAGCATGGAGAGCTCTGCTTATTATTATTATTATTATTATTATTATTATTTTTTTTACAAAGCACATATAGACAGGGTAAAATTTATGGAACTCAGAACATTACAATACTAGATTATAAGAAGACGTTATTGCCAGAGAAGCATCATAAGCATCTTTCATAAGCTTAAGTCCTCCTCTTTCATCATCTCTCTTTAGGAATCTTTGTATTTTTTCTAGAAGTACATCTACAGTATATGGGTGCTCACCCAGGTTTTTTTTTCATTGGCCTCTAGAGGGCAGTATTAGGATGCTTGTTCTCTATGGGGCAGTAGTATTAAGACATACACTATTTATACTATATCATGATATATAAGTAAGTATAATATGTAAGCAAATCTATGAGAAACTGAAATCTATCACTGAAAAATAAAAAAAAATAAAATGATTTCCAAAGAGTAAATATTAACCCTAAAATCATATATAGTTATAGTTATATAAACAAATGGCACATTTGTGGCTGTGGCAGCATTTTACGAGTGGAGGGTGAACCCAGATGAAACAAGCGGTAAGTCTACACCTGTAGCTGATGAGACTAAACAGTGTGCTCGTTTCAGTCCACCAATGCCAATAAAAAGGAGAAAGACAGCAGCCTCGGGAGGGGGGTGGAGAGAGAGACCGAGCATGGCAGAAAGCATGCATCGTGACATGTGTGGAAAGAAGCAAAGGGGAACCATATAAAGGAGTGCGGATCTGTGACTGGGTGCGAGTGGACGTTGAGAGAAGGGCATGCTGGTTCGTGAGTGAGTTCACCCGAGTGTTGAGGAACTGCCGATCCGTGACAGTGAGCGGTTCCCAAATGAGCATCAAGGTATGACGTGTGGGATCGCAGGTGTTTGGGGGAACCCCACGTGATCCAGGAAAGGCTCAGGGCTCAGAGTAAAAGTGAATAAAGAAAGCTCTGCTTGAAGAAACACCACCTGTCTATCTTCCTTCCAGCCTGGTCGAATACAGGAATTAACGCTACCACCTGGTTGAATTTAAAAACATTGATAAAAAGAATTTATTAATTTTAATTTGTCATCAAAGCTACTGTGTATTCAGATCTTCCACAAACTGAGTGGAATTCAAACCCACAAGTGAGACTACAGTTTATAAGTGGTCGGCCATCAGGGCCAGCAAGGCCTTAACTGCTGTCTAAAAATATACAGGTTCCATGAATGTGTAGTCAATTAATCCCAATAATTAAACCCCTAGATTTTCTGTCAGTTTCTGCCCTGCTTTTAGAAATATGTTTATGTTTCTATCCAGTTACATTTTATCCAGTTCCCAGAGTCAAAGATATCTGCCTTTAGGCCTTCAGAATAAACAGTGCAGGTGCAATTATCTCCAAAAACATGACAATGCAACTTGCTTCTTTAACCAAACAGATTTCAATCTGGTCACACTGGCGCCATCTAGCAGGCATTTAGCATGCAGGTGACTTAAAATCTTTTTGCGGTTTCATGGAAGTCTGAGAGAAACACAAATTAAAGGGACAGCGTTGTAGCAGCAGGCTGAATGTTTGGTACACAAAAGGACAATCAGTGAGGCAAAACAAATCCAAAACACACAAAGGGCTAAGAGAATCATAAAAATGGAAAGCAAAGGTCATACACAGGAAAGTGTGAAACATAGGCTTGAGAAAGAGCTTGATATGCACAGTGAAAACACAATACTTCACACTTTTAATAGCATTAGTTTCACTTAAGAACCGTAAACCCAGGAAGTGATATGATGCTGCTCAAAACCTGGGGGATGGCTCATTTTGGTGTGGTAAAGGTGGACCTGCCATGAAGGTTGTGAGAACTAGTCAGAGCTCACAAACCGCATCTGTAGCAAACTGCACAAACTCAAATATATTTATGTAGACTTCATAGCTGTTTTTCTATTTGATAACGGCTGAAGAAATACTGGACATCACGAAGAAAGCTCAGCCAACATAGCTCAACACTGTTCTTAAGCTTTCTCAAGAACCATTTTTTTACTTTTGTGTTTTCTTTCATGTGAAATTTTTTTACAAAATCACACAATTTGACTTTATTTCAAATCCCCAGGAAAACTGTAATCCCCAGGTTTACTTCAAAGGTACTACACAAATGCACAGAAAACTCCTTCCATGAGGTGAAGATCGATGTTTCTGTTAGAGATCATGTGTTCTGGTGATGCAGCTGTGGCTACAGTGAAAGGTTTCCTGTTTTAGTAATTACATTCTTTCTCACTGTATGATATTCCTGTCTGTGGTGCAGCGCTCTGTTCTACTGCACTTCTCTAGAAGTATTCAGGTAGGACATGGCTGAAAGCTTACATGTGAAATGCACACTCAACTTCCTGAGGGGCTTTGCAGACAAGACATCGCTGTCTCTTTCACCACAAAAATAGACCCTGCACAGTCACCCAGGCAGAGACAGTGAGAGGTGGAAGATAACTAACACAGCACTTAGAATGATGATCCTCCTTATTTTCAGCTTCTGCTGGATTATAGGTGAGTAAAAACACTCCAACATATTCATCAACATTAAAACTTTGATGGAGGTCTAAGCTAGACAGAACTTTTATCATGAGTTATCATTGGTTAATCTGTGTATAGCTTTAGCACCTTCTCTTACACTCGCTGCAGTGCATGCACTTTAATGTCTTTGGATTCTGAGCTTCATTTGGTCTTATACGTTGCATCATCATCATCCTGGATCACATTTCATTCTCCAGCTGGATCTGATGCTGTAACTACAGTAACTGGATACAGAGGAAGATCAGTTCATATTAAATGTCCCTATAAACCTGGATATGAAGAATACAAGAAATATCTCTGCAGAGGTGACTGTAGCTGGAAGCATGTTCTTATTTATTCTGGATCTCCTGCTAAAGACACCAGATTCTCTCTGTACGACAACACAACAGCCAAAATCTTCACCATCGACATCACTGATCTGAGAGAAGAGGATGAGGGCACTTACTGGTGTGGGATCGAGCGAATGTGGCCTACAATTGATATTTACACAGAGCTACAACTGCTGGTTGAAATAGGTGAGTGTTACAGAAGAGACTTAAAGAATCTCACACAATAATTCACTGATTACAAACACAATTCAAAACACATTTTTAATGGTTAAAATGTGGGTGTGGTTTAATGTAAATTGGTGATTGATGGAGGATCGATAGAATTGATAAATGAGGATTGAGCCTGGATTGTAGCTTGTTTTCTATTCTCTCAGATGTTCCTGCCAGCAGTACCGTCTCACAGTCCACACACACCACATACTCTGCTACAACACATATCACAAGTCCATCAGTGCATCCTGAGACTCCTCCAGCTACAAGTAAGAACTTTTCCCTGAACTCTTCTTTATTATATTTCTGTCATGTCATTCATTTTGTCTCACTTTCTTCAATCAGACAAGGTTCACCACAAAGCCACTGCTCCCTCATACAATGGTATGTAGATCTGCATACACAGTGTAAACGAGTCTAAGATAATAACCAGGCCAATGCACCAGCACTCACCTTCTCACCCCTGTGATCATTAGAAATGCTTAGTGTTTATAATACTGCATTGTATTGCATCATCATGTTGATCACATCATTGTTCTGTTTTGCACTTCAGGAATAATGGCATCTCATTTCTATGTTTTTTTAACCCTCTCAGTTCTGACAGGAAAGCTACAGGTTGCCAGTTTAGTTTAAAAGCAAGTGCACATTTTCTAAGCACATCACACTTCTCTAACCACAGGGTCTGAGCTGCTTTCACACAATTTCACACATTATTTATAGCGGCCTCTGAAAACCTGCACTGCACTATAACATCGTAATAAATGCCTTTCCTGTTGCATTTAGTTGTATATATTTAAAAATATATATTTCCTGTACACATGTTCCGGATTTAGCTGCCTACCTCCTGATCAGTACAGGTGCGGTGGTGTTCACTGTTGGTGTGATTACTGCAATCTACTGCAAAAGAAGATGTCAAGGTAAAAACTGATTTTTTAACCTCATGATTGCACTCAGAATTAAAAGGCAGCAGTAACAGACTTATTATAACACACACAGTTACACCACAGTAACTAACAAACCTTATACTTAAACTAATGAGACAATGAAACACAATGGGACACCCATCTTAATGCCTGCCTTCATTCCTTCCTAAAACGAAGGATCACTGCCGTAATTTTGATGCTCGCCATAGTCAGTGCTTCATTTAAATATATTTAACAACCTAGCTTTGTTTTTCTTCTCATTTCCCTGCAGGCATCTTTCTACCATCTTTCGAAGAGGTACAAACCAATGATCTGCTCCTGGTATTACTTTCAGAAACACTTCACTTACAAATATTGTAATATGTTTAGTTTCTTTTTCTATTTCAGACGAGCAACATTTACGAAAATGAGCAAAATGTTGATTCTCCCCAAGCGAACGCCAAATTACCCGAATCTGTGTGCAGGACTCCGGACGCAACCACTGACCAATCAGACTCAATCTACCAGAATTCAAATGTTACTGATATCCAATCAAATCCAGTCTACCAGAATCTGACCTTCACTTATAAAAAATAAGATTCAGAGAAGTTTCAAACGTTACTGAGATTCTGCCTGGACTGTGGATTACTCGTGTGCTGATGTTTTTTTTGCTGTACACAAAATCAGATTTCTGTTGAGCAACTTGTTCGTGGATTGTCAATAAATTGTGTTTTAATTTAATAAAAAAAAATCACAAATGTAAACATTCATTCTAAGAAATACACTTTTAGAGACAGTGGCATTGAGTAAAAGACAGGAGGTGGAGCTGGAGGTAGCAGAGCTGAAGATGTTGAGATGTTCGTTGGGAGTGACAACGATGGACAGGATTAGAAATTAGTTTATTCGAGGGACAGCACATGTGGGATGTTTTGGAGACAAGGTGAGGGAGGTGAGATTGAGATGGTTTGGACATGTGCAGAGGAGGGATATGGGGTATATCAGTAGGAGAATGCTGAGGATGGAGACACCAGGTAGGAGGAAAAGAGGAAGACCAAGAAGGGGGTTAATGGATGTGGTGAGGGAAAACATGCAGGTAGTTGGTTTGAAAGAGGCAGATGTAGAGGACAGGGTAGTATAGAGATTGATGATCCGCTGTGGCGCCCCCTAATGGGAGCAGTGAAAGAGGAAGAAGATTCTAGGACATACACTTCATTTATTTTTCCTCGTATTTAAATGTAAGTGAAATGTAATAAGATTGTAAATTAATTGTGTGTATTCATTTATCCTAATTTATTTTAATAAATAATGGACCAATTTGCAGTTTTTCTTTTCAACAGCTCCAAATAATGTCTAATTCCAGAGATGGACCATGGACTAATTGAATGTACACCTCTACATGGTCTGATTACAAAGAAAAATACTTTATATAATATATGATATAATAATGAAATCATTTGGCAACATTCAAATCAGTGTGCACTGGGTAGACCTTCACCACTGTGGTTTTGACAGCACTAAACTCAACTCCCACTGCCCAGACATGATAAGGCCTAGGAACTTCAGATGCTGTTGCAAAAATAGCACTTGTTGAGATTAGCTAGGGTCAGTCTCCGCAGCGATCTCTGCTCTGATATTTTCTTCGCACTCTTCTTATGTGCTGAAATACATGATGGTTATCCATGTACACCTAGCAGATCTTGAAAATATTCCAGAATTGCATAGAAAACGTGGCATCTTTCTGAACTGGTATAGACCACTGGCAGTAATGAAGACCGCCTGCAGCTTACTTTGACTCTTAATCTCCAGTATCCATACTGCAAATCCCAGATCATGAACCAGGAGGTGCCTTCCAAAGATTCAAGAATGTCATGCAGAATAAACGATGGATAACCATCCAAAAGGGTCTTGCAATTCAGCTTTTTAGTTTAGGTGGCAAGGCATAATGCTGAGTCTAGTCATTTATAGTTATTAGGTCTGGCATCCACTTAAATTTGGAGTAAACAATGGCTTTCACCTCTTCCCGAGCAACAGTCAGCTATACCTAAAGACACTCCAGCATAATCTTAGGAACCTCCTCAAATTCCAGGTTGTTTCTTGCTATTCTTGTTGGACCATAATCCACAGTGGTACTGTCCACCTTAGGCAGTCAACAAGCAGAGGGCAGATGATACGTATTCGCCTTTTTATTTCCTCTTTCGTGGGTGCATGGTCGTCATAGATGAAATGCCAGGCTTATATTAGCAACCTTATATTGTTCACGTTAAAAACCCCTCAGTTAGGAAAGGAGATGTTCATCACATGTGTATTTTCTGAGCCAATCGTAGAGCTCTGTACTCAAATCATAATAGTGTCAGATGGAAAAGGACACACTACAAGGCCTAACATAGCGCTTGGCTGGTCTATAAATTGGTCACTATATTTCCAAAAGTATTGGGTCACCCAGTCATAACTACGGTATGTGATTTTTGAGCATTAAATTCCACATTTAGACATCTAATAGTTATCTCCACTCTACCAGGAAGATGTTACACTAGATTTTGGATGTTGCATAGAGTAGCACCTTAACATATATAATGTCCTTCTGTCTTGTCTGTCTTATTATTTGTAATTGACTAATAGTTTCTGGTTCACACCCTGTCCTTTAGAGAGCAGTAACAGGAAGCTGATCATGCAAGGTGATGCAGATGAAAGTGATCTTCTCTCATAAACACTTCAGTTAATGCATGAGTACATCTAACCACTCAAATAACACAAACAAAACACTGACATTAAAAACTGGTACAAAACAAACTCACGGACTTCGAGTAAATAAAACATGAGATTACAGTCCACTCTTAATTAGTTTAATACCAGAAATATCTAGAATGTGAGATCTTTTTACAGCAGCTGAGCTCTGCAGTTCACACAGCCACTTCCTGTGTAGTTTCTGTTTCGAAAAGTGGAAGTGGACATGACGCCCTCTGTCTCTTTCACCACACAAATAGACACTGCACACGCAACCAGGCAGTAAAGGAGTTGAAGATAACGAACAAAGCATTTATTTCTGTTCTGTGGGAGAGTTTGAGTGAACGTACAATGAAGATCCTCCTTCTTATCAGTTTCTGCCTGATTTCAGGTAAGTAAAAGCATTTCAACATCATCATCAGCATTAAAGCTTTGTACTGAAAAACATTTATAGCTCGAAATAACTTTGAGAGTGAAGTTTCAGACTTTAAAAACAGTTCCAGTGACCTACACAAGGAAACATCTACACATCTCTAACTGTAAAATTATTATAGAATGAAAGCATTTCTGATTCTGTGTAGAAGCTGAGAAAACGTTCTTGTAGAAGAAAATGCAATTTGTTACTGAACCTTAAAGTATCAGTACTTTACTAAAGTATTTCTATTCAGGGAGTCTTTAACTGTAACTTCACTACAAAACAAACATGCAGCAATCCACCAATTAGAGTAAAACACACTCGCTATCTACTTTTCACCAACATCCAGTTCAGCATCAGTTTAACATCAGAACTTTTAGAGAGGAATAAATGATGAAGAAACTCCAGACTTGAACTCACCACCACACCAGTGACCTCATTTATATGATTTTGCTCGAGGTGATTAAGCAAAATTCTTCACTTTTCTCAACTTAATGGTTTGTGTACTTCAGCCATCACTGCATCCTTTTGACCTACATTGATTTAGTTAAAGGCGAGTGGTACGGCTTTATCAGTGCAGTGTCTCTATTGCTTCTGTGGTTAACCACAAAATGTGCTGTGCTCTGTTTTATGAGATGTATAATTTATATGATTAGTCTGTGTTTATCATGTTTAAATATTGAAATTATATATTTATAGATACAGAACAGTATTTTGGTCTTACATGTTGCACAATCATCCTGGATCACTTTTATTCCACTGTATTTTATTCTCCAGCTGGATCTGATGATGTAACTACAGTAACTGGATACAGAGGAAGATCAGTTCAGATTAAATGTCACTATGAATCTGGATATGAAATGAACAACAAGTATCTCTGCAGAGGTGAATGTCCCCATTGGCCTGCAACCAAAGACATTCCTGTTCAGTCTGGATCTCCTGCTGAAGACACCAGATTCTCTCTGTATGACAACACAACAGCCAAAATCTTCACCATCACCATCACTGATCTGAGAGCAGAGGATGCAAACACTTACTGGTGTGTGGTACAGCAGAAAGGGCCTAATATTTACACAAAGCTTCAACTGCTGGTTGAAATTGGTGAGTGTTACACAGAGGAGAATAAAAGAATCTCACACAATAATTTAAAAAATCAAAGATTTAAAATCAGTGCATCGATTTTTGACCTAACAAATGTGAACTGTATGGGATTTAAAATGTTTTTTTGTTTTATATTTTTCAGATGATTCTGCTAACAGTACTGTCTCACCCACCACACACTCCACTTCAACACATGCCACGAGTCCATCAGTCATCATACATACATCATCATCCTTAACAACAACAGCAGGAGGTATGGACTTTTTGCTTGACTTCCTCTTCATCACATTTCTCTCACATCATTCATCTCATTTTTTTTTTTTATTTCAGCTAATTTGCTAAACGATGCTAAAGACCCAACCATCGCTTCTGTACCTCAGAGTATGTGGATCTTTATATAAATTCTTAGACATAAGACAGAGAACACAGATCACTACATGAGAGATGAAATCAGCAGTGGTGATGGTGGTTAATATTAGAAGCATATTGCTACACCTTGTAGCTTAGCAAAAAGTGACTTACGCTTTGATTTTTATTTTCTTTCAACCACTGCATGACAGGACATTATAATAATCTGCTTTACATGTTGTAATCATTAATTAACTGGATTATCTCTATTATAAACCCAAATAAAGATACAAATATATAAATTATATAAATTATAAAAAGTATTTTCACATATTGGGACTGCACACATGCAGGAGCTCTTCATAATGGATATTCCTGCTCATTAGTGAACTTCCACATATGTGGTATTTATGCAGTTTGAATCTACACAAGGTTCACTTGCACTTCCTTTACTGTGGTTTTGTCTCTGCAGATGCGATTTCTACATTTTAGTCTCTTTTAAAACTTAAAACATTTTTACATAAAGCAATGTCTATTGTGCTCCTCATTGTGGTTTGGAAGCTCAAAAGGTTTGGTAGCCAGCTGATAATACTTTATGCTCACATTCCTGTTATCCAAGCTCACCAGCCCAGCTCACCAGTGGGCAGAACTCCTGATTGCCCAAGATACTATGGACATTAGCATTGCAGCAGGTTTTGTCACCTTTAAATGTAATGAGGTTTAGTTGAGAAACAAAAGGCTCTGCCCTTAGACCAATCTGGCAACCTCAGCTGCTAAGGTCCTTGATACGACCGATGTAGCAGGCTGCACATGAGCACTGAGCTCAAGCTGGTGACATCAGCTGCTAAGATCAGTGAAGCAACTGATAAAGCAGTCACCACTGCAAACCCCAGCATGAGGACAAAGAGAGCAGCCATGTTCTTCTGGGGGTCGACAGAGTGGGTCCCCTAGCCATGTCCATAACAGAAGCCCACAAATGGCTTCTTTCATGTTTAATCAAGGC
The DNA here is from genome assembly GCF_014805685.1 of Silurus meridionalis. Classification (NCBI taxonomy): domain Eukaryota; kingdom Metazoa; phylum Chordata; class Actinopteri; order Siluriformes; family Siluridae; genus Silurus; species Silurus meridionalis. Next base: position 1,666,861 of record NC_060907.1, read on the forward strand.
AAGTGGGCAATGAGGCTGCCTGTAAAACAAAGCCAACCAAAACCAACATCAACCACATCATCTACATCTTTAGTTTCACTTTACTAGTGTGCACACCATTGTCTTATGGCTGTGTTTCCTTTCCAGAATATCCAAATTTCACAATCATCATTGGCGTGTCTGTGGTTCTTGTGCTGCTGCTCGTTGCCCTTTTAATAGCTGTTGCTGTACAGAAGAAAAAGAAGACCAGAGGTACTGCAAACATTCAGACCATTAAATCAGATCATTAATTCAAACTCAGATTAGTATAAATATAAAGTCTCCTATTGACAGAACAATAATAGCAGAAATAACATGCATGAGGCAAATGAGGACAAGGAGCCTTTACAATCTGTATTTATTCATTTGTTATAGTATTTTTATATTATAACATCTTTCTTTAAATTGGCAGCCCCGTGTCCAGAACAGTTTCCAAACAGCTCCTCAAACCTCAACATGGTGAGTTTATTTTTTCCCAAAATCATTGTTTAATATATAAATACAGAAATAAATGATGAGGTAACATCTGATGTATCTCACTAAACCAGACATTTACTGTATATTAGCTGACATGCTGCTAAAATTTGGATTTAAATTGGGTTAACCCTAAACCCTAATCCTAAACCCTTTCTGTGGTCAAGGTGAGGACTTGACCCCCACATATTCTAATATTTAAATACTTATGATGATACAGAAATGGGTGAGTTGTTGATGATGTGATCATTTTGATGAGAAAGCTGAGAGGAAAATTGCCTTTAATCTGTTTTACTTGAGAAAAGATCATTAAGAATTGAATTTCCATGTAAATGCATGTTTGTTTTTAAGTAAATAATTACAGTTGATTTTCCTACTTGTGTTCAGGTTCCATGTCCTGTTTATGAAAATGAAGACAACAGCAGTATTTTTTACAGCCTTTACTCTACTGTACAACTTCCCTCAGCCCCATCTGAGATTTACTCCAACACTGGATTACCCACAATTCCCTCTGATCCTTCATCACCTGTTTATACTAAAGTAACACACCCAGGACATCATGACGTCTACTCCACAGCTCAGTTACCCTCTGATTCATCAGTCAGTGCTGCTCAGTCATCAGATATAAAATCAGGTGAAAGTCTAAAATACGCAACAGTGAGTTTTGACAGCAGTTCGAATGGTGCAGCTCCAACACTGATCTCCAAAAACCAGAACATCTCATGTGATTATGCTTCTGTTACCATCACTGAATGAGGCTAGTTAGAGTACATCATCTTGCTAATAGTGGAAACTGTAATACTGTTGGCAAATAGCTGTGGTTTGAGAGGAACACAACATCTGGAACTTATTTATGTATATTTTATTTTTATATTTGTCTCCTGTCAGAGACTCCACATGCATGAGGCGAGCTATGTGCTTCCCCGTGTCTGTGTTTACACGCACCATGTGCATCTATGTTTCAGTTCATACTACATCTCCACCTTTCTTTTCTTGTGATTCATCACTTCCCTCACGTCTTATCTGATTTTAGTTTACTGTTTGATTAATCTGTGTTTAAATACTCCTTTGTGTTTGTGTGTATTTCATGAACTTATCCACTTTATCTTTGATTACCAAGCTTTTATGTTTAACATTTCCTGGTTCTTGATCTTGGTTATGTTTCTTCCATTTCCCCTATACTATGAGAGAAGTAAAGCTAAAACCCATAACGAGCTTAGCCTGAAGCTTACCTGGCCACCTTGGCTGCAAAGCCTTCTGGTGTGACTGATGCAACAGGCCAGAAATGACACCCTTTTCCTAAAGCCAACTTGAAATGGCAACCACTCACAACAAATTTCAAGCTGAGACTAACGTGGAGACCTCAGCTTCTAAACTAACAAAGCAGCCACCCACTACAAAACCAAAATAAAAGACTGAAGAGAGCAGCCGTGTTTCTGCTGGGGGTTGAGGAAGCGTCTCCCTAAGCTATGCCCATAGCAGGAGACAAAGAGACGGCCCCCCAAGTCAATGTCATGCAATGGGCCAATGAAAAGCCAGTCTCATCCCAGAGATTTGACAGGGCGATCTCTCCAGGATTGGTAGTCAGGTTCATGCCATGGACCAACATGGTGGCCTCTAAAGCCAAAACCACTAATCATTTTTTGCTTTAATAGACACACTGTATTAACAATAAAAGAAGTTTAGTATCTGCTTTTTGAACACACTTGCTGTTATAATAAACTTCACTCTTCTGGGAAAATGTTTCACTAAATTTAAGAGTGTGGTTTTGGAGATTTGTGCCCACAAAAGTGTTAGAAAAGTAAATTACTCATATTAAAGAAATCTAAATGTGTACGAAATGTCAAAACACTGACTAAAACAAGTAGGCTGAGTTGCAAATTATACTGCAGACAGCCACTAGAGGGTCTCACAGATATTTATAGCATCACTTTTCACAATTACAATTTCCAAACTTAAATACTGTAAAGTGAGAATTAGAATAAAATCTTGCATACATTTCCCTCTCAGTCACACTATCATCTATATGAGATGAACAAATCAGAGCAATTCTTATTCCAAACTCCAAATTAATTGTAACACACTGTACTCAATACATACAGATCAATGTAATAAAGATAGGCATGAGGTAGGCCACTGAGTACAGAACATTTTTTTAAGTGGCACCTTCAAATTTACAATCCAAGGTATTTGGAAAAAACATGACTGCAGCAATCACTTATGAATTAGATATTATACATTTAAATACAGAACACTAACATTAAGAGTTTTTATACACACTGCAATTCCCCAAAGACTTTACAGTTTACAGTAAAACAATTTTCATCATGACCTTCACACAAGATCGTACACATGCTCTTTCTGAGGCGTTTGCAGGTTTGTTTCTCTCACCACCACAATAGTGGAAGTGGATATCGATTTCTACTTAGAACACACGCACACATACACCAGAGAGTCACATATTTAGACACAGTGAGGAAGTGCAGGGTAACCAACAGAAATGTTTTTTAGTGGAGTTTCTTAAACATCATTCTCACTTTCTGCTTGATTATAGGTAAGTGAACGATTTTCTAAATAATTAACACTTTTATACAAAAATGTCATAGTATAAAACACTGTATTAATGGGAATTTAGCACAGAATCTGTGACTTACATTCTGGAACATAGAATTTACTTATTTTGAACGCTTCCCCAAAGCAAGGCATAGAGCAACCCTAAAATTACCAGACTTTAATTCCTTCAAATAAAGTTAACTTTTGTATAATTTTTCATCTTTTACATAATCCATCTCCAGGCCCTGACAAACAGTGTGCGACCCACAGAATGAAACGCTTAAAAACAGCAATATATCAGCTAAAATAAACAACTAGGCTGCTTCGGTGTCTCTTATAATTTTAATTATTACTGCATTCTCCTTGTAAGGCAACTTAACATGCCCAAACAAAGATAAATTCTGTGCATATTCTGTGCACATTGCACAGTGCTCATTGTGCTCACATGTCTATGTGAACGTTCCGCTCCTGAAGAGAACTTCTTGATGGGGGTGCTCTCACTCCTTGTGGTTCCGGCCCCGCTTCTGCCAAGGCGAAGCGGCAAATGAGGTCATAGGGCTCGCATTGGCACCTGGCAGGAGATTTGAACGTGTTTTTGAGGTTCAGGGTCAAGATGGTGATCCTGAAGATGCGATTCAACCGTTATGCGGGCAGAACCCGCTCAGATTGAGTAGTCAAGAGATAGAGAGAAGGCCAGTTACTCACTGTAAAGCAGTTTCAGAGACTCCTGGGGTTGATGGCAGACAGATGAGTCCCCTCCAGCCTCACCTGTTGGGTCATAGGGGTGGTCATCGACAAGTTGCAGGAGACCAAAAAGCAATCGCCTATTCGTTTGTAGCAGATGAAGGAGACCCGCCGCCTCCCAGGAGGCCTCAATGGCTGCAGGGCATTGCTCCAGCTGCTCTGAAAGGGACAAGCTTGGAGAAAGTAAGGGAGAGCCTGGAAAGCCTACCAGACGTGTCTCGGTGGGTCCTGCGCACAATAAAGAGGGGCTACTCGATTCAATTTGGGTCCTCTCTTCCCCGCTTCAACTGGGTGTATCCCACTCTTGCAGCTGGGACCATTGAGAGCATCTTGAGCATCTGCATTACGTCCTGGTTTGGGAACTGCACCGTTTCAGATCGCAAGACCCTACTGAGTATGGTGAGGACAGCTGAGAAGATTATCGGAGTTTCTCTCTCCTCTCTATCATGGACATTTACACCACACACTGCATCCACAAAGCCAACAGCATTGTGAACGACCCCACACACCCCTCACACACACACTCCTCACACTCTTTACCCTCCTGCCATCAAGGAAGCAGTTCCAAAGCTAGTGTCGCTCCACTACATGCACATTTTGTAGCTTTCTGGTCGTGACATCACCGGCAGGGCGTTGGCCGGATTTCAAACATGATTTAGCACGTGAGCAATGCGAAGGCTTTCCCAAAGCGTTGTGACACAGCTCGAGTTCTCGAATTGGAACTGCTTGAATGGTACCACCTTCTCTCAGGGTAAAAGGTAAGTGTACCTCAAGACTCTTCTCTATTTTGCACTGAGCCTGAAAAAGCATTGTTGATTAAGTGTCTTGTTCCTTCCACAGGGTACCGCCATGCTTTACAGCATGTTCAAGGAGATTGATATTTAATTCCTGTCGCCTGGGCAGTTACTGGAGCTATTGGAGTATTTATGCAGCTGAAAATGTGCATATCTCCAGGAGAGATTAATACTGCACCTGGTAGATGCCAGTTAATGTCTTAATGTCTTAAGTTTCTGTGAGTGTAAAGGACTCAAAAATGGCAAATCTTCCTCAATTCCTGGGTTTTGGCATCAGCATCCCTGCTTGTCATCTTTTATGAAATGGACTGTAAATGAGGAAACGTGTATGGAAATATTGAGAACAAAATATATAGTGTTTCTACATAAAATTAAACCTCTCAGATTTTCCTTTTGCTTTCCCAATACAGCAGACTAACTCCACCACAATATTAGTCAATGCTGTAATGGTTGGGTTATGAAAGTTACATCACTTTTGTGTAAAGGTCAGAGGGTTATATGAATGTAAATATAATTAAAAAAATACAATCTACTCAAAGTCTTTAACAGTCTGCCCCTCATAAAATATACAATAATTTGGAGTATATTTTTTAATGAACTCATAATTTACCCATGTTACACATCTTGTGCTATAGAGGGTAATCACAAATCCTTCACATATAACAGCAGGGTGTAGATGTACAGGAATTCTATTTAGGTCACTCAGATGAACTAAAATATTTTTACACAGGGGCAGTGCTACGCATCTAACAAAGGGATTTCCTGAGTGGCTTTCTGATACACGGTTAAAAGTAGAAGTGAAAAGTGACATTTCTATTCAAGTCACTGCACAGTGAGAGACAGTAAGAGTGTCCAAAATTACTAACAAAACAATTTTAGTTTTTTGTGAATTTGTGTTTTGTGTTCTGGATTTAGGATGAAGATCCTCTTCATCTTCACCCTCTGCCTGAATATAGGTGAGTGCAAAAATGTTTATGTTCAAGTGACCTACTTATTAGGTTAAGGTACAACTTTACTGGCAAACTTAATACAAATACGGTGACAATGAATTGCAATTAGCAAGTATCCACAAGTGCAAATAGCAAATACACGAAATGAAATGGTACGAGTATGGTGAAAGGATACGCTTGTTGCATGACATGATTTATGATTTATATTGTCAGTCTGAGTGTTATTTAAAATATCTGTATTTGGTAACCTCAAACCATTAAGCTTCCACCTCCATGTTTGACTGTGTGTGTGTGAGTCAGAACGTTTTGCTAACATCTTCATTTCTGTTTTTCTGGTCTTAAAAAGTTTTTCTTTTAAAGCTAAAAATGCCACATTCGAACTTATGTCCACCAAACCTTCTACCCGTCATTGACTGTTCGAATCTTGTGTGTTTTTGCTTTTTCATGAGTTTATTGCATAGAAACAAAAGAAACATAAACAGGTCTCAAAAACCACAAAAGACTCAGTGTTTCCACACTTTTAATAGTCACTGTGTATCATTTGTACTTTTCTCTTACACTTCCTGGATATGGAGCTTCATTTGATCTTACTCCTTTGTTCTGCATAATAATTCATTCTCCAGCTGGATCTGATGATGTAACTACAGTAACTGGATACAGAGGAAGATCAGTTCAGATTAAATGTCACTATGATTCTGGATATGAAGATTACAATAAGTATCTCTGCAGAGGTGAATGTCCCCATTGGCCTGGTACCAAAGACATTCCTGTTCAGTCTGGACCTCCTGTTAAAGACACCAGATTCTCTCTGTATGACGACACAACAACCAAAATCTTCACCGTCACCATCACTGATCTGAGAGCAGAGGATGCAAACACTTACTGGTGTGTGATCGAGCGGGCAGGGCTTAATATTTACACTAAACTTCAACTGCTGGTTAAAATGGGTGAGTGTTACACAGAGGACACTACTGGTCTCTACTTAATCATCATTTAAAGGATCATTTTATTAGTAAAAATATGGGTGTGGTTAAATATATAAATTAGCTGTGCCATGAAGGCTTTTGGTATTTATTAATGAAAAAATAAAGCTCATAAACCTAGAAACTGTGAACTGCAAACTGTGTCTGGAAAAGGAACCTGTATTTCAGCTTGTTTTCTGTTCTCTCAGATGATCCTCCCAGCAGTACTGTCTCACAGTCCACACACAACACATACTCTGCTACAACACATATCACAAGTCCATCAGTGCATCCTGAGACTCCTCCAGCTACAGGTAAGAACTTTTTTATCTAAGCTTTTTCTTTATTGTATTTCTTATTATATTCATGTCTTTTTCTTCAGATAATCTGTTAAACACAGTTCAAGACCAAACTACTCCCTCATTGAATGGTATTTAGACCTGCAGCTACACTGTAAATTAGTCTAAGATAATATTGACCAGGGCCAACACACTTGCACTTATTCTTTTAATTCAAAATACTTTGTTTATAATATTTCATGACATTGCATGAGCATGTACATCACATCACTGTTCAGATCAGCAATTCAGTTTTATTGGTAATAATTACACGATTATTTAAATATCAAAATCTTGTGTCCATGATTTTGTTTTTTAATCCTACTCTAATCCCAAGTCTGCAGTTTGCAAATTCAGAAATACACATATCGCCCTAAACACAGGCTACAGGCTACATTCATTATTAATAGAGACCAATGGAAACCTGCAGTGCACTATAACATTTAAATGTCTGTGTTGTCACATGTTAATTTAATTGTAGTTTGAACATTTTTGTCCTGTACAGATGTTCCAGGTTCAGCTACCTACATCCTCATCAGTACAGGTGTAGTGCTGTTTAGTGCTGGTGTGATAATCTTCTGCAGAAGAAAATGTCAAGGTAACAAAAAAGGTTTGTAACGTCATGATGACCTGCTTTACAGTCATTGTACCCAAAATTAAAGACACCAGTAACTCACCTTTGGATCTTTTACTAATTATACACACACTTAGTCATGGGGGTATTATTATTATAGCCCCATCAGTTGCCCCTGGTCATACATTAAACACATCACTGGCTTAATACAAGAGACTTCAATGTATATTAACATTATATTATGTCAATTTTTACTTGCTTTTCTTATCTCTTTTCAGGCTCTGACGCTGCAGCACAATTCAATGAGGTACACACCAATGGTTTGCTTCTGGTATTACTTTTAGAAACAATTTAATTTAATAATTAATTACAACATTTTGTGATTGTTGTTTTCCATTTCAGACAAGTCGTGTTTATGAGAATTTACTTCTACGCCAAGCGGGGAAAAAAGCTCATGTACCTAAAACTGCCTGCAAGAGTCCCGATCCAGCAATTGACCAATCAGAATCAATCTACCAGAATTCTTCCTTTATTAATAAGCAATCAGACTCAATCTACCAGAATCCTTTCTTTATTAATAAGCAATAAGATTCAGGATATCACTTTTCATCATTCAGATTCAATGATCTCATTTCAATGCTAACTGTCACATTGTTTGTTTCTTTAGAGGTATCTGAAAAGACATTCCAGATATTGGACTGTGGATTACTCAATTGCAGTTCACTTGTTTTATTTCTGTTTTTAAAGAACATTTTATCTCCTGATAAATTTACCAACAACTGATGCCAAGACTGAATATGTTTGAAAGTTTAATAAATATACTGTTAAATGAAATAAAATATTTTATGCCTTTTTCTTCTAGCTTGTTAAAATAATTAGCTGTGTAGAAAAGATATTTACAAACATGAAAAATCCACCTCCCTTAAGTTTCTTTTTATATATATATATGCCCCTTATAAAAGGAATGTAAATGGGGAACAGGTGTAGGTGATTATTAGGAGGGAGCGAGAGTGTTGAGTGCAGGAGGGAGGCCTGGCTGGTGGTTTTCTGACATTACCCACTCCTCCAGGGGTGGCTCCTGACGCCCTAACCCATCGCCGGGGACCTCCGCAACTCCGGCGTGCGGGACAGTTAGGGTGATTGGTGTGAAACTCCTCCATGAGTGCTTGGTCCAAGACATCTTGTCTGGCAACCCAAGAGCATTCCTCTGGTCCATACCACTCCCATTCGACAAGGTATTCTGGGGTGGAGCTCCGACTTCGCGAGTTTACAACCTCTCGGACGGAGTACACAGACAGTTGGTCCTGCATCTCCGGGAGAGGTGGATCAACGGTGGCTCCAGGGTTCTCTGTGGTAGGGGGAGAGAAGGGTTTTATTAGCGACACATGGAAGGTAGGATGGATGCGGTACTGGGAAGGGAGGTCGGGTCTAACCCTAGATTTTGAATAGCCCGATTTAACGCAGGCTGAGCTTCCTACAGGGCAGTCGGAGGCGCAGATCTCGGGTAGATAACCACACCAGTTCTTCTGGTTGGTAAGGACGTGCCTCCGATTTTAAAGGATTTGCGAACCTCCTTGTGGTTCTGAGGACTTTTTGGATATTTGGGTATGTGCCTACTATCATACACACATGCTTTCCCGGAGCCAGTGATCTACTGAAGGGACTTATGATGGTTTATCGGTCCAGGGAAATAGTGGGGGTTGGAAGCCTAGCACGCACTGGAATGGGGTCAGGCCGGTGGCTTCTTGACACAGGGAGTTATGTCCGTACTTAGCCCACGGGAGGAACTGGTTCCAACTCGTTTGATCTTGGTGGCAGTAGGATCAGGGTTGCGTCTCAGCTCTTTCCGCTCTGTCTGGCCGTTAGTCAGTGGGTAATAGCCAGATGAGAGGTTAACAGTAACATCAAAGAGCTTGAAGAACGCTTTCCACATGTGGGATGTGAGCAGGGATTGATGGCAAGTCCTGGGAACAAAGGTTTTCCTCAGGGCATTGGCTGAATCTCCAAGAGTCGCCATACAGATCGCCTCCACTAAAACCCACACAATAGGGCTGAGCATTAGACTCTGTGGAATAATAAGTTCGTGGTAGTCGGGGCCATAAATTTGGGACAGGGCATCTGCTTTCCCATTCTTGGAGCCTGGACGATATGTAATCGTGTAATGCAAGTCGGGCAAGCCCTCACAGCGAGGCAATGCTCTCTCTCTTATTGTTAGCCGTTGGGACCCGATTTGCATGGGTTCCGGTTCCGGGATGAAAGATATGGTGGGGTAAGGTGCTGGTTCAGCCTCCTGGGATCGACAGGCATCCCGGAGAACGACAGCGAGGTCCTTGATGGCATTCGAGATGTGAGCCAGTTGAGGAACCATAGAGGTAAGTTTTCAGTTTACGGTCCGATCTTCTGTCATGGATAGAAACCCGGAGTAATATAAAATGTTCTTTATTAGCCAAGATACACTTAACTGAGTGCCTCCAGTGAAGTGAAGCCAGGAACATTGAAACACACAGAGTAGAAGGTAGTCCGTAAAGATCTATGGAGTAACCTGTAAATTGGACGGTGAGTGAGGGAAAAGCGGGACTTATAAAGGGGAATGTAAATGGGAAACAGGTGCAGGTGATAGGAGGGAGAGGCTGAGCGAGAGTGTTGAGTGCAGGAGGGAGGCATGTCTGGTGGTTCTCTGACAACTGTGCATGCAGACCTTCACAAACTGAGGGAAAATGAAACACACAAGTGAGATTACAGTTCACCACTTGTGGGCTGTCAGCAAGGACTTATCTGCTCATCTAAACACTGCTAGAATGTTTTAATTAAAAAAAAAAAAAAATCATGAATATGTATACAATTTTTCTTAGTCAGGCACTAGTCAGAGTTTGCAAACTTCATCTTTAGCAAACTGCACATTTATGAGGTGGTATCAAAAACGTAATGGTGTAACTGGTACAATTGTGACCATGTGTGTTACCACATCTGCGGTTTCATGTATATCAAGTTAAAACAAAGAGCAAACATGAAAGGGCAAATCTGCGACAGAAACATTTGACATGACATACGTTTGACTTACCGCAAGGCTGCAACTAATTGTTCGAGGTGTTTCAAGAAAGGAAGAACATCACTAGCAGACGACGAGAGAACAGGAAGACTTTTAAGAAGCTCAACCTTGAAACCATTGTTATAGTTTCCTCTGTTATACTGTGTTTCTCTATAATATTGATGTTTTCTATAACTGTGATGTCATAATGATGGTATTAAGATGAGGACTGATTCATGTAGGACACCACTGAAAGCATAGGGGTGAAAGTACGGCCCACCGAGGCACTTCCTGAGGGGCTTTGCAGACAAGACGTCACTGTTTCTTTCACTACACAAATAGACACTGCACAGTCACCCAGGCAGAGACAGTGAGAGGTGGAAGATAACTAACACAGCACTTAGAATGAAGATCCTCCTTGTTTTCAGCTTCTGCTGGATTATAGGTGAGTAAAAAAAACACTCCAACATATTCATCATCAACATTAACTCTATGCACTGATAGACGTCTATACTGTAGCTATACAGAACTTTTATCATGAGGTTCCAGGGTTCAGTATTGATATTGCAAAGGATGTTGAGACTTTCTAGTTATTTATAAAACACACAGAGGAAAATACATCATTACTGAGGAAGTGCACATGTGTCCTACACATGAAAACATTTACGTGTCTCTACTTCATTTCATTGTAACATGAACTGAAAATAAGATTTTGTATCTGCGTAGTAGTTGAGACTCTGTCTGTAACTATACATTGTATCTTTAAAGGTCAGGGCGTTTTTCATCTGTTCTGTTATTGTGGTTAAATATAAAATATGAGATCATTATATTCTATGGGGTAAAAAGAGCAGATAACCATATTTTCTTACACGTATGATTGTTTGTTATTTAAAATCTATATTTCTTAATCTGTGTATAGCTTTTGTAGCTCCTCCACACTCGCCACAGTGCATGCACTTAAATGTCTTTGGATTCATTTGGTCTTATATGTTGCATCATCATCATCCTGGATTCATTCCACTGTATTTCATTCTCCAGCTGGATCTGATGCTGTAACTACAGTAACTGGATACAGAGGAAGATCAGTTCAGATTGAATGCCGCTATGAACCTGGATATGAAGAATACAAGAAATATCTCTGCAGAGGTGAATGTAGCTGGAAGCATGTTCTTATTTATTCTGGATCTTCTGCTGAAGACACCAGATTCTCTCTGTATGACAACACAACAGCCAAAATCTTCACCATCACCATCACTGATCTGAGAGCAGAGGATGAAGACACTTACTGGTGTGGGATTGAGCGCACATTTCCAATACCGGGAATTTACACAGAGCTTCGACTGCTGGTTAAACTGGGTGAGAGATGAACACAGGAGTCTTTAAGAATCTCACACAATAATTCACTGATTATAAACACTGTATTTGAGACAGATTTCTAAAGCAACATGTACAATGTAGAATGAGCCTCATTTATCAAGGGGGAATTTTCAAAACACATTTCCTGGTTGAATGTAAATTAATAGAGCCATGAAGGTATTTGGTGATTTTTGAATGATCAATACAATTTATAAATTAGTATCATAAACCTAAAATCTGTTAGTGGTGTGTAAAGCTGAGCCTGAATTGTAGCTTTATCCTCTTTCTGTTCTCTCAGATAATCCTGCCAGCAGTACTGTCTCACAGTCCACACACACCACATACTCTGCTACAACACCTATCACAAGTCCATCAGTGCATCCTGAGACTCCTCCAGCTACAAGTAAGAACTTTTATCCTGAACTGTTTTTATTCTTCACTATATTTCTGTTATGATATTTATCATGTCTCACTGTTTTCAGCTACTCCATTAATCACAGCTCAACACCGTACCACTGCTCCCTCTTCTGATGGTATGTACCCCTGCATCCACACTGTGAACAAAAACACCAACACTCACCATTTGATCATATCAGCCTCTGATTATTAGAATTGCTTTCTGTTTATAATAATTAATGAAATTGCATTAGCAGTTCTACTCAGCAATTTATGTGTTATCAGTAATATATACATTTTTCTGATGTATTCTTTGGATGTATAAAAGAAGAAGAAAAAAGCCGTGTCCATGTTGTTTTTTTAACCCTTTTAGTTCTGACATGAAGTCTACAGTTTACAAAGTGTGCACTTCTCTAACCACAGGGTCTGAAACATTTTCACACCTAATTTCACACATTATTATAAATGGGACTGAAACCCTGAAGTGTACTTGGACATCATTTAAATGTCTGCCAAATTATTTAAATTTTAAATTTATTGCGTGTATTCATTTTTCCAATTATATTTACATAAATAACACATGGTACAAACCTAAGAATCCCAGAAAGAACTTTTCTTCAATTGGTCCAGTCTTTAACACTGTGGTTTTGACAGGGCCAAACCCTCTCAGTTCTGACATGAAGGCTACACTTTAGTTTAAAACAAGTGCACATTTTGCAAAGAACTCAACACTTCACCAACCACTGGGTCTGAGCTGCTTTCACACATCATTTCACACATTATTCATAATGGCTACTGAAACCCTTCAGTGTACTTTAACATCATTTAAATGTCTGTCCTGTCACGAGACATTTTTATATAGTTCAAACATTTTGTCCTATACAGATACAGTTACCTACATCCTGATCAGTACAGGTGCAGTGGTGTTCATTGTTGGTGTGATCATAGCAATCTACTGCAAAAGAAGATGTCAAGGTAAAAAAAACACTTGATTTTTTTTAACCTCATGATTGTACACACAATTAAATCAGTAAATGATTTCTGGATCTTTTGTAAATTATAACACACAGTTGCACCATAGTAACACACAAACACTGTTCTACCTCTTCATCTTCTTCTAAAATGCTGTTGAACAATTTTATTAAAAAGCTCCCCTGCATCTCTCCTAAACATCTCGGTGCTTCCACCGGTATGTCATCTGGTCCATCTGGTCCACTCTTCATCCTCTTAATCGCTGCTCTCACTTCCTCCTTACTAATTCTATCCACTTCCTGCTCCACATCTCCACACCATTCAACCTTCTCTCTCTCATTTTCCTCATTCATCAGCTGCTCAAAATACTCCCTCCACCTTCTCAACACACTCTCCTCACTAGTCAACACATTTCCATCTTCATCCTTTTTGCTATAACTTGCAGCACATCCTTTCCGAAACAAATCTTTTCTCCTTCCTTAGTGTCCAACTTCCCTACAGCTCCTCATATGCCTTTTCTTTGTTTTATCCCCATCCCACTTTACTTGCTTCCGCATTGCATACTTTTCTCATCACTCTGTCGATCCCAATTCTGTTTCTCTAACCTCTTTCTCCTTATGCTCTCCTGCACTTCCTCATTCCACCACAACGTCTCTTTGTCTTCCTTTCTATTTCCAGATGTCACACCAAGCACCCTTCTAGCTGTCTCCTTATCACTCCTGCAGTAGTTCTCCAATCATCCAACACCTCTTCACCAACACCGAGCCCCTGTCTGTCCTCTTCCTTGAAACTCACACTACCGCCTTCCTCCGTCAGTTTTCCTCATCTTATTCTTCTTTCAGTCCTCACTCTCCTCCTCTTCTTCTTCACCTCCAAAACCATCCTACAGACCACCATCCGATGCTGTCTAGCTACACTGTCCCCCGCCAACACCTTACAGTCTCCAATCTCCTTCAGGTTGCATTTCCTGTATAGAACATAGTCCACCTGTGTGAACCTTCCTCCACTCTTATACGTCACCCTATGATCCTCCTTCTTCTTAAAATATGTGTTCACCACTGCCATTTCCATCCTTTTGGCAAAATCTACCACCATCTGCCCTTCCACATTCCTCTCCTTAAAGCCATACCTACCATCACCTCCTTATCACTTCTGTTCCTTCACCTACATGCCGATTAAAGTCTGCCCCAATCACCAATTTTTCATTCCTAGGTTCACCTTCTACCACTTCATCTAACTCACTCTAGAATTTTTCCTTCTCCTCCATCTCACAACCCACTTGTGGAGCATAAGCACTGATGACATTTATCATCACCCTTTCAACTTCCAGCTTAACGTTCCTTATTCTATCAGAAATTCTCTTCACCTCCACTACACTCTTACTGTACTCTTCCTTCAGAATCACCCCTACACCATTTCTCTTTCCATCCACACCACGATAGAACAGTTTAAATTCACCTCCAATGTTCCTGGCCTTACTCCCTTTCCACTTGGTGTCCTGAACACACAACATCTCTACCTTTCTCCTCTCCATCATATCAGCTCTCTCTCCCTTTACCAGTCATAGTACCAACATTTAAAGTACCAACCCGAACCTGAACTCTCCTCCACTTTTCCTTTCCCTGCTGTTTCTTTAAATGTCTTCCTCCTGCCCTTCAGCCAACCTTAACCCAGATTCCACCTCTACCCTGTTGTCTAACGATACTTGTAGTGGTCGTTGGTAACCCGTGCCTCGACCAATCTGGTATGGATGTCTGATTCCTGATCCGCATATTTGATTTGGCACATGTTTTACGCTGGATGCCCTTCCTATCGCAACCCTTCACATTTATCTGGGCTTGGGACCGGCACTAAGAGTGACCTGGTTTGTGCAACCGTAATGGCTGGGTTACCCATCCTTCTACCTACCTACCATTATTTCTTCCTAAAATGAAGGATTGCTGGCATATTTTTAACACTTCATTTTTTTTTTTACAAATCTGCCATAATCAATGTTTCATTCGAACTATAATTAACAAACAAACTTTGTTTCCCTTCTCATTTCCCTGTAGGCCCTGTAACATCTTCCAAAGAGGTACAAACCAATGATTTGCTCCTAGTATTACTTTCCAAAACATTTTACTTACAATCATTTTGTTTGTTTTCTTTTTTAGACAAGTGATGTTTATGAAAATGAGCAAAATTTCAATTCTCTTCAAGCAAGAGTAAACATCAAATTACCTGAATCTGTATGCAAGACTCCAGACCCAACCACCAACCTTTTAGAATCAATCTATCAGAATTCAGTTATTACTGATAATCAATCAGATTCAGTCTACCAGAATCTATCAGTCACTTATAGCAAATAAGATGTAGATAAGATTAAACCCTGTCACAGTGTTTACTGGTTTCCCAGCAGGCATTGTTCTTGGCCTGTGGATTATTCATTTTCTGTATTGCTTATTACATTATTATGCACAGACCTGATTTAAAGCCTCCTATTGCAGAACTTACACTTGATTTATTTCACCTTCTATGTAAATTTAAGTAAAATGTAATATGAGTATAAATTAATTGTGTATTTATTTTTCCAATTTTATTTTCATAAGAAATTCGACAAATTTGTGTATTTCCTTTTAACTGATCTACATAATGTCTAATTACTCAGCAAAGTAAATGAAATAACAAAGACAATTACACAGAATGATTGAATGTAAATTTTTTCATGTTTTGGTTGCAAAGTTAAATACAGTACATTTATGCTATAACAATTAATTTATACACTAAAAGGACAAAAGTATCAGGACCTTTTAGTTTTGACCGCATCTTTACGTTGTAGCATTAAATTTTGCGTTCACTTGAAGTAGAAAACCCAAACCTGTTCCAGCATGACAATGCCCCTGTGCACAAAGCCATCTCTAAAAAGATCTGCTTTACATGGTTTGGAACGCTGGCTGCACCCCAGGCCCCCTCACCTCACCTATACCAGTACCTGACTTTACTATCACCCTTATGGCTGATAAACACAAATGTCCACAAGTACACTTCAGAATCCAGAAGAGTGGAGGAAATTATAAGAGCAATTTTGGCATTAAATGTGGAATGTGATGTTTATAAAGCAGATACCAGACTTATTATCAGGTGTCTGCAAACTTTTGCCAACATAGTGTATATGTAACATCTGTCATAGATAGTCTAACAGTGTGGTTATGGAATGGTTGTTAGCCACATCAATAATTGCTGCTGTATTAAGATCTGTTGTGTAGGACTTGATGTTGATATCCCTTGATGCATACTTGAGGCACCGATGAGACTCTGTGGGATGGTCTATTCAGTGATGGCACCCTCTGCCACACTACTCCTCAGTCCTTCCTTCTCCTGAGGTTGCTCCTTCTCAATTCCTGAGGCACCGCTCAGACTCTGTGGCAAGGTCCACTGAGTGATGGCACCGTTTGGGTTGTCAAGTGGGCTCCCTCCTTCCTGGTTGTTTCGATGATAGGCCCACGACACCTCCAGAGGGTTCAGCAGTGAATCCCAGTGTCCCAGGTTCACTCCCTAGGTGCCATCAACTAATTTAAAGACCCAGGGGGAGTCTTTTCTCTTCACCCACAGCCACTGGCTTCCCTTTTCCGCAGCTGCAGAGAGGTCTTTGACCGCCTGCTGGTGGGCCTTTCCTCGTACTCCCATCTCCCTGAGTAGCCTGGATGTTGTGGTGGCTACGAACCCTCTGCAACCTACTTCCACTGGGCGTACCTTTACATTCCAGCCTTGTTGTTGTGCATCGGCTGCAAGTTCAGCATACCTCAGCCATTTCCGTTCATAGGCCTCCTCCACTGCACCCTCCCAGGGAACGGTGAGCTCGATGATGTAGACAAGTTTGAGCGAGGCTGACCACAGAACAAGGTCTGGTCGCAGGTTGGTGGCTGCAATTTCAGCTGGGAAGCATAGTTTCTTATTCAAGTCTGCCAGCAGCTTCCAGTCCTGTGCTCTACCCAGCTGACCATAGTCTGATCTTATGGTGGTGAGGTTGGCTTGACCCTCACCCTCCCGAACAAATGGTGTTGGCTGCCACTGGGATGATGGGGGAGGAAGGGCATTCACATTTGTCCGTCGATTTTCCAACACTGCAGCAAGACACTTCAGCACCTGGTTGTGCCGCCAGGTGTAACGCCCTTGGGTGAGGCTGGTCTTGCATCCCACTAAGATGTGCTTCAGTGTTGCTAGACTTGGGCATAGAGGGCACGTGGGGTCCTCAGCATACCATTGGCTTAGGTTTGCAGGAGAAGGCAGGACATCATAGGCAGCCCGGATGGTAAAGCTTGCCCTGAATGTCTCCATTTCCCACAGCTCTTTCCAGGAGATCTTCCTCTTCTCCACTCCTTCCCATGCCATCCACTGCCCTTGCTTTGCCTGTGCCACTGCCTGGGCGCACCTTCTTGCTTCCTCCTCCCGCCGTACCTCCTGGACCACCATCTTGCATCTCTGAGATGGAGAGGCCTTGCTCCACACTGGTGTACTGGCCCAAAGTCCAAGACCACTCCTCCCCTCCTGCACTCGGCCCACAATGTCCTTGTGTCTGAGTGCCGCCTTTGCCTGCTCAGTTGCAGCCATCGGTGTCCACTTCCTTCCGGTGGCCAAGATGGGGGCCGCTTGGGCTACAAATAGATCACTCGAATCCAGTAGCATCATCTCCAGTCTGACTTTGGCACACTTGTACTCCTCTACCAGACTGGAAATGGGCAGGTGTAGTATCCCTTTGCCATAAAGACCAATACTGCTGAGGCACCTGGGAAGGCCAAGCGACTTCCTTACGTATGAGCTGACCAGTCTCTCCAGCTTTTCCACCTTTGAGAGTGGGACTTCGTAGAGGGTTAGTGGCCATAGGAGACGTGGAAGTAGTCCATACTGCATGCACCAGAGCTTTAGCTTGCCAGGAAGCAGGGTTCTGTCGATGTTCTCCAGGCCACTGGCTACCTCCTTCCTAAGCTGCTCTACTTGCTCTTTGTCTTTAAGGGAGGCATCATCCCACCGACCTAGACTCTTCACTGGCTTCTCTGAGACAGTTGGGATGGGTTCCTTGCCGATGTGGAACCGGTGGTCTGACAGCTTTCCCTTGATGATGGAAATGCTTCTGGACTTGCTCGGCTTGATCTTCATGCGGGCCCGCTCGATGTTGCCCTGGAGCTTACTTAATAGCCGTACAGTGCAAACCTTGGTTGTGGTGAGAGTTGTGAGGTCATCCATGTAAGCTCTGACTGGTGGCAGCCTCAGCCCAGGTCTTATTTGCTGTCCGCCAACTGTCCATCTAGAGGCCCAAATGATGACCTCCATTGCCAGGGTGAAGTCCAGTGGAGAGATAGTGCAGCCGGCCATAATTCCCACTTCCAGTTGTTGCCAAGCTGTTGTGTATTCTGCTGTTGTCACACAGAGTTGACGTCCTTGAAGTAGGCCTTGACAAGGGTTGTGAGAGCTGCTGGGACTCTAAAGTAATTAAAGGCTGTCCACAGGAGGCTGTGAGGGACTGAGCCAAAGGCATTTGCGAGATCCAGGAACACCACGTGAATATCTGTTCCCTCCTATTTGGTGACCTGGATCTGATGCCAGATGACACTAGCATGTTCTACACAACCTGAGAAGCCTGAGATGCCTGCTTTCTGGATTGACGTGTCAATCAGTCTAATCCAGGATAAATGTGAAGGTCAGATGGTACTGTGGAATGTATATGAGGTAGGTCTCTTGGCAAAGCACAATGCACTGCTTTATATATAGACTCTACTGCATCATGATATATATATATATATATACCACCTGTGTGAACAATGGCATTAGACTTTTTCCCACTAACATTCAGCTTTATTTGGAGTAGGATGAATATGATGTCTTTATACTGGACACCCCAGCATCTATCCTTTTAACAACTATAGGGCTGATGTTAAGTATTCGGCTTATCATTTCCTCTCCCATGATATCAGCCTTTTACTTCAAGCACAGAGCATGGTAGTCATAGACAAAAGCCCAGGCATTTTAATTAGCATTGAGATACTGTCCAAGTCTATCTAGAGATATCCTCAAGTAGGAAAGGAGACACTTTAGGTTTTTGGCCTTCTGTTTGTCATTTCCACAAACATATGAACCACCGTTCTAACACTCAACCTGGAAGTGCTTCCCTGACTTAACAGAGAGGAGTCCACTGGCTTTGGACCAACACAGCTTACTGTAGATATACTGCAGGTCAAGAAGTTTTGTGCAGATGGTACACTCAACTGATCACACCACTTCCTGGAGAGAACCATTCTTTCTACAAGCCAGCAGACTTCTCAATTTGAAGGTAATGGACTGACACACACGCACACACGAACACACAAATGAACAGATTCATGAATGGTTCAATTCTATTTACCAAAATTTCTGTTTAGCACAATTACTGCTAAAACTTGTTTACATGTACAGTATTGATTTTTCTGGACAGTTTGAACAAACCTTCTTTACTGTATTGGTTGATGCTACAGTGTCACTGTGTTTACTGTCTCTTTGTATTGTGTTGTTCTTTTTTGCACAAAATGATGCACACATGCACTTTATGTAGTGGTTTAATTAGTTTTGTGTAGTTCCCTGTTCCAAGTTTTTTCTAATTGATATCTGATGTAGCACCTTGGTCCTGAGGGAACATTGTTTCATTTCACAGTGCATTCTTGCAACGGCAGAGATTCTGGTTCAGACAGGCAGACTAGGAGTCTTGGAGACAGGAATGATAATGGACTTTATAATGCACATTCAGATTACTGACTGACAGTGCTACCTGGTCAATGCAGTCTCTACCACACCTGTGATGCTGTCTGGTCCTGTTATATTCCTGGTGTTTGCTTTCCTGACAGATTTCCTCACATCATTCTCAGCGAGTGAAAGCATTTACAGCTATGACATTGTCAACATTTTATTAGCACTGTTAGCACTAATGGCAACCTTTAGGCTTACATAAGGGATTTTAAGTGCGTGCATGAATTCCCTGCCGCAAGTTTCTACAACCAGCCTGTTGGAACTGTGAATCTAGTTTCCTCTCCTAACATTTGTTCATCTCACTCACTACTCTGCAAGACCCTTAAGCCCTTAACTGTTCAGTTGTACGTTGTTTTGGATAAGGGTGTTTGCCAAATGTCGTAAATGTAAAATAAATGTAAATGTTCATATATACACTATATTGCCAAAAGTACTCACTCGTCCGCCTCCACAAATTAACTTAAGTAACATCCAAATCTTAATCCATAGGGTTTAATATGTTGTTGGCCCACCTGTTGCAGCTAGAACAGCTTTCCACAAGGTATAGGAGTGTATTCATGGGAACTTTTGACCGTTCTTCCAGAAGTGCATTTGAGAAGTCAGACAATGAGGTTGGACGAGAAAGCCTGAATCTTGGTCTCTAATTTAGCCCAAAGCAGGCCAGTCAAGTTTTTCCACACCAAACTCACTCATCCATGTCTTTATGGAGCTTGCTTTGTGCACTGGTTTTTACTTGAAGACTTTAAGAGTCCTTTCGGAACTAAGGGTCCGAGCCTAACTCCTGTAAACCAACCACACATCATGATCTCCCCTCCACCAAACTTTACACTTGGCACAATGCAGTTAGACAAGTACCAATCTTCTGGCAACCTCCAATCCCAGACTCGTCCATCGGCTTGCCAGACAGAAAAACGTTGTTTGTTACTCTAGAGAACACGTCTCCACTGCTTTGGAGTCCAGCAGTGGCGTTCTTTACACCACTGCATCCGATGCTTTGGTGATGTAAGGCTTGGATGCAGCTGCTCGACCATGGGAACCCATTCCATGAAGCTGTCTATGATCTGCTCTTTAGCTAATCTGAAGGCCTCATGCAGTTTGGAGGTCTGTATCTATTGACTCTGCATCCGCTGTTCTGCCTTGGGATTTTACATGGTCTAACACTTTGTGGCTGATTTGCTGTCATTCCCAAGCACTTCCACTTTGTTATAATCCCACTAACAGTTTACTGTGGAATACTATAAGAGGAAAATTCACGACTGGACTTATTGTACAGGTGGAATTCTATCGCGGTACAGCGCTGGAATTCACTGAGCTCCTGATATATAGTATATATATTTTGTTACATTTAGTTCACTCCGATAACATTGAAAAGAATAATATAAAAAAATGGGTTAATTTTAAATTAAATTGCTTTTGCTCATTGCTACTGGAGTACATAACTGTAAGATGCAGGCCATTTTATTTACCACAGGAATTCACCACTGTTTTTATTGTCCGACTTTGCATTCCCTCCAGCGCTAATTCTAAGGAGGCACTGTGTGAACTCTATGGGGCTATTAGCAACCTGCAGAATGTTCACCCCGAGAGACGCCAGAGATTTCAACCATACGTATCTCAAATCAGTGCTTCCTAAACTCCATCAGCAAGTGGACTTTGCAAAGAGAGGGGCGAACATGCTAGATTTAGTTTACACAAACATCCCCAGCGTGTATTGAGTGGATTCCCGCCCCCACCTCAGCTACTCAGACATCTCTGGTCTGAGTAGCCAGTTTAAGTAGCCACATCAAACCTGGCCAGCAGGAGCCACCTCTGCTCTTTGGGACTGTTTTAAGTACATCGACTGGAAAATGTTTAGGGAGGCTGAAACTAATGGTGATACCATCAACTTGGAGGAGTCCACAACATTAGTTACCAGTTACTTCAGCAAGTGCATTGATCATGTGACCATCTCCAAGACCATCACTACACACTCCAACCAGAAGCCATGGATGACCGCTATGGTGCGTGCCCTGCAAAAATCTAGAGACTCCACTTTCAGAGCAGGGCACAAGATGGCCTTAAGAACAGCAAGGGCCAACATGTTCCGATCCAACAGAGAGGCAAAGAATGTGGCAGGGCATCCAGGTGATCACGAATGCCCAGTTTGAGGTGCAAAACCTCAAGCAAGGAAGAACACAACTCCTTTTAGTGGTGCATCTAGCGGATGTCTTCACCGACATCTTCAACATCTCCCTGAGCAGCACTGTTGTTCCTACTGTTCATGTCTCAAGACAATGACGATCATCCCCGTTCTTAAGATCTCTACAGTCTCCTGCCTCAATGACTATCGTCCCGCCGCACTCACACCCATCATGATGAAGTGCTTCGGGTGGCTCGTCATGAGGCACATCAAGACACAGCTTCCACCCTCACTAGACCCTATACACTATGCGTACCTTTCAAACCGTTCCACGGCCAATGACATGTCCTTGACCCTCCATCTGGCCCTCACCCACCTGGACAATATCGACACTTACGTACGGATGCTGTTAATAGACTTCAGTTGAGATTTAACACAATCATCCCTCAGCACCTGATTGAGAAGCTGAGCCTACTGGGCCTGAACACCTCCCTCTGCAACTGGACACTGGACTTCCTGACTCTGTCAGTCCAGAATGGGAAAAGCATCTCCAGCACAACCACACTGAGCACTGGGCCACCTCAGGGCTGTGTGCTCAGCCCACTGCGGACTCACGACTGTGTAGCAATGCACAGCTCAATCAACATCATCAAGTTCGCAGTATATAGCTATACAGCTATATTACAATATATACTATATATTATTACCTACTGCATTTTCTGTACATTATTCACCCTCAAACTGTATATATATATATATATGAACCTTATACCTTATTTATTTACTGATATCTTGTGTAAATAGGCAACTTTTTCACTTCTGGTTAGATGCTAACTGCATTTCATCGGCTCTGTACATGTACATGAATCGAATCTAATCTAACCTCTGTTATGTAACTTTATGTTGTGTGATGTAGCTCTTTGTTGTTTCATGTACCACCAGGGTTTTGGAGGAACGTTGTCTCATTTCACTGTGTACTGCGTCAGCTATATATGTTAGAAATGACCATAAAAGCTTCTTGACTCTTGACTTTTTTTTTACCAGCAAATGTGCTAAACATTTCACCCAGGCGCCTCCTCAGGGGCTTTGCAGACAAGACGTTGTTGTCTCTTTTATCACACAAAAAGACACTGTTACCCAGGCAGAGAAGTGAGAAAGTGGAAGATGACTAACACAGCACTTAAAATGAAGATTTTTAACTTCTGCCTGATTATAGGTGCTGTAAGTAACAACACTTCAACATATTCATCATCAACATTAAAACTTTGCACTGATGGACTTTAATAGCTGGACAGAACTTTAATCGTGAGGTTCCAGGGTTCAGAAATGATCTACGGGCTGCTGAGTTTTTCTTTAATTATTTTTAAAAGACAAAGAGGAAGTTATACTACTATACTGCATTATTAAGGTAATTTACATGTTCAAGTGAAATATACAGTAGAACATTTACACACCTCTACTTATTTACACACCACATTCATTTTAATTGTAACGAAGAGGGACAGCGCATGTAGGATGCTTTGGAGACAAGGTGAGGGAGGTGTCATTGAGATGGTTTGGACATGTGCAGAGAAGGGACATGGGGTATATCAGTAGGAGAATGCTGAGGATGGAGACATCAGGAAGGAGGAAAAGAGGAAGACCAAGGAGGAGGTTTATGGATGTTGTGAGGAAAGACATGAAGGTAGTTGGTGTGAAAGAGGCAGATGTTGAGGACAGGGGGGTATGGAGACGGATGATTCGGTATGGCTCCCCCTAATGGGAGCAGCCCAAAGAAGAAGAAGAAGAAGAAGATTCACTTAGAGGAGTTTTTGTATCTGTGTAGAGGGTGAAAACTGACCATAAATATACATTGGGTGTTTAAAGGTTAGGGCAAATTCTATAGCAGTGCAGTCAGTCTGCAGTTTCATCTTGTGCAAAGTGTTAAATTATTATTTTGTATTTAGGAATAAAGAATTTATTGTTTCTTACACCATATAGTGAAATTCTCACTCTGTGGATCCTCCCAGTAGCCTATGACACCATTCATAATAACATACAAAAAATATTTGCAAGATATAAATAACAATAGTTTAAATGCACGAAAAAAAAGTGTGTGCATGCATAAATTATGCAGTGTTTTGTGGTGGACATACATGTGCTAAGAGATATAGATTGGGTCTATTTTGTTTTCGCATTTGTACAGGGGTGTATGTGTATGTGCAAAGTATGCAGAAGTGGTCTGTTGCCATGTTTACATGTGCATTTTGTCATTTCGATTAAAATCATTCTGATTAAAAGATTCGGTGGACTGTATACATTAGGTGTTATCCAATCCGATATGGTGTTTACATGTGATGCCGCTTTCGGTCGGAATGACTTGCGTACATTAACCTGTGACCTGTCAACATGTAGCTCTATAATTCCTTAGGTACGCTATAGTGTTGCTATTAATCAGAAAGAGTGTGAATTTGTAGCCGTGCTGCTGCTGAAAAGTCTGAGGAAAAGCAGAAGCATGTGGATGAATTCCATAGTGAGGACCAGTGGGAGCAGGTTGTATTGCTGGAATTTAGTGACCTGGAATGGGAACAAAACTTTCTCATGAGTCGCCGGTAATTCAAACTTTTGTGTGGATTTTTTGGCCCCTCAATTCCCCTGATTATACAGGTCACGGTTGTTTTATACAAACTCAGAAGTTGTGCCAAAAACTGCATTGTGGCAAATTAAGTGTTCACAATGATGAATGGGCCGATATGAGATTTGATACGTATGTCAGGTGAAGAGGAGGCTTGTGTAACTGCACGGAGATTTGAGGAAGTGCATTTTGTCCCTCGTGTAATGGGTCTCATCAACAGCAGTAATCGCTTTAACGCATTTACATAGCAGAATTTTTATTGTGTTCAGGTTTATAGAAAAGTTTATTCCACCCCTCTCAAACCCATAACCATAGAGTTCTTAGGTGATTCAAACAAACTTGGTGAAATGCAATATGTCAGTATTCATTAAGGCAGGATGCTTTATTGCTTTTTTAGCAAAGCTAAAATGGTGGTTCTCTTCTAGCAGGTGGGAATCGAGTCTTGTGCAAGGGACAGATTTAATATGTCTGCAAAGACATCAGCTACATGAGCAGGTTCTGAGCACCTGTCTAGGGATGTTGTCTGGGCTGGCTCATTTACGTTAGTTTATTTTCCCAATAGTCAGCAGATGCATGTCTGTGTTGTCACATGTTAATTTAATTGTAGTTTGAATATTTTTGTCCTGTACAGATGTTCCAGGTTTAGCTACCTATATCCTCATCAGTACAGGTGTAGTGCTGTTTAGTACTGGTGTGATAATCTTCTGCAGAAGAAAATGTCAATGTAACAAAAAAGGTTTGTAACCTCATGATGACCTGCTTTACAGTCATTGTACCCAAAATTAAAGACACCAGTAACTCACCTCTGGATCGTTCACTAATTATACACACACTTAGTGACCGGGTGGGGAATGGGGGTATTATTATTGTAGCCCCGCCAGTTGCCCCTGGTTATACATTAAACAAATGTAAAAATTGACAATATAATGTTATTATACTTTGAAGTCTCTTGTATTAAGTCAGTGATGTGTTCAAAAAAGGGCATTGTGTTATGCCCTTTTTTGAACACATCACTGACTTAATACAAGAGACTTCAAAGTATAATAACAATAGATTATGTCAATTTTTACTTCTTGCTTTTCTTATCAATTTTCAGGCTCTGACGCTGCGGCACAATTCAATGAAGTAAGAACCAATGATTTGCTTCTGGTATTACTTTTAGAAACAATTTAATTTAATAATTTATTACACATATTGTAATTGTTGTTTTCCATTTCAGGCAAGTTGTGTGTATGAGAATTTACTTCTACGCCAAGCGAGGAAAAAAGCCCATGTACCTAAAACTGCCTGCAAGAGTCCCGATCCAGCAATTGACCAATCAGACTCAATCTACCAGAATCCTTCCTTTATTAATAAGCAATCAGACTCAATCTACCAGAATCCTTTCTTTATTAATAAGCAATAAGATTCAGGACATCACTCTTCATCATTCAGGTTCAATGATCTTATTTCAAAGCTAACTGTCACATTGTGTTTTCTTTAGAAGTATATGAAAAGACATTCCAGATATTGGACTGTGGATTACTCAACTGCAGTTTACTTGTTTTATTTCTGTTTTTAAATAACATTTTATCTCCTGATAAGTTTACCAACAACTGATGCCAAGACTGCATATGTTTGAAAACGTAATAAATAAACTGTTTAATGAAAAAATTTGTTTATGCCTTTTCCTTTGTTTGATGGCCGGTGGCCGGTGGCTTTTTGACACAGGGAGTTCTGTGCATACTCGGCCCACAAGAGGAACCGGTTCCAGCTTGTTTATCTTGGTGGCAGTAGGACCGGAGTTGCGTCCGTGGGTGATAGCCAGATGAGAGATTGACGGTAACATCGAGGAGCTTGAAGAACTCTTTCTACATGTGGGATGTAAGCAGGGATTGACAGCAAGTCCTGGGAACAAAAGTTTTCCCCTCAGGGCATTGGCTGGTTCTCCACGAATCACTGTACGGATCTCCTCCTCTGAATCCCACACAATGGGGCTGAGCATTAGACTCGGTGGAATGATAGGATCGGGGTCGTCGGGGCAATAAATTTGGGACAGGGCATCTGCTTTTCCATTCTTGTAATGGAAGTCCCACCTGCCGGGGGTTAAGCAGGTTGATTTCCTAAAGGTATTTGAGGTTCTTGTGATCGGTGATCACCGTGAATGGATGCACCACCCCTTCCAACCAGTGCTGCCACTCTTCGGGCGCTAGTTTAAAGGCCAGCAGTTCACGATTTCCTATGTCGTATTTCTGTTCTGCGGGAGAAAGGTTCTTCGAAATGAAGGCGCAGGATTGTAGTCGTGTGAAGTTATCTGTTTGTTGGGATAAGGTGGCCCCTGCGCTTGTGGAGGAGGCATCTACTTCCACTATAAAAAGGAGCTTGGGGTCCGGGTGTCTTAGGAGAGGATGAAGCATTGGTAGAAGTTGGAAAAACCCAGGAAGCGTTGAAGCTCTTGGATCCCAGGCAGGGCCAGTCTAGCACTGCCTTCACCTTCCCCTGGTCCATCCATTGCCCTGGTAGACTGAAGTCGTACCTCAGGAACTGTACCTTGAACTGGGCAAGGAGTATGGGCAGGACAGTGACCGGAATCACCACAATACGGACAAGCCTCCGCCACGAGGCGATGCTCTCTCTCTTCTCGTTAGCCGTTGGGACCTGATTTGCACAAGTTCAGGTTCAGGAATGTAAGAGTCAGTGGGGTAAGGTGCCGGTTCAGCCTCCTGGTATTGACAGGCCTCCCGGAGAGCGTCAGAGAGGTCCTTGATGGGATCCACAGATGTGAGCCAGTTGATGAAACATAGAGGTAAGTTTTCAGTTTAGGGTCCAATCTTCGGTCACGGATAGACCAAGCGTCAGAAACCGGGAGTAATATAGAATTTGCTTTATTAGCCAAGATACACTTAACTGAGTGCTTCCAGTGAAGTGGAGCCAGGAACATAGAAACACACAGAGTAGAAGGTAGTCCGTAATAATCTATGGAGAGATCGGATAATGAATGAGGGAAAAGCGGGCCTTATAAAGGGGAATGTAAATGGGGAACAGGTGTAGGTGATTAGTAGGAGGGAGAGGATGAGCGAGAGTGTTGAGTGCAGAAGGGAGGCATGGCTGGTGGTTCTCTGACAACTGTGCATTCAGACCTTCACAACCTGAGGGAAATTAAACACACAAGTGAGATTACAGTTCACCACTTGTGGGCTGTCAGGGCCAGCAAGGACTTATCTGCTCATCTAAACACTGCTAGAATGTTTTCATTTTTAATTTTTTTTTCATGAATATGTATACGATTTTTCTTCTTATTCATTCGGCTTCTCCCAATAGGGGTCGCCACAGCGGATCATCAATCTCCATATGACCCTGTGTACAGTGCACTAGTCAGAGTTTGCAAACTTCATCTTTAGCAAACTGCATATTTATGAGATGGTATCAAAAACTCAATGGTGTAACTGGTACAATTGTGACCATGTGTGTTACCACATCTGCGGTTTCATGTATATCAAGTTAAAACAAAGAGAAAACATGAAAGGGCAAATCTGCCACAGAAACATTTGACATGTCATACGTTTGACATACCGCAAGGCTGCAACTAATTGTTCAAGGTGTTTCAAGAAAGGAAGAACATCAGTAGCTGACGACGGGAGTTCAGGAAGACTTTTACGAAGCTCAACCTCAAAACCATTGTTATACTGTCCTCTGTTGTTATTTATGGTGGTTTGGCAGACCAACGAAAAAGTGCATTACCGCCAACTACTGAATGTTTGATTATCTAGCTCGAAGGACCATACTCGGTCAAGGCACACACTGTGCAAGAGACGGGGGGCTGAGAGAGAGAGAAAGAAAGAGAGGGAGAGAGCACACACCCCCCGGACCGCTGTGCTGCTTGTCTCTGCGTTTCTCTATAATATTGATCTTTTCTTTAATTGTGATGTCATAATGATGATATTAAGATGAGTACTGATTCATGTAGGACACCACTGAAAGCAGAGGGGTGAAGTGTACAGCCCAGCCGGGCACTTCCTGATGGGGCTTTGCAGACAAGACGTCACTGTTTCTTTCACTACACAAATAGACACTGCACAGTCACCCAGGCAGAGACAGTTAGAGGTGAAAGATAACTAACACAGCACTTAGAATGAAGATCCTCCTTATTTTTAGCTTCTGCTGGATTATAGGTGAGTAAAAACACTCCAACATCATAAACATTAACTCTATGCACTGATGGACTTTTATAGCTTTACAGAACTTTTATCATGAAGTTCCAGGGTTCAGTATTGACATTGCAAAGGATGTTTTTTTTAAAACACACAGAGGGAAATACATCATTACTGAGGAAGTGCACATGTTCAAGTGTCCTACACATAAAAACATTTACGTGTCTCTACTTTATTTCATTGTAACATGAACTGAAAATAAGATTTTGTATCTGTGTAGTAGTTGAGACTCTGTCTGTAACTATACATTGTATCTCTAAAGGTCAGGGCTTTTTTCATCTCTTTGGTTATTGTGGTTAAATATAAAATATGAGATCATTATATTCTATGGGGTAAAAAGAGCAGATAAACATGTTTTCTTACACGTATGGTTGTTTGTTATTTATAATCTATATTGATTAATCTGTGTATAGCTTTTGTAGCTCCTCTTACACTCGCCACAGTGCATACACTTCAATGTTTTTGGATTCTGAGCTTCATTTGGTCTTAAATGTTGCATCATCATCATCCTGGATCACATTTCATTCCACTGTGTTTTATTCTCCAGCTGGATCTGATGCTGTAACTACAGTAACTGAATACAGAGGAAGATCAGTTCAGATTAAATGTCACTATGAACCTGGATATGAAGAATATAAGAAATATCTCTGCAGAGGTGACTGTAGCTGGAAGCATGTTCTTATTTATTCTGGATCTTCTGCTGAAGACAACAGATTCTCTTTGTATGACGACACAACTGCCAAAATCTTCACCATCACTATCACTGATCTGAGAGCAGAGGATAATGACACTTACTGGTGTGGGATCGAGCGCACAGGGAAGGATATTTACACAGAGCTTCAACTGCTGGTTAAACTGGGTGAGTGTTGCACAGTGGTGACTTATTTGATTTTTGGATGATCAATACAATTTATAAATTAGTATTAGAAACCTAAAATCCTTTAGTGGTGTGTAAATCTGAGCCTGAATTGTAGCTTTATCCTCTTTCTGATCTCTCAGATGTTCTTGCCAGCAGTACTGTCACACAGTCCACACACACCACATACTCTGCTACAACACATTTTACAAGTCCATCAGTGCATCCTGAGACTCCTCCAGCTACAAGTAAGAACTTTTATCCTGAACTGTTTTTATTCTTCACTATGTTTCTGTTATGATATTTATCATGTCTCACTGTTTTCAGCTACTCCATTAATCACAGCTCAACACCATACCACTGCTCCCTCATCTGATGGTATGTACCCCCTGCATCCACACTGTGAACAAGGCTAAGATAATACTGACCAGGACAAAAACACCAACACTCACCATTTAATCATATCAGCCTCTGATTATTAGAATTGCTTTCTGTTTATAATAATTCCTGAAATTGCATTAGCAGTTGTGCTCAGCACTTTATGTGTTATCAGTAATATATACATTCTTGGATGAATAAAAGAAGAAGAAAAAAAGCCGTGTCCATGTTGTTTTTTTTAACCCTTTTAGTTCTGACATGAAGTCTACAGTTTGCAAAGTGTGCACTTCTCTAACCACAGGGTCTTAAACATTTTCACACCTAATTTCACACATTATTATAAATGGGACTGAAGCCCTGAAGTGTACTTGGACATCATTTAAATGTCTGCCAATTTATTTAGATTCTAAATTTATTGAATGTATTAATTTTTCTAATTATATTTACATAAATAACACGTGGTACAAACCTAATAATCCCAGAAAGCATTTCAAGAACTTCTCTTCAATTGGTCCAGTCTTTAACACTGTTGTTTTGACAGGGCCAAACCCTCTCAGTTCTGACATGAAGGCTACACTTTAGTTTAAAAACAAGTGCACATTTTGCAAAGAAATTAACACGTCACTAACCACTGGGTCTGAGCTGCTTTCACACATTATTCATAACGGCTACTGAAACCCTTCAGTGTACTTTAACATCACCTATACGTCTGTCCTGTCACATGACATTTTTCTAAACATTTTGTCCTATACAGATGTTCCTGGTGTAGTTACCTACATCCTGATCAGTACAGGTGCAGTGGTGTTCATTTTGTTGTGATCATAGCAATCTACTGCAAAAGAAAATGTCAAGGTAAAAAAAACACTTTATTTTTTAACCGGACTATAAGCCACTACTTTTTCCCCCACACTTTGAACCCTGCGGCTTAAACAATAAAGCGGCTAATTTATGGATTTTTCCTGGGTTTTTCCCAGTTCCACAAACTTCAAGCCAAAAAACTGAACCCCATAACATTAGACCAATGAAATGGTCTTTAAGGTGAACCAATGAAACTCTTTATATTAAATCAGATGCGCTCCCACTGAATCGGGCCGCACCACATCATAAATATGGATGATGTTCCTCTGACGTTTGACCTGCCGCTCACTCGGACTGTCTACAGGAAATGTGAATCATTCGTCACGCTGAAAACAACCGGGCATGAAAACACACTTCACCTGTGTTCTGAGCTGCACGGCATCGGGAGAAAAGATTCACCGATGGTGATTTTTAAACGCACAACGATGCCAGAAGAAAAATTCTTGAGAGAAATAGTTGTGAAAGGAAGGAGGAAGACCGTGAACAATGGCTTTCTTGGTAGGATACTGTTTAGATACAAGCCGTGTAACAGACACTGTCTTTTGTTAAAGCCTGTGTAAAGATTATTAGTTTCAGTGTAGACACCTGCGGCTTATAGACAGGTGCAGCTTATAGACAGGTGTGGCGTATTTATGTTCAAAATTAAAATCTTTGTCAAATTCAGTGGGTGCGGCTTATATTTGGGTGCGTTTAATAGTCCGGAAATTACGGTAAATCAGTAAATTACCTCTGGATCTTCTGTAAATTATAACACACAATTGCACTATAGTAACACATAAACCTATTGAGACAATGACATGCAATGGAACTCCCACCGTTCTACCTACCTTCCATTTTTTACAGCTGCAAACACAAATCTGCTATAATCAGTGCTTCATTTGAACTATAATTAACATCCAAACTTTGTTTCCTTCTTATTTCCCTGCAGGACCTGTAACATCTTCCAAAAGGTACTATCCAATAATATTCTGCTATTATTACTTTCACAAACATTTTACTTACAAACATTTTAATGAGTTTTGTTTTCTATTTTAGACAAGTGATATTTATGAAAATGACCAAAATATCAATTCTCTTCAATCAAGAGTAAACATCAAATTACCTGAATTACCAGACCCAACCACCGAGCAATCAGAATCAATCTATCAGAATCAATAAGATTCAGTCTACTAGAATCTGGCAGTCTCTAATAGCAAATAAGATGTGGATAAGATTTAAACCCTCTCAGTGTTTACTGGTTTCCCAGCAGGCATTGTTCTTGGCCTGTGGATTATTCATTTTCTGTATTGCTTATTACATTATTATGCATAGACCCAAATGTAAAGCCTCCTATTGCAGAATTTACACTTAATTTATTTCACCTTTTATGTAACTTTAAGTAAAATGTAACATGAGTATAATTGTGTATTCATTTTTCCAATTTTATGTCTAATTCCACAGGAAAGTAAATGAAATAATAAATACATTTACACAGAATGATTGAATGTACATTTTCACATGGTTTGTTTGCAATGTTAAATACAGTACATTTATGCTATAACAATGGAATTATACACTAAAAGGACAAACGTATTGGGACACCTGACCTTTCCTGCCATATGCGCTTCTTCTCCAAACTGTTAGCACAAAACTGGAGACAAAAAATATATTAGACGTCTTTAGACGCTGTAGCATTAAATTTTGCGTTCACTTGAACTTGAAAACCCAACCTGTTCCAGCATGACAATCACCCTTTGCACACATGGTTTTGAACACTGGCTGCACCTTCTGGCCTCCTCACCTCACCTAGAGACAACATGCAGAATCTAAAAGAGAATTGTTCCCAGAGGAGTGGAGAGAATTATAAGAGCAATTTGGCACTAAATGTGAAATGCGATGCTCAAAAAGCACATACCAGACTTATGATCAGGTGTCTGCAAACCTTTGCCAACATAGTGTATATGTAACATCTGACCCAGGTAGTCTAACAGGGAACGAGGTTGTATTGTAATTTGGTGAGTGACATTCGTGCAGAGCCCACAGAATATGGATCAAAGTGTCCGGACAAACCGTCTGTTTCAGTGTTGCAACAACCACTTCCTATAGTGTACCTTGAAGTGAAAGTGCCTCTGGCCAGGAAAGATGAGATCTTCAGGGAAGTTGAATGCCCAGACAAGCACAGCATGCTCATTGCAAACCTCAAACTTCCTAGGTTGGTAAGGCATAATGCCATTTATGTTTAGTAGGTCTGGCAACCACTGCTGATAAATAAATGGATTAGCAAAGTTCACACTGGTTGTTAACCACATCAATAATTGCTGCTGTATTTAAGTCTAACCCAGAATAAATGTGAAGGTCAGATGGTACTGTGGAATGCATATGAGGTAGGTCTCTTGGCACAGCACAATACACCTTCCCACCTGCCATAACAAACTGTTACTGTTGATCACATTCTCTCTCTGCTTTATATATAGACTCTACTGCATCATTAAATATGTACCACCTGTGTGAACAATGGCATTCGACTCTTCCCCACTAACAGTCAGCTTTATTTGGAGTAGGATGAATATGATGCTTTTATACTGGACACCCCAGCATCTATCCACTCAACAACCATATGTATAATGTTAAATATTCAGCTTATCAATTAATTAATTAGCATTGTGATACTGTTCAAGTTGAGATATCCTCAAGTAGGAAAGAAGACAAAAATCTTTCTTAAAAAAGGTTTTTGGCCTTCCGTTTGTCATTTCCACAAACATGTGAACCACCATTCTAACACTCAACCTGGAAGTGCTTCCCTGACTAAACAGAGCAGAGTAAACTGGCTGAGGTCCTTCACTAACTTCCTGGACTTGGACCAGCACAGCCTGCTGTAAATATACTGCAGGTCAAGAAGTTCAGTGCATATGGTACACTCAGCTGATCACACCACTTCCTGGAGAGAACCATTCTTTCTACAAGCCAGTAGACTTCTCAACTTGAAGGTAATGGACTGACAAACACACACACAAACACACACACACACACACACACACACACGAAAAGATTTATGAATGCTTCAATTCCATTTACATAAAATTTCTGTTTTGCACAATTACTGCTAAAACTTGTTTATATGTACAGTATTGATTTTTATGGACAATTTGCACAAACCTTCTGTACTGGTTGGTACTACAGTGTCATTGTGTTTACTGTCTCTTTTTATTGTGTTGTTTTTTTGCACCGAATGTTGCAGACATGCACTTAATTAGTTTTGTGTAGTTCCCTGTTCCAAGTTTTTGCTAATTGAATTCTGATGTAGCCCCTTGGTCCTGAGGGAACATTGTTTCATTTCACTGTGTACCCTCGCAATGGCAGAGATTCTGGTTCAGACAGGCAGACTAGGAGTCTTGGAGACAGGAATTATGGCCTTTATGATGCACATTGAGATTACTGACTGACAGTGCTACCTGGTCAGTGCAGTCTCTAACATACCCGTGATGCTGTTTAGTCCTGTTATATTCCTGGTGTTTGCTTTCCTGACAGATTTTCTCACATCATTCTCAGCGAGTGAAAGCATTTACTGCTATGACATTCTCCACATTCTATTAGCACTGTTAGCACTTATGGCAACTTTTAGGCTTACATAAGGAATAATAATTAATATGTTGTTGGCCCACCTGTTGCAGCTAGAACAGCTTTCCACTAGGTTTAGGAATGTATTCATGGGAATTTTTGACCATTCTTCCAGAAGTGCATTTGAGAAGTCAGACACTGAGTTTGGATAATAAGGCCTTGATCTTGGTCTCTAATTTAATAAGGCCTTGATCTTGGTCTCCTAACTCACTCATCCATGTCTTTATGGAGCTTGCTTTGTGCGCTGGCGCATGTTGGAACAGGAACTATGGTCCCGTCGCACTCACACCCATTGTGATGAAGTGCTCCGAGTGGCTCGTCATGAGACACATCAAGACACAGCTTCCACCCTCACTAGACCCTATACAGTATGCGTATCTTTCAAACCGTTCCACGGCCAATGACATGTCCTTGACCCTCCATCTGGCCCTCACCCACCTGGACAATATGGACACTTACGTACGGATGCTGTTAATAGACTTCAGTTGAGATTCAACACAATCATCCCTCAGCACCTGATTGAGAAATCAAATCAAATCAAATCAAATTTTATTTGTTACATACACATACATACAGGGTACGACATGCAGTGAAATGCTTTTAACGACAGTCCGGCATGAGAGAATAAAATAGGGTAAAAAGGGGAATAAAAATATAAATATAATAACAAAATTTAAGAAAAATATAGTAAGAAAAAGAAGGCAGATAAATAAAGATATAAAGATATCTAAATATATATGTATATATACATACATATACATATATACCTATATATACACATACACAGAAAATGTTTATGGCAGTGTGCAGTTAACCAGTAAACAACAGTAAACAGTAAACAAGTTAGGCATGTTTTTGATTGTCCATGAGTGTCAGTGTGCAGTAAGGTGTGGTGTAAAACCACACTGAGCCTACTGGGCTGAGAAGCTGAGCCTACTGGGCCTGAACACCTCCCTCTGCAACTGGATCCTGAACTTCCTGACTCTGTCAGTCCAGATTGGGAACAGTATCTCCAGCACAACCACACTGAGCACTGGGTCACCTCAGGGCTGTGTGCTCAGCTTACTGCTGTTCACTCTGCTGACTCACGACTGTGTAGCAATGCACAACTCGAACAACATCATCAAGTTTGCAGATGACCCAACCGTGGTAAGAGCCTGGTGTGGAGTGAACAACCCGTCTCTAAACGATGACGAACCAAAGAGATGGTTGTTGACTTTAGGAGAGCAGAGAGCGGCCATTCTCCACTGATCATCGATGGATCCTCCGTGGAGATTTCTTGGTGTACATCTGGCGGAGAGATTCACCTGGTTAGTCAACACCAGATCCATAACCAAAAAAAAACGCACCAGTGCCTCTACTTTCTAACAAGGCTAAGGAAGGCGCATCTCACTCCCCTATCCTAACCATGTTCTACAGAGGGACTGCACCGTCTCGGATCGCAAAACCCTACAGAGTATAATGAGGATGGCGAGAAGATCATCAGAGTCTCTCCTGTGTTTTTCCTGTGGCTGTTACTGCACTGAATACCTGATTCAATACTGCATTGTCACTTTTTTTGTATTTTGAAATCTTTGGTTGCCACACATTTCTTTTTATTTCATTTCTAAATGTATATAGTGTATCATACATGCATTCATACTTGTACATAATTATATCATCTCATTTGAGTATATTATCTTCTGACATGTCTGTCTGTGCATAATCTTTGCACATTATATTGTATATTACTATATATACCATATATTATTACCTACTGCACCTTCTGTACATTATTCACCCTCACCCCGTATATATGAAACTCATACCTTATTTATTTACTGATATCAGCCACTTGTGCACTTCTGGTTAGATGCTAACTACATTTCATCAGCTATGTACATGTACCTTGCATAATTTCAATTAAACTGAATCTCATCTAATCTAACCTAAAAACTCTGTGTTCTGTTATGTAAGTTTATGTTGTGTGATGTAGCTCTTTGTTGCTTAATGTAGCACCAGGGTTTTGGAGGAACGTTGTCTCATTTCACTGTGTACTGCGTCAGCTATATATGTTAGAAATGACAATAAAAGCTTCTTGACTCTTGACTTTCTTTTTTACCAGCATATGTGCTAGACATTCTATCCAGGCGCCTCCTCAGGGGCTTTGCAGACAAGATGTTGTCTCTTTCATCACACAAAAAGACACTGCACAGTCACCCGGGCAGAGAAGTGAGAAAGTGGAAGATAACTAACACAGCACTTAGAATGAAGATCCTCCTAATTTTCAACTTCTGCCTTATAGGTAAGTAACAACACTTTGCACTGATGGACTTTAATAGCTGGAAAGAACTTTTATTGTGAGGTTCCAGGATTCAGGCATGATCCATGGGCGGCTGAGTCTTTCTAAACACACAGAGGAAGTTATACTTCATTGTTATACTCAATATTGTACTGCATTATTGAGGTAATGTACATGTTCAAGTGAATTATACAGTAGAACTTTTACACACCTCTACTTATTTTAATTGTAACATTCACATTGAAGAGGAACAGCGCATGTAGGACATTTTGGAGACAAGGCGAGGGAGGTGTGATTGAGATGGTTTGGACATGTGCAGAGGAGGGACATGGGGTTTATCGGTAGGAGATTGCTGAGTATGGAGCCACCAGGAAGACCAAGAAGGGGGTTTATGGATGTGGTTCGGAAAGACATGCAGGTAGTTGGTGTGAAAGAGGCAGATGTAGAGGACTGGGGGGTATGGAGACGGATGATCCGCTGTGTCGACCCCTCATGGGAGAAGCCGAAAAAAGAAGAAGAAGATTCACTTAGAAGAGTTTTTGTATCTGTGTAGAGGGTGAGAAACTGACCATAACTATACATTGTGTGTTTAAAGGTCAGGGCAAATTCTATAGCAGTGCCGTCAGTCTGCAGTTTCATCTTGTACACAGTGTTAAATCATTATTTTCTATTTAGGATTTAAGGATTCCTATTTAGGATTTTAATTATATTTATAATGGTACGCAAAAAAAATATTCTACACATAAATAACTTTAGTGTAAATGCACAAAACAAAAGTGTGTGCACATATAAATTTTGCAGTGTTTTGTGTTGGACATACATGTGCTAAGAGATGCAGATGTAGATTGGGTCTATTTTGTTTTCGCATTTGTACAGGGGTGTATGTGTATGTGCAAAGTATGCAGAAGTGGTCTGTTGCCATGTTTACATGTGCATTTTGTCATTCCGATTAAAATCATTCTGATTAAAAGATTCGGTCGACTGTATACATTCGACGTAATCCAATCCGATATGGATACTTGCATACATTGACCTGTGTTGTGTCAACATGTAGCTGCATTATTTCTTATGTACACTCTTTATGTAAAGTGTTGCTATTAATCAGCGAAAGCGTGAATTTTTGCCGTACTCCTGCTGGAAAGTCTAAACTCAGCTTTTCAGTGACTGTGCATCTCAAAGGAGAATCTGAATCCCACCCCTCCTTCCTCCAAAAAGCAGAAGCATGTCCATGAATTGCATAGTGAGGACCAGTGGGAGCGGGTTGTATTGCTGGAATTTAGACACCTGGAATGGAAACTAAACTTTCTCATGAGTCGCCGGTAATTTAAACGTTTGTGTGGACTAGTAGAGGGATTGATGGCCCCAAATTCCAATTTCCCTGATTATACAGGTAACGGTTGTTTTAGGTTCCTGGTGGTCTAGTGGTTAGGATGCGGCGCTCTCACCGCTGCGGCCCAGGTTTGATTCCCAGTCAGGGAACCAACCCCAGCCATTAGGGTTGCACAAGCCAGTGCACCCTTAGTACCAGTCCCAAGCTTGAATAAATGAGGAGGGTTGCATTAGGAAGGGCATCCAGTGTAAAAACATGTGCCAAATCAAACATGTGGATGATCCGCTGTGGCGACCCTTAATGGGAGAAGCCCAAAGAAATTTTATACAGGTAACGGTTGTTTTATAAAAACTCAGAAGCTGTGCAGAAAACTGTGTTGTGGCAAATTAAGTGTTCACAATGATAAATAGACCGATACGAGATTTGATAAGTATGTCAGGTGAAGAGGAGGCTTGTGTAACCGCACGGAGATTTGAGGAAGTGCATTTTGTCCCTCGTGTAATGGGTCGCATCAACAGCAGTAATCGCTTTAACGCATTTACATGGCAGAATTTCTAATTTGTTCGGTTTATAGAAAGTTTATTTCACCCCTCTCAAACCCTTTACAATTGAGTCCTTAGGTGATTCTAACAAACTTAGTGAAATGAAATAGATCAGTATTTATTAAGGCAGGATGCTTTATCGCTTTTTTTAGTAAAGCTAACATGGTGGTCCTCTTCAAGCAGGTGGGAATCGAGTCTTGTGCATGGGACAGATTTAATATGTCTGCAAAGACATCAGCTATGAGCAGGTTCTGAGCACCTGTCTAGGGATGTTGTCTGGGCTGGTTAATTTACATTAGTTTATTTTCCCAATAGTCTTTAAATAAAGCTTTGAGTGGTGGGTTAAGTGTGCTCCTACAACGACGTGGCGAGATGTAGCTGACTGGACAGAACATAAGACCTGTTAGTACATCAACACACAGCAATCAGTGTTTGAGATTGTGTCCCATTTATAGTCCTCCTCCTGGAAACACAAAGGAGTTTGTAATTAGTAATTTTAGGTATATCGATGAATATATTGTGTTTGTTATTTAAAATAGATGTTTCATAAGTAATGTATTTTATCGTACCTGGATCTTGTCTTACTCTTGTCACAATGTTTGTACTAAAATATTCCAGTATACTGTGTTTCATATCAGTTTTATACATTGCACACTTATCCTGGATCACACTTCATTCCACTGTATTTCATTCTCCAGCTGGATCTGATGCTGTAACTACAGTAACCGGATACAGAGGAAGATCAGTTAAGATCGAATGCCGCTATAAACCTGGATATGAAGAATACAAGAAATATCTCTGCAAAGGTGAATGTAATGCCTGGAAGCATGTTCTTATTTATTCTTCATCTCCTGCTGAAGACACCAGATTCTCTCTGTATGACGACACAAGAGCCAGGATCTTCACTGTCACCATCACTGATCTGAGAGCCAAGGATAACGGCACTTACTGGTGTGGGATTGAGCGAGCATGGCCAGTAAAAGATATTTACACAAAGCTTCAACTGCTGGTTAAACTGGGTGAGTGTTGAACAGAAGTAACTTAAAGAATCGCACACAATAATTCACTGATTACAAACACTGTAACTGAGACCAATTTCTAAAGCAACATGTACAATGTAGAATGAGCCTCATTTATCAAGGGGGAATTTTCAAAACACATTTCATTGTTTAATGTAAATTAATAGAGCCATGAAGGTATTTGGTGATTTTTAGATGATCAATACAATTTATAAATTAGGATCATAAACCTAAAAACTGTTAGTGGTGTGTAAAGCTGAGGCTGAATTGTAGCTTTATCCTTTTTCTGTTCTCTCAGATGTTCCTGCAAGCAGTACTGTCTCACAGTCCACACACACCACATACTCTGCTACAACACCTATCACAAGTCCATCAGTGCATCCTGAGACTCCTCCAGCTACAAGTAAGAACTTTACAACTGAGCTCTTCTTCACTATATTTCTGTTAAGATATTCATCATGTCTCACTGTTTTCAGCTACTCCATTAATCACAGCTCAACACCGTACCACTGCTCCCTCATCTGATGGTATGTACCCCCTGCATCTACACTGTGAAAAAAAACACCAACACTCAGCATTTGATCATATCAGCCTCTGATTATTAGAATTGCTTTCTGTTTATAATAATTCATGAAATTGCATTAACCTGTACATCACGTCACTGTTCTGCTCAGCACTTTATGTTTTACCAGTAATAATGATTTGATTCTTTGGATGTAAAAAATAAGAAGAATAAAAGCCGTGTCCATGTTTTTTTTTTTAACCCTTTTAGTTCTGACATGAAGTCTACAGTTTGCCAGTTTAGTTTAAAAGCAAGTGCACAGTTTGTAAAGTGTGCACTTCTCTAACCACAGGGTCTGAAACATTTTCACACATTATTATAAACGGGACTGAAACCCTGAAGTGTATTAAGACATCATTTAAATGTCTGCCAATTTATTTAGATTCTAAATTCATTGCATGTATTCATTTTTACAATTATATTTCCATAAATAACACATGGTACAAACCTAATAATCTTAAAATTCAAGAACTTCTCTCTAATTGGTCAAGTCCTTTAACAACGGTATCAGTTCTGACATGAAGGCTACACTTTAGTTTAAAAACAAGTGCACATTTTGCAAAGAAATTAACACCACCCACTGCGTCTGAGCTGCTTTCACACATTTCACACATTATTCATAACGGCTACTGAAACCCTTCAGTGTACTATAACATCATTTAAATGTCTGTCCTGTCACATGACATTTTTATATGGTTTAAACATTTTGTCCTTGACAGATGTTCCAGGTTTAGTTACCTACTTCCTGATCAGTACAGGTGCAGTGGTGTTCATTTTTGTTGTGATCATAGCAATCTACTGCAAAAGAAGATGTCAAGGTAAAAAAAAAAACACTTCATTTTTTAACCTCATGATTGTACCCAGAATTAAATCAGTAAATGACCTCTGGATCTTTTGTAAATTATACCACACAGTTGCACCATAGTAACACACAAACCTATTGAGACAATGACTGTCAGGGAGCTCCCTGCTTCTTCTCCTGTGCCCCCGCCCGTCCAGAGCTCCTCGCCATAATACTGATTCCACACACCTGTCCCTCGTTACACACACAGCACATAAGCACCTCACTCGCTCCACTCCAGCGTCCGTTACTGTCACTGTTGGACTCTGTGTGTTTGCTCTACAACGGTTTATTCATTAAACTCTGTTTGCTGGTGACTCGGCTTCCGACTCATTCACTCCCACCTAACAATGACATGCAATTAAACTCCCACTGTTCTACCTTTTCTTCCTTTCACATTTATCCGGGCTTGGGACCGGCACTAACAGTGACCTGGATTGTGCAACCCTAATGACTAGGTTACCCACCCTTCTCCCTACCTACCATTATTCCTTCCTGAAATGAAGGCTTACTGGCATATTTTTAACACTTCATTTTTTTACAGCGCAAAAACAAATCTGCTATAATCAGTGTTTCATTTGAACTATAATTGATACCAAACTTTATTTCCCTTCTCATTTCCCTGCAGGCCCAGAAACATCTTCCAAAGAGGTACGAACCAATGATTTTCTCCTATTATTACTTTCTGAAATATTTTACTTACAATCATTTTAATAAGTTTTGTTTTCTATTTTAGTCAGGTGATGTTCAAGCAAGAGTAAACACCAACATACGTGGATCTGTATGCAAGACTCCAGACCCAACCACCAGCCAATCAGAATCAATCTATCAGAATCCAAGTATTACTGATAGTCAATCAGATTCTCTCTACCAGAATCTGACAGTCACTAATAGCAAATAAGATGTAGATAAGATTTAAACCCTCTCACAGTGTTTACTGGTTTCCCAGCAGGCATTTTTCTTGGCCTGTGGATTATTCATTTTCTGTATTGTAATTGCTTATTACATGATTATGCATAGACCCAATTTTAAAGCCTCCTATTGCAGAATTTACACTTGATTTATTTACCCTTCTATGTAACTTTATGTAATATAAATATCAATTATTTGTTTAGTCATTTTTGCAATTTTATTTTCATAAGAAATGGTAGGGGTTCCCTGGTGGTCTAGTGGTTAGGATTCAGCGCTCTCACCGCCGTGGCCTGGGTTTGATTCCCGGTCAGCCATTAGGGTTGCACAAGCCAGTGCACTCTTAGTGTCGGTACCAAGCCCGGATAAAGGGGAGGGTTGCGTTAGGAAGTGCATCCAGGCGTAAAACGTGCCAAAAATAGGACATGCGGATCATGAATACGAATGACCCGCTGTAGCGACCCCTAATGGGCGAAGCTGAAGCTGAAGACTTTATTTTCATGACAAATTTGTGTATTTTCCTTTTCACTGCTCTACATTATGTCTAATTCCACAAAAAAGTAAATGAAATAATAAATACATTTACACAGAATGATTGAATGTACATTTTCACATGGTTTGTTTGCAATGTAAATACAGTACATTTATGCTATAATAATGAATTTATACAATAAAAGGACAAAAGTATTGGGACACATGACCTTTCCTGTCATATGTGGTTCTTCTTCAAACTGTTACCACCAAGCTGGAGAC
The DNA here is from genome assembly GCF_014805685.1 of Silurus meridionalis. Taxonomy (NCBI): domain Eukaryota; kingdom Metazoa; phylum Chordata; class Actinopteri; order Siluriformes; family Siluridae; genus Silurus; species Silurus meridionalis. Next base: position 1,709,625 of record NC_060907.1, read on the forward strand.
ACACAAATATGTCAGATATCTTTAAATGCTGTAGCATTAAATTTTCCAGCATGACGATGCCCCTGTGCACAAAGCCTGCTCCAAAAAGACCTGCTTTACATGGTTTTAAATGCTGACTGCAACCCAGGCCTCCTCAAGTAGGAAAGAAGAATCAAATCCATTTTAAAAGTCTTCCAGTCATATACCGTTTTTTTCTTACATTTGTCATTTCCACAAACATGTGAACGACCATTCTAACACTCCACCTTGAAGTGCTTCCCTGACTAAAACAGAGAGAAGTCCACTGGCTGAGGTCCTTCACTAATGTCCTGTCCTTGGACCAGCACAGCCTGCTGTAGATAAACTGCAGGTCAAGAAGTTTAGTGCAGATGGTACACGCAACTGATCACACCACTTCCTGGAGAGAACCATTCTTTCTACAAGCCAGCATACTTTTCAACATGAAGGTATGGACTGACACACACACACACACACACACACACACACACACACACACACACACACACACACAAATGAACAGATTCATGAATGGTTCAATTCTATTTACACATTCTATTCTATTCTGTTTTGTACAATTACTGCTAAAACTTGTTTACATGTACAGTATTGATTTTTATGGACGATTTGCACAAACCTTCTGTACTGCACTGGTTGGTGCTATAGTGTCACTGTGTTTACTGTCTCTTTGTATTGTATTATTTTTTATTTTTTTTTGCACTAAATGTTGCACACATGCACTTTATTTAGTGGCCTAGTTAGTTTTGTGTAGTTCCCTTTTCTATGTTTTTGCTAATTGATGTCTGATGTAGCACCTTGGTCCTGAGGAACGTTGTTTTGCACTTTTGTATGTCGCTCTGGATAAGGGCTTCTGCTAAATGCCGCAAATTTAAATGTAAATTTAAATGTTTTATTTCACAGTGCACTTTCAGATTCTGGTTCAGACAGGCAGACTAGGAGTCTTAGAGACAGGAATAATAATGGACTTTATAAAGTCAGATTACTGACTGAAAGTGTTACCTGGTCAGTGCAGTCTCTACCATACCTCTGATGCTGTCTGGTCCTGTTATATTCCTGGTGTTTGCTTTCCTGACAGATTTCCTCACATTCTTCTCAGCGAGTGAAAGCATTTACTGCTATGACATTGTCCACATTCTATTAGCACTGTTAGCACTAATGGCAACTTTTATGCTTACATAAGGGATTTTAAGTGAGTGCATAAAATCCCTGCCAGCCTGTTGGAACTGTAATTCTACTTTCCCCTCCTAGCATTTCTTCATCTCACTCACTACTTTGCAAGACCCTTAACCCCTCAACTGCTCAGTTGTACGTTGTTTTGGATAAGGTTGTTTGCCAAATGTCGTAAATGTAAAATAAATGTAAATGTTTATATATATATACACTATATTGCCAAAAGTACTCACTTGTCTGCCTTCACAAATTAACTTAAGTAACATCCAAATCTTAATCCATAGGGTTTAATATGTTGTTGGCCCACCTGTTGCAGCTAGAACAGCTTTCCACAAGGTTTTTGAACGTTCTTCTAGAAATGCAATTGAGAAGTCAGACACTGAGGTTGGATGACAAGGCCTGGATCTTGGTCTCTAATTTAGCCCAAAGCAGGCCAGTCAAGTTTTTCCACACCAATTTCACTCATCCATGTCTTTATGGAACTTGCTTTTTGCACTGGTTTTAAACTTTAAGACTTTAAGAGTCCTTTCGGAACTAAGGGTCCGAGCTTAACTTCTGTAAACCAACGACACATCATGATCTCCCCTCCACCAAACTTTACACTTGGCACAATGCAGTCACACCGTTCTTCTGGCAACCTCCAAACCCAGACTAGTCCATCGGCTTGCCAGACAGTGAAACGTTGTTTGTCACTCTAAGAGAACACATCTCCACTGCTTTGGAGTCTAGCAGTGGTGTTCCTTACACCACTGCATCCGATGCTTTGGTGATGTAAGGCTTGGATGCAGCTGCTCGACCATGGGAACCCATTCCATGAAACTCTCTATGATCTGCTCTTGAGCTAATCTGAAGGCCTCATTCAGTTTGGAGGTCTGTAGCTATTGACTCTGCATCCGCTGTCCTGCTCTGGGATGTTATATGTGTGACCGGTTAAATGTCTTTAAGATGAAGACAAATAGGCATGCATAAATAAAGGGTGCATTTTAAATCTGAAGACACGCCCCCTGCTGTGGAGTTGCGCTTTGACACTGAGCACACCTGTGCCACGTGATTATGTCGGCGTGTTTGTGGCTTTATAAAAAGCACAGTTGAGTGGGACGCTTTGATTTCTTTCTTATCTGTAGGCTGGGTGGCTAGAAAAGGTATTTTTATTCTTCTACTGTCCTGGTGCTTTCCCCTGGTGAGTCGTGTGTTTTATTTTATTAGTTGCTAATCATGGTCTGAATGTGTGTTTGTAGGGAGGGGTGCATAAACGCAGGTAGCATAAAGTGATAATAGTTTAACCCCGTTTGTGAGGTAATAACTTTATTGTGGGTTATTTTGGGGAAGGGGGAAACTGTTTGAAATGTTTTTTGTTTTTGTATTTTTTAGGTGCGGCCAAAGAGCGCTAGCTGCTGTTTTGTTTATGTTTTGTATATGCTTTTACACACCGTTTAATAAACCTGAATTAGCTTGTTGGGTTACAGGTTGGACCAAGCGGACGTCGCAGCTGTAAACCGCTGGATTACTGAGTGTTTTAAAAGATTATCCTGCGCAGCGGTTCTGTGCTATGTTTGAGTAAGGAATTGGATATTTATCTCTTGTGCAGGTGTATTAAATTAACAGACTTGGTATTTTTGCTCCGTGAGCCGCTTGGACGCTTTTTAAATATTAATCGGGAGTTAATTGTGAATTATGCACTGATTTGCTGTGTTCTGTCCCTTCTGTTACAAAGAGGATTTAATCTAGTCTCTTTTGATTGTGGGTAAATAACTGTTAAGCTGTAAATGGTATTAAAATATTTTTAAGCCTTCTTTTGTTTAAATTTGCACTATTTTTGTAAAGTCACGTCTCTGTCTTTAATCCCTTCCGAACCAGAAGGGTCCTTCATATTTTTGTAACTTTCTTTGGTTTAATTATCCTTTTGGGTTCAATCTATTTTCCTGGGTGAATAAATAACCCAGGTGGTGTAGTCGGTTCCTTATTTTTAATACCTTTAACCAAGGGTTACACATGTTCTAACACTTTGTGGCTGATTTGCTGTCATTCCCAATCACTTCCACTTTGTTATAATCCCACTAACAGTTTACTGTGAAATACTATGAGAGGAAAATTCACGACTGGACTTGGTGGAATCCTATCGCGGTACAACGCGATAACATTGAAAAGAATAATATAAAAAATGGGTTAATTTTAAATTAAATTGCTTTTGCTCATTGCTAGTGGAGTACATGACTGTAAGATGCAGGTCATTTTATTTACCACAGGAATTCACTACTTTTTTCACTGTCCAACTGTTCATTCCCTTCACTGCTAATTCTGAGGAGGCACTGTGTGAACTCTATGGGGCTATTAGCAACCTGCAGAATGTTCACCCAGAGAAACGCCAGATATTTCAACCATACGTATCTCAAATCAGTGCTTTCTAAACTCCATCAGCCAGTGGACTTTGCAAAGATAGGCGAACATGCTAGATTTAGTTTACACAAACATCCCCAGCGTGTATCGTGTGGATCCCTGCCCCCACCTCAGCTACTCAGACAACATCTCCGGTCTGAGTAACCACATCAAACCTGGCCAGCAGGAACCACTTCTGCTTCTTAAGACTGTTTTAAGTGCACCGACTGGGACATGTTTAGGGAGGCTGAAATCAATAGTGATACCATCAACGTGGAGGAGTCCACATCATTAGTTACCAGCTAATCTAATCTAACCTAAAAACTCTGTGTTCTCTTATGTAACTTTATGTTGTGTGTTGTAGCTCTTTGATGTTTAGAAAGTTTCTTGACTCTTGATTTTTTTTTACCAGCAAATGTGATAGACATTTTAACCAGGCACTTCCTCAGGGGCTTTGTCTCTTTCATAACACAAAAAGACACTGCACTGTCACCCAGACAGAGAAGTGAGAAAGTGGATGATGACAAACAGCACTTAGAATGAAGATCCTCCTAATTTTCAACTTCTGCCTGATTATAGGTAAGTAACAACACTTCAACATATTCATCATCAACATTAAAATTTTGCACTGATGGACTTTAATAGCTGTACAGAACTTTCTTAATCGTGGGGTTCCAGGGTTCAGAAATGATCTACAGGCTGCTAAAGTATTTTTAAACACACAAAGGAAGTTAAACTACCATACTGCATTATTGAGGTAATGTACATGTTCAAGTGAATTATACAGTAGAACATTTACACACCTCTACTTATTTTAATTGTAACATTCACATAGAAGAGGGACAGCACATGTAGAACGCTTTGGAGACAAGGTGAGGGAGGTGTGATTGAGATGGTTTGGACATGTGCAGAGGAAGGACATGGGGTATATCAGTAGGAGAATGCTGAGGATGGAGCCACCAGGAAGGAGGAAAAGAAGAAGACCAAGGAAGAGATTTATGGATGTGGTGAGGGAAGACATGCAGGTAGTTGGTGTGAAAGAGGCAGATGTAGAGCACAGGGGGGTATGGAGACGGATGATCCGCTGTGGAGACCCCTAATGGGAGAAGCTGAAAGAAGAAGAAAAAGAAGAGGATTCACTTAGAAGAGTTTTTGTATCTGTGTAGAGGGTGAGAAACCGACCATAAGGTCGAAGCAAATTTTTAGCAGTGCAGTCAGTCTGCAGTTTCATCTTGTACACAGTGTTAAATTCAATTATCTATTTAGGATTTAAGAATTTATATTCATGATGGCATGCAAAAAAATATGCAAGACATAAATAACTATAGTGTAAATGCACAAAATAAAAGGACATACATGGTGGTGGACATACATGTGCTAAGTGATGCAGATGTAGATTGGGTCCATTTTGTTTTCGCATTTGTACAAGGGTGTATGTGTATGTGCAAAGTATGCAGAAGTAGTCGGTTGCCATGTTTACATGTGCACTTGTTTTTCATTCCGATTAAAATCATTCTGATTAAAAGATTCGGTGGACTGTATACATTTGACGTAATTCAATCCGATATGGTGTTTACATGTGATGCTGCTTTCGGTCGGAATGACTTGAGTACATTAACCTGTGACCTGTCAACATGTAGCTCCATTTTTTTCTTATGTACACTATCTTTATGTAAAGTGTTGTTATTAATCAAGAGCGTGAATTTGTATTTGTACCGCTGCTGAAAAGTGTAAACTGAGCTTTTTAGTGAATGTTCATCTCTAAGGAGAATCTGAATCCCACCCCTTCTTCCTCCAAAAAGCAGAAGCATGTGGGTGAATTGCATAGTGAGGACCAGTGGGAGCGGGTTGTATTGCTGGAATTTAGTGACCTAGAATGGAAAGTAAACTTTCTCATGAGTCGCCGGTAATTGAAACGTTTGTGTGGACTAGTAGAGGGATTTTTTTGGCCCCAAATTCCAATTCCCCTAATTATACAGGTCACGGTTGTTTTATACAAACTCAGAAGCTGTGCAGAAAACTGTGTTGTGTTCACAATGATAAATAGACCGATACGAGATTTGATACGTATGCCAGGTGAAGAGAAGGCTTGTGTAACCGAACGGAGATTTGAGGAAGTGCATTTTGTTCCTAATATAATGGGTCTCATCAACAGCAGTAATCGGTTTAATGCATTTACATAGCAGAATTTTTATTGTGTTCAGGTTTATAGAAAAGTTTATTCCACCCCTCTCAAACCCATAACCAATGAATCCTTAGGTGATTCAAACAAACTTGGTGAAATGCAATATGTCAGTATTCATTAAGGCAGGATGCTTTATTGATTTTTTTTTTAGCAAAGCTAACATGGTGGTCCTCTTCAAGCAGGTGGGAATCGAGTCTTGTGCAAGGGACAGATTTAATATGTCTGCAAAGACATCAGCTATGAGCAGGTTCTGAGCACCTGTCTAGGGATGTTGTCTGGGCTGGCTAATTTAAGTTAGTTTATTTTCTCATTAGTCTTTAAATGAAGCTTTGAATGTTGGGTTCAGTGTGCTCCTACAAGCCAAGTTTACCCAGTGGTTTGTTAGGAATTGTATGGAAATGGGCAAAGAATTGAGTGAACTCATGTGCTATTGTAACATATGGGTTAGATTTGGCATGACAGAGTAGGAGGATCCAAATGCTGGCTTTATTTGACAGTCGTCAAACAGTCAGGATCAGCAACGGCAAACAGATACATCCAAGGGTACACACACAGGGGTAATCAGAAAAGCAGGCAAAGGTCGTGGCAGGAAGCAAACAATCATTAACAAATGAAACAGTCTGAGGTGGAAACACATAAAGGCAACAGTACAATGAACATGAAAACGGGGCATTCTGGGCAGACGTAGCGAGATGTGGCTGACTAGACAGAACATAAGACCTCGTTAGTACGTCAACACACAGCAATCTGGATACTGTGGTCCAAATGAGACACACTTCTTAGCCGTGGTGCACTCTGGTGGTGAGTGGGAGGAATGATGGATCGGATACGTGATAGTGATGTGCTTTTGCCCCAATATACATAAACTTTTTTTTTATGACAAATGAATTGTTTGTTATTTAAAATAGATGTTTTATAAGTAATGTATTTTGTCGTACCTGGATCTTTTCTTACTCTTGTCACAATGTTTGTACTAAAATATTCCAGTATACTGTGTTTCATTTCAGTCTTTTACATTGCACAATCACCCCGAATAACATTTCATTCCACTGTATTTTATTCTCCAGCTGGATCTGATGCTGTAACTACAGTAACTGGACACAGAGGAAGATCAGTTCAGATTAAATGTCGCTATGATTCTGGATATGAAGATTACAATAAATATCTCTGCAGAGGTGAATGTAATGATTAGAAGAATGTTTTGGTTAAATCTGAATCTACTGATAAAGACACCAGATTCTCTCTGAGTTACTACAAAACAGCCAAATTCTTCACCATCACTGATCTGAGAGCAGAGGATGGAGACACTTACTGGTGTGGGATCGAGCACACAGGGTGGGATATTTACACAGAGCTTCGACTGCTGGTTAAACTGGGTGAGAGATGAACACAGGAGTCTTTAAGAATCTCACACAGTAATTCACTGATTATAAACACTGTGATTAAGACAGATTTCTAAAGCAACATGTACAATGTAGAATGAGCCTCATTTATCAAGGGGGAATTTTCAAAACACATTTTATGGTTGAATGTAAATTAAAAGAGCCATGAAGTCATTTGGTGATTTTTGGATGATCAATACAATTAAATTAGTATCATAAACCTAAAAAACTGTTAGTGGTGTGTAAAGCTGAGCCTGAATTGTAGCTTTATCCTCATTCTGTTCTCTCAGATAATCAAGTCCACACAGACACCTCCAACTACAAGTAAGAACTTTTATCCTGAACTGTTTTTATTCTTCACTATATGTCTGGTATGATATTTATCATGTCTCACTGTTTTCAGCTACTCCATTAATCACAGCTCAACACCATAACACTGCTCCCTCATCTGATGGTATGTACCCCCAGCATCCATACTGTGAACAAGGCTAAGATAATACTGACCAGGACAAAAACACCAACACTCAGCATTTAATCATATCAGCCTCTGATTATTAGAATTGCTTTCTGTTTATAATAATTCCTGAAATTGCATTAACCTGTACGTCATGTCACTGTTCTGCTCAGCACTTTATGCGTAATCAGTAATAATGAATTTATTTTTTGGATGTAAAAAAGAAGAAGAAAAGACGTGTCCATGTTTTTTTTTTTTTTTTTTTTTTTAACCCTTTTAGTTTGGACATGAAGTCTACAGGTTGCCAGTTTATGTTTGCAAAGTAACCATGTCTGGGAATGTATTTATCATTGCGTGTATTCATGCTTCCAATTATATTTACATAAATAACACATGGTTCAAACCTAATAATCCCAGAAAGCATTTCAAGAACTTCTCTTCAATTGGTCCAGTCTTTAACACTGTGGTTTTGACAGGGCCAAACCCTCTCAGTTCTGACATGAAGGCTACACTTTAGTTTAAAAACAAGTGCACATTTTGCAAAGAACTTAACACTTCACCAACCACTGGGTCTGAGCTGCTTTCACACATTATTCATAACAGCTACTGAAACCCTTTCTGTGTATTATAACATCATTTAAATGTCTGTCCTGTCACATGACATTTTTATGTAGTTTAAACATTTTGTCTTTTACAGATGTTCCAGGTGTAGTTACATCCTGATCAGTACAGGTGCAGTGATGTTCATTATTAGTGTGATCATAGCAATCTACTGCAAAAGAAAATACAATGGTTACATGGAATCAGCTTCACTTATTAAGGAGATTTTTCAAAACACATTTTTAATGGTTAAAATGTGGGTGTGGTTTAATGTAAATTGGTGATTGATGGAGGATCAATAGAATTGATAAATGAGGATCAAACTGTGGATCATAAACGCAGAGACTGGAGAGGTGTGGAAAACTGAGCCTGGATTGTATCTTGTTTTCTGTTCTCTCAGATGATCCTGCCAGCAGTACTGTCTCACAGTCCACACACACCACATACTTAACTTCAACACATATCAAAAGTCCATCAGTGCATCCTGAGACACCTCCATCTACAACTTTTTCCCCTGAGCTCTTCTTTATTATATTTCTGTCATGTCATTTATTATGTCTCACTTTTTTCAATCATACAAGGTTCACCACAAAGCCACCGCTCCCTCATAAAATGGTATGTAGACCTACATACACAGTGTAAACGAGTCTAAGATAATAACGCACCAGCACTCACCTTCTCACCCCTGTGATCATTAGAAATGCTTAGTGTTTATAATAATGCATTCCATTGCATAAGCATGTTCATCACATCACTGTTCTGCTCTGCATTCCAGAAATAATGGCACCCTAACCCTTGTTTCTATTTTTTTTTTTTTTAACCCTCTCAGTTCTGACAGGAAGGCTACAGTTTGCCAGTTTAGTTTAAAAGCAAGTGCACATTTTGCTAAGCTCATCACATTTCTTTAACCAAAGGGTCTGAGCTGCTTTCACACAATTTCACACATTATTCATAGCGGCCTCTGAAAACCTGCAGTGGACTATAACATCGTAATAAATGCCTTTCCTGTTACATGATATTTTTCTGTAGTTGTATATATTTATAACCATTTATTTCTTGTACAAATGTTCCAGGTTTAGTTACCTACATCCTGATCAGTACAGGTGCGGTGGTGTTCATTGTTGGTGTGATTATAGCAATCTACTGCAAAAGATGTCAAGGTAAAAAAAGAAAAAAAACTTGATTTTTTTCATGATTGTACCCAGAATTACATAATTAAATTACCTCTGTATCTTTTGTAAATTATAACACACAGTTGCACCATTGTAACACAAAACTAATGAGACAATGGCATGCAATGGGACACTCACCCTTCTACCTACCTTCCATTATTCCTTCCTAAAATAAAGGATTAATTTTAATTTTAACTTTTTATTTTTAACACTTCATTTTCTTTACAGGTTCAAACACAAATCTGCTATAATCAGTGCTTCACTTGAAATATAAAAAACATCCAAACTTTGTTTTCCTTCTCATTTAGCTGAGGGCCATGAAACATCTTCCAAAGAGGTACGAACCAACGATTTGCTGCTATTATTACTATCAGAAACATTTTACTTACAATCATTTTAATGAGTTTTGTTTTCTTTTTTAGACAAGTGATGTTTATGAAAATGAGCAAAATTTCATTTCTCTTCAAGCAAGAGTAAACATCAAATTACCTGAATCTGTATGCAAGACTCCAGACCCAACCACCAGCCAATCAGAATCAATCTATCAGAATCTAAGTATAACTGATGATCAATCAGATTCAGTCTACCAGAATCTGACAGTCACTAATAGCAAATAAGATGTAGATAAGATCAAAACCCTCTCACAGTGTTTATTCGTTTCCCAGCAGGCATTGTTCTTGTCCTGTGGATTATTCATTTTCTGTATTGCTTATTACATTATTATGCATAGACCCAAATGTAAAGCCTCCTATTGCAGAATTTACACTTGATTTATTTCACCTTCTATGTAACTTTAAGTAAAATGTAACATGAGTATAATTGTGTATTCATTTTTCCAATTTTATGTCTAATTCCACAGGAAAGTAAATGAAATAATAAATACATTTACACAGAACGATTGAATGTACATTTTTTACATGGTTTGTTTGCAATGTTAAATACAGTACATTTATGCTATAACAATGAAATTATACACTAAAAGGACAAAAGTATTGGGACACCGACCTTTCCTGCCACATGCGCTTCTTCTCCAAACTGTTACCGGAAAGCTGGAGACACACAAATGTGTCAGATGTCTTTAGATGCTGTAGCATAAAATTTTCCAGCATAACAATGCCCCTGTGCACAAATCCAGCTCCATGAAGATCTGCTTTACATGGTTTGGAACACTGACTGCACCCCAGGCCTCCTCACCTCACCTACATCAGTACCTGACTTTACTATCACCCTTACGGCTGATAAACACAAATGTCCACAAGCACACTCCAAAATCTACACTACACATCTTCCACTAAATGTGGAATGCGATGCTCAAAAAGCACATACCAGACTTATGATGATGTGTCCACAAACCTTTGCCAACATAGTGTATATGTACATTTGATCCAGGTAGTCTAACAGGGAATGAGGTTGGACTGTAAGTTGGTGATTGACACTCGTGCAGAGCCCACAGAATATGGATCAAAGTGTCCAGACAAGGCGTCTGTTCCAGTGTTGAGACAACCCCTTCCAATAGTGTACCTTGAAGTGAAAGTGCCTCTTGCCAGGAAAGATGAGATCTTTGGGCAATTGAATGCCCAGACAAGCAAAGCATGGTCATTTCAAACCTTAAACTTGTTTTTCTCTAAGAACTTTTCTCACTTGATTCCTGCTGAAACCACTGCAAGGTTTTCTTATTCAAAAGTAATTTAGCTCAGACTCTTGTAATGTCCTTGATGCAGACACAGTAACTTGCTCTCCCTCCTCAGCTTACTTTATCTCTTAATCTCCACTTCCCTATATCTATACTGCAAATCCAAGGTCATGACCTAGAAAGTGCCTTCCAAAGATACATTCAAGAAAGTCAAACAGAACAGACAATGCATAAACATCCAAAAGGGTCTTGCAATTTAGCTTCCTGAATTTAGGTGGTAAGGCATAATGCCATCTATGTTTAGCAGGTCTGGTATACACTGCTGATAATAAATAGATTAGCAAAGTCCACACTGGTTGTTAGCCACATCAATATTCTGTATTTGAGTCTAATCCAGGATAAATGGGAAGGTCAGATGGTACTGTGGCATGTATACGAGGTAGGTCTTGGCACAGCACAATACACCTTCCCACCTGCCATAACAAACTGTTGCTGGGTGTGAGGGATGATCATATTCTCTCTCTGCTTTATATATAGACTCTACTGCATCATGATATATGTACCACCTGTGCGAACAATGGCATTCGACTCTTCTGCACTAACAGTCAGCTTTATTTGGAGTAGGATGAATATGATGCACGAAGGTACTATCAAATCAACAACCATAGGGCTGATATTAGGTATTTGGCTTATAATTTTCTCTTCCATGATATCAGCCTTTTACTTCAAGCACAAAGCATGGTGATCATAGCCAAAACCCCAGGCATTTTGATTAGCAGTGTGATACTGCACAAGTTAAGATATCCTCAAATAGGAAAGAAGAAACAAATCCATTTTAAAAGACTTCCAGTCATATACCTTAGGTTTATTTCTTCCATTTGTCATTTCCAAAAACATGTGAACCACCATTCTAACACTCAACCTGGAAGTGCTTCCCTGACTAAATCAGAGCGGAGTCCACTAGCTGAGGTCCTTCACTAACACCTTCCCCAAATGCACCTATCACTCCTAGATCACCTTCAAACTAAATATCCACACCTGACATTTATCAGCTAACCTCCTACTTGCACACCTTCATATCATCATCCGTTCTGCAGTTCACACTGGAGAACACTCACAGACTACTTAAGCAAGGACTCTCTTGGAGTACTACCTTTCTCAGGATTGTGTGTATTTCTCTGACTTAACCTTTCTATAGGATTACCAGAGCTCATAGGACTTTCATGTACTTTATGGTTTGCTGTTTTCCCTATTGGTCTGCTTGTTTCATTAAAACCTTGTTCTACTGAACTTTGGTTTCCAGCAAGTTCTTCCGGCCTGACAAGTAAATTCAATGCAGAGTTCTATGCATCCCACGGAAGTCTGCTGGACCAGGCAACATTCTTGGCAGGGTGCTCAGGGAATGTGCAGAACAGCTAACGGATGTTACATCTTCAATGTCTCCCTGAGCAGCACTGTTGTTCCTACTGTACATGTCTCAAAACAACGATCATCGTTCCCGTGCCAAAAGAATCTACAGTCTCTGCCTCAATGACCATCGTCCCGTCGCACTCACACCCATCATGATGAAGTGCTTCGATACACTTGTCATGAAGCACATCAAGACACAGCATCCACCTTCATTGGACACCATGCAGTATGCGTATTGTTCAAACTGTTGCACGGACGATGCCATCTCTACAACCCTCCATCTGGCCCTCACCCAAATGAACAATAAGGACACTTACGTATGAATGCTCTTAATAAACTTTAGATCAACATTCAACACAATTTTCCCTCAGCACCTAATTTAGAAGCTAAGCCTACTGGGCTTGAACACCTCCCTCTGCAACTGGATCCTGTACTTCCTGACTAGGAGACATCAGTTAATCTGGATCGGGAACAGCATCTCCAGCACCACCACACTGAGCACTGGAGCCCCTCATGGCTGTGTGTTTAGCCCACTGCAGTTCACCCTGCTGACTCACGACTATGTAGCAATGCACAGCTCGAACCACATTATCAAGATCACCGATGACATGATCGTGGTGGGTCTCATTAGCAAGAACGACAAGTCAGCATAGAAAAAGTTAACAACCCGTCTCCACGTTTTTAATTTGTTGCTTAATGCAGTAGGGTTCTGGAGAAACGTTGTCTCATTTCACTGTGTACTGCGTCAGATATATATGGTAGCAATGATAATAAAAGCTTCTTTACTTTTTTTTACAGCATATGTGCAAAACATTTCACACATGCACTTCCTGAGAGTCTTTGCAGATAGCAGTCGTTGCTATCTCTTTAATCACACAAATAGACACTTCACAGCCACCCAGACAGAGAAGTGACTAACATAGTCAATAACTAGATGACTAACACGGCACTTAGAATGAAGATCCTCCTGATTTTCAACTTCTGCCTGATTATAGGTAAGTTACAACACTTTGACATATTCATCATCAATATTAAAACTTTGCACTGATGAACTTTAATAGCTGGACAGAACCTTTATCGTGAGGTTCCAGGGTTCAGAAATGATCTACGATCTATGAGTCTTTCTTTAGTTATATTTAAAACACAAAGAGGAAGTTATACTGCATTATTGAGGAAATGTATATGTTCAAGTGAATAATACTGTAGAATATTTACCCCCTCTACTTATTTTAATTGTAACATTCACTTAGAAGGGTTTTTGTATCTGTGTAGAGGGTGATAAACTGACCATAACTTTACATTATGTGTTTAAAGGTCAGGGCTAATGCTTTATCAATGCAATCAGTCTGCAGTTTCATCATGTGCAAGATTATAAATTACTATATTGTAAATGCAAGAAACAAAAGTGTGTGCATGCATACATTTTGCAGTGTACAGAGTAATCATGGTGGACATACATGTGGTAAGTGATGCAAAGGTCAATTGGGTCCATTGTATTATAGCATTTGTACAGTGGTGTATGTATATGTGCAAAGTATGCAGAAGTAGTCTGTCGCCATTTTTACATGTGCAATTTTTTCATTCTAAATGAAAGATTTGGTGGAATGTATACATGAGATGTTATCCAATCCAAAATGACTTTGCGGTCAGGGCCAGCAAAGCCTTCTCTGCTGGCCTAAACACTATCAGAAGCACTGACCTACATTCACAACCTAAATTCTAATATTTGTTCCATTTCTCTTGGCTGCACTGCTTCCAGTATGCATATGTGGATGTTAGATTTTTTTTGGCCAATCAGATTTCAGCCTCTATGTGCTGCCATGTCAATCTAATCTGCCCAGAGCCTTCAGTCAATACTGCTGGCCTTTATAACCAATCAGATTTCATATTCGATTTCAAAATGGTTTTCACCCTCCATTTGTGAAATGCAAATGCCATGCGTTGTTATATTGCGTTTTTGTATAATATTAATGGTTTCTATAATTTCGATGTGAAAGTGGTGGTATTAAGAGGTGGAGTAAGTTCCCAATGAAGGCCAGGATACCAAATGCACGGCCCGCCACTGCTTTTTTAAGTGGCAGTTCAATTCAGTAGGTCTTTATTTGTTTACCAAAAGTAATTCGGTGGCAGCATACAAGAATATCAATACACAAGACAACTGAAACACATAATTCAAACACAGAATTTCTCCAAAATATATTTATCTTAAATTTTAAAACTTTATAGCTGAGGGGATAAAAAAATGTCTAAAACTATTACTAGAATTTCAGCACTGCATGCCAGAAGGGAGGAGGTGAAACTCTTGATACAGTACATAGGGTGGGAATGATCTAACACAATGCTTTGGGCTTTACCCAAAACCTGTCTATTGTATAACTGGGCCATCATCATCTGCTTTCCCCCTGTAATTGTAATTCTTGTCAAGGAAAGTGGGAGTAACTCTATCATCATTTATTGAAAGTTAGAACCAAAACCAGAAATAGGGAGAGTTACTAACGGTGATGCTGGGATAATCTGGAAGGTGGGTATAATCCATATATCATGTATAATCCGTAAAGAGAGTATAATCCATAGAACAGGGAAAATCCATAGAGCGGGTATAATCCATACAGCGAGTATAATTCACAGGATCGGAAAACAGAGCATGAACCAGCGGGAAATGCTGGCAGTCTGGAATTGGGAAAATCACATAACATGAATAGTAGATCCGACCTCGAATGAGGTTGGAACGGGAGCTTATAAAGGGGAATGGGAAGGAGGAACAGGTGCCGGTAATTTTCGCCGGGAGAGGCTGCGAGAGAGCCTCGGAGGGAGGCGTGGCAGGAGGATTCCTGACATTAATCCCACTTCCAGAGGCAGCACCTGATGCCCCAAACCCACCTTCGCCAGGTGGGCCAGGGCACTCTGATGAGGGTCTCGCCACCCGTCCAGGGTTGAAGGAGGAGGCCCGGAAGAGGGAGGCCTTGGATCGGTCCACACCACCAAAGACCGGAGGAAGTATCAAATTTAAAAAACCTGTGCCAACCTGTGCCAAAACTGCATCTGAACTGATCCATTCAAACTAATTCTATTATTCATTTTCCTACTATCCTGACCGGTGCATCCCCTCCAAACAGAACGTCTCTAAGTTACCATTGCTCACCCTTTTTGTAGCTTCCAGGTTTACACAATGTGCCCTGCCGATGACGTCTCGACTTGCCTATTGGCCGGATTTTACACATGATTCAGAGCGTAAACAACACGAGGCATTCCCAAAGCATTTCAATGCAGCTCGAGTTCCAGAAAAAGAACTAAAATTATATCTGTTACTTTAGCAATGTCTAAGCTGGAGTCCATAAAAAAAGGCTAATCTCTACTTTCCATACAATATGTAAACGTAGCATAGCATCTTGAGACCAATCTTTCCTTTTGATTAACCCGACTTTTCATGTTTCAGGACAGTTTTATATGTTGGAACAAGTAACACCATATTATGATCTGAGGTTCCAACCATAGTTTACCAAGTGACTTTAATCAATCCATAACACAGATTCAAAAGTGTATCCTTATATGTTGGGCAGGTTACATACTGGTTGAAGTGACCCAATGATTTCTTTAATGTACAATTATTAAAATCGCCAAGAATAAAACTAGGTGCGTCAGGAGATGTGGACTGAAATTCGTGAACCACATGTTCAGTCTTTCTTGCCTAATTGTGCTCATTTGCTTGGGGATGAATGTAAACTGTGAATGTGACAAACAACTGAGGACACCCCGAGGCAAATCCTGAGGTCTTAATGACACAGTCAACAACTTAATATCTTTAGTGCACACTCTCCTTAATCAACACTGATTTGGACCGATTCTTTCTAATCTACACACATAACCCACCTCCATGCACTTAATCATGTACCCTTGATTCCTGGTCCATGTGCACAGGAACTCTGAAATCATCCAGTCATAGGCTTGAATCTAAATCCCTTTGCAGAGCCAAGTTTCTGTGAGTGCTATCACACAAATGACCTTTAATTTGACCTAAAGCTCATCATTTTTTTCCAGTAATGACTGCATATTTGACAAAAAGATTTTAAGAAGAAGAATTTAAGAAAGACTATTAAATGAAAGAAAGATTATTAATTGAATCATTTTGTCCAAAGTGATTTTGTTTGTCCTTAAAAGGTGAAAAACCTCCCAAGTTAGGATACCCCATTCCACAGTTTGCTTTACGCTGTTGAGCTTATACAATTGTTACAGAAATATCCAGGAATACTGAATTATTGTCGAGTCCTTAGGTGATTCATACAAACACATAATCAGGTGAATCAAAGTCAATAAAACAATTACACCCATTTCCTCCGTTAACTCCCTTTCAATTTTCTTCTTTTTTTTTTGTGCAAAAGCCAACATGGTGGTCCTTTATCAAGCAGGTGGGAACTGAGTCTTGTGCAAAAGTCGAAATTAATACATCTGCAAAGAAATCAGCTATGAGCAGGTTCTGATACCTGTCCAGGGATGTTGTCTGGGCTGGCTTATTTCCCAATAGTCTGCATAAGAAGCTTTGAATGGTGGGTTCTGTGTGTTCCTACATGCCAAGTTTACTCAGTGATTTGTTAGGAATTGTAAGAAATAGGCGAAGAATAAATGGAACTCAAGTGTAATGTGCTTTTGTGCTTATTTAAAATATATGTATTGCTTCATTTATGTATTTTGTTGTACCTGGATCTTCTCTTACTCTTGTCACAATGTTTGTACTTAAATATTCCAGTAAACTGATGTTTATTTTGGTTTTATAATTACACAATCATCCTGGATCACATTTCATTCCACTGTATTTTATTCTCCAGCTGGATCTGATGCTGTAACTACAGTAACTGGATACAGAGGAAGATCAGTTCAGATTAAATGTCACTATGAATCTGGATATGAAAAGAACAACAAGTATCTCTGCAGAGGTGAATGTCCCCCTTGGCCTGCAATTAAAGACATTCCTGTTCAGTCTGGATCTCCTGCTGAAGACACCAGATTCTCTCTGTATGACAACACAACAGCCAAAATCTTCACCATCACCATCACTGATCTGAGAGCAGAGGATGCAAACACTTACTGGTGTGTGGTACAGCAGAAAGGGCCTAATATTTACACAGAGCTTCAACTGCTGGTTGTTGGTGAGTGTTACACAGAGGAGACTAAAGAATTTAATACAATAATTCACTGATTATAAACACATTACAATTTAGAGATTATTAAAGCACAGTGGGCTTCATTTAAGTTGGTAACTTGTTCTCTAACTCTCTGAAAGTATAAATATGAGTGTAACTGAAGATCAATAAACTGTGAATTGAAGACACTTGGTGATATAAGATGGATTGGCATTTATTTAAGTGCACATGAGAAAATCAGCCAAAAAAAAAAAAAAACTGGCCTGAAATTAATAAATAAGGTTTAGACATTGGAACATAAACCTAGAAGCTGTGAACTATCTGAGAGAAGAACCTTCATTGATCCTGTTTTCCATTCTCTCAGATGATCCTGCCAGAAGTTCTGTCTCACCATCTACACACACCACATACTCAGCTTCACCACATATCACAAGTCCATCAGTGCATACTGAGACACCTCCAGCTACAGGTAAGAACTTTTCTCCTGAGCTCTTCTTCACTACATTTCTGTCATGTCATTCATCATATATCACTTTTTTCAGTTACTGCATTAGAGAAGGTTGAACACAAATCCACTGCTGACTCATCCAATGGTATGTAGACCTGCATCCACACTGTAAATAAGTCATATATATAACTATTTTTCATGTTTACAGGTTGGACAGTCACAAAATGCATTTCACTAGATGTTGAACTCTGTATGAATGTGTATGTGACAAAATAAATTTAAGTCTAAGATAAAAGCCAGAGAACACATCAGCACTCACCTTCTGTTCATAATATTTCATGCTATTGCATGAGCATGTACCTCACATCACAGTCCTGCTCAGCACTTTGATCAGTAATATAAAAGTTTGTGTTCATGGTGTTTTAACCTACTCAGTTCTGACATGGAGGCTGCTTTCACACATCATTAAGAGCTTCTACTGAAAATATGAAGCACAGTATAACAGCGTTTAAATATCTGTCTTGCTACATTCCCATTTTTTATTTCGTTTGTATATTTTGTTCCTTTGTTGACCATTTAAATCCTGTCCAGATGTTCCAGGTTTAACTACCTACCTCCTGCTCAGCACAGGGGCAGTGGTGTTCACTGTTGGTGTGATGATAGCAATCTACTGCAAGAGAAATCGCCCAGGTAAAAAAACTTTCATTTTCAACCTTCATGTTGCTGTTCTTTGTACCAAAATTAAAGACAACAGTAACTCACTTCACACAATCACACCAATAACACACACCTCTTATACATTAACTAATGAGGCAATGGCACAGCATTTTTATTTATTTAAACTAAAAATAAAGATTTTCTTCCATCAATCTTCACCTAATAAACTTTTATTTACATTTAAATCTAACATTCAGCTTTATAATCTCAGTGCTTCATTTTTATTTCAATACATTGAAGTTTGCAATCAATCTTTGTTTCCTGCTCAATCTCACTGCAGGTCCTGGAACGATGACACAATCTTCCAAAGAGGTACAAACTAATGATTTCCTCCTTTCCTCTTACTTCACTTATAAACATTTGAATGATTTTTTTCCTGTTTCAGACAAGTGATGTTTATGAAAATTGCCCAAATTTTAATTCTCTTCAAGAAACAGTAAACACCAATTTACCCAAATCTGAATGCAAGACTCCAGACCCAACCACCGAGCAGTCAGACACAATCTACCAGAATTCATCCAATACTGATAATCAATCAAATTCAGTCTACCAGAATCTGACAGTCACAAAAAACTAATAAGATTAAGATAAGATTAAAATGCTGGTGCAGTGTTTATTGGTTCCCCAGCAGATGTTTTGCCTCTGTGTTAATCACTTGCATTAACATTTATTTTTTGACTGTTTCTAATTGTACCTCTGACCTTTTTTTAACACTTTTTTTTAACAAGTCTTCTTTGATTAATCCCACAACATCTGATGCCAAGCCTGCATGTAACAATGCTGTATACTAAATCATACTATACTGTATACTAATGTCTGTGGTTTTTAAGAAATTCTTTTTATTGTTTTTATTTATCATTTCTTTAAATTCATTGCATATTACAACCAAATCTCAAAAAGGTTGGGACACTGTGCAAAATGTAAATAAAAGCAGAACGCAATGATTTGCAAATCTCATAAACCCATATTTTATTCACAGTGGAACATAGAAAACATATCACATGTTTAAAATGAGGAAATGAACCATTTTAAGGGGGAAAAAAGGCCATTTTGAATTTGAACACTGAAACGTCTCAAAAAAAGTTGGGACGGGGCAACAAAAGTGTGGAAAAAGTAAATGTCATTAAAATGAAACAGTTGGAGAAATATTTTGCTACTAATGAGGCACATAATGTTATGGCTGATTGGTGTATATGCTCAACAGTGCTGAGTGGTGTATTATACAAACTATTATTAAAGAGACATCACTTACACACACCCACATCCTACAGTCTTTCCTGATGTCTATACAGTCAGAGCCAGAGGTACACCTGACAATCCTGCCCAAACTGAGTGGATCCGTTACAAGTTATTCCTGCTTTTAAATCCTTGCCAGGAATATTTCCATCATTAAATCCTCATGCTATAATTCAAAACCAAGATTGTTGTTCTTCCAATGACTTAATAGAACTTTTGAATGCCCCATTTGCAAAGGACCCTTTTCATGGTCTATAGATTAGCTCTTAGCTGGTCTATAAAAGAGCTTTACAACATTTTTTGTTTACTTAACATAATACATTTGAATTTAAATATATTCTGGTTGAGAATAAAATGGTTCTGGTCTTCCACTTTCTCTTTCATTGTGTTTGTAATTGACCATGGAGAACACTGGTGGTTTGCTCATGACTCATACTCTGTCAGTAGGGGTCACAGTAGGGGTCATAAACTATTACATTAAGCAGTGACACTACGCTGCATGCAAGTTTATGGTGATGCAGCTGTTAGTGAGGCACAATCACGAACAGTAAATCTAATTCACTTGTGAAAACTGGAATATTTTAAATGTAAAATCTACTTTGTACACAAACTCATGGACTTTAAGGACATAAAATGTGAGATTACAGTTTAACTTCACTGGTCATTAGTTTAGTACCAGAAATATCTAGAACAGGGGTCACCAACCTTTTTGAAACTGAGAGCTACTTCTTGGGTACTGATTAATGTGAAGTGCTACCAGTTTAATACACACTTCTGAAATAACACATTTGTTTAAGTTACCTTTAATTAAATGTTATTATTAATAATTAATGATATTCATGTGAAGACACTGATCATGTTAATGATTTCTCATAATAATTATTAACTATGATTTAACAAGGTAGGAAACAGATAAATATCAATATGCAAAACTTTATTTATATAACTATATATAACTTTATACTAACGCAAGTGTGATTTAAAAAAGAATAGCAACAAAAATTAGAAATGCAGCTCACTGGAAAGTGGCTCTATGGTGGGCAATTTTTTAGAAAAGGCCCACAGGCGACTCATGTGGTCAGCGGGTGACATTGTTGGTGACCCCTGATCTAGAATGTGAGAAAGTTCTTTACAGCAGCTGTGCAGTTCACACAGCCACTTCCTGGGTGGTTTTCTGTCTCGAGAAGTGGAAGTGAACATGACAGTGCACAGGCAACCAGGCAGTATATGTGTGTATTCTATTTAAAATACCTGCAGTGGTAAAATAGATGCTGAGCTTTATTTTGATCATATATGTTCCACCATCGTCTGCTGATAATAACCATATGAAGATGATCAGCGTCTGCTGGTTGAAATGGGCGAGTGTTACACAGAGGAGACTGAAAGAATCTCACAATAATTCACTGATTATAAACATCACATTATTAACATATTAAGCTCACACATACATCATCACCACCATCGTCATCACCACCATCATCATCACCATCGTCATCATCATCATCAACAGCAGGAGGTATACATTTCTCTCACACTATTCACGTCTTCCTTTTTAATTTCATCTAATCCGCTAACTGATGCTAAAGAGCCAACCATCGCTTCTGCACCTCAGTGTGTATGTACAAACTGTGATCCTTTATATAAATATTCTACATGAGACAGAGAGCACTGATTAAACCACTACAAGAGCAATGACATCAGATATCGTAATAATGGTATTGTGGTAAATATTAGAAGCATGTTGCTAAATCCTGTGGTTTAGCAATAGGCAGGAAGTGACAAGCTTTAATTCACCAACGCTGCATTATTTTCTTTCAAACACTGCATGACAGGAGCTTATAAAAATCTGCTGTAATCTATATAAATGGATTATTAAGAGAAATCTGCTGCTCGATTTAGGCCAAACGCATCAGATATGATTTATTCACAGAGCTTTTCGCAATATTTTACGCTCTGCATTATATACTGGAGATTCTTGCCAAATAAAGTTAAGAATATTTCATTAATGTAAAGGATTTTCACACACATGCAGGAGCTCTTCATAATGGATATTCCTGCTCATTAGTGAACTTCCACATGTGGTATTTTTTCAGTTTGAATCCACACTAGGTTCACTTGCACTTCCTTTACCGTGGTTTTGTCTGTGCAGATGCGATTTCTACATTTTAGTCTCTTTTTAAACTTAAAGCAATTTCAAACAAAGCAATGTGTATTGTGCTTCTCCTCACTGTGGTCAAATACACTGCAAAATAAATCAATGTATAAAATAACTGTTGACAATAAGTGTACATGAGGAAAATAAATGACAAGACAGAAATGGAGACTTGGGTGATGAGTGGGAAAGTAGAAAAATGAGAAAACTGTTGTACTGTTACAGCACAACAGTTTTCTCATTTTTCTACTTTCCCACTCATCACCCAAGTCTCCATTTCTGTCTTGTCATTTATTTTCCTCATGTACACTTATTGTAGACAGGGGTTGACTTTTTATTAATATCCAAAATCTTTTTAATTTAAACTCATCCCAGTTGAGTTCAGAATGTGAAACGGTCTTGAGGTGTATACAGTTCACTTTCAAACCAACTTTACATTGGTTTTAATGCTGTAAGAAATCTATAACATAGAATGAAGCCCTGCAGGAATGCTGTGTTTTCTGTGAATTTTACCCAGTAAACAAAAAGAGAAATCTTGCATATAATATAGTTTTTAGATCTTTTTCAGACATTGTTTTTTTTCTCCATTAAAGAATGCAAATCCAAAATAGTTCAGTTTCAGCCAAATAAATGAACCATTCCCAAACTGAAGACCACAACATCAACCACATCTGCATTTTTAGTTTCACTTTACTCGTGTGCACACACACCATTGTCTCATAATTGTGTTTAATTTTCAGAATATCCAAATTCCACAATCATCATTGGCGTGTCTGTGGTTCTTGTGCTGCTGCTCGTTGCTCACTGCCTTCCACGGCAAAAGTAACATTTCCTGCCCCCGTGAGATTTGTGTTGGGTCCCGAGGGACCCCAATCCCAATATAGCCCTCTAATGTACATGTATGTAGTACTTAAAGACAAAAGGTTCACTGGTTTGTATATTTTTTCATATTTTAATGACTTTATGTAAATTGGCAGCCCTATGTCCAGAGAAGTTTCCAAACAGCTCCTCAAACCTCCATATGGTGAGTTTTTCTTTTATATAATAGTTTAAGAAAGAAAGAAAGAAAGAAAGAAAGAAAGAAAGAAAGAAAGAAAGAAAGAAAGAAAGAAAGAAAGGTTGAGGTAACTGTCAGACCAGAGCTTGAACTGGGCTCATCACAGTGAGAGAGTAACTTTCTAGTGGAGAGTCACAGGGGAGGTGATGATCACAGGTGTGCAGAGAGAGAGAGATTCAGGCACAGTGATATAAATGACAGGAGTTTATTTGAGCAGGGAAAAGGGCAAAAAGAAAACAATTGATGCCTCGAAAGGAAGACACCAACAATACTAAACGCAGAAACATGGTGGGAAAAAACACACTCGCTAGACAAAAACAACAACAAAGGAAATGAGCTGGCTTAAACAGTCCATGAGGAGTGAAAACTGAGGAAGTGGAGCAATAGCGGCAACTAGTGGTGACAGTGGGAAGAACCCTAACAGTAATCAATCGTATGTATCTTATTAAACCAGACATATACTGTACATTAGATGGCATGGTGCTGTAATTTAGATATAAATTGCAAAGTAAATTGTAATTATAAGAAGACCCCTGGCTGTAGTCAAGGTGAGGACTTGACTTTGTCCCCCACACATTCTAATATTTAAATACTTATGATGATACAGAAATGGGTGAGTTGTTGATGATGTGAGCATTTTGATGAGAAAGCTGAGAGGAAAATTGCCTTTAATCTGTTTTACTTGAGAAAAGATCATTAAGAATTTAATTTCCATGTAAATGCATGTTTATGTTTTTAGGTTAATGATTACAGTTGATTTTCCTACTTGTGTTCAGGTTCCATGTCCTGTTTATGAAAATGAAGACAACAGCAGTATTTTTTACAGTCTTTACTCTACTGTACAACTTCCCTCAGCCCCGTCTGAGATTTACTCCAACACTGGATTACCCACAATTCCCTCTGATCCTTCATCACCTGTTTATACTGAAGTAACACACCCAGGACATCATGACGTCTACTCCACAGCTCAGTTACCCTCTGATTCATCAGTCAGTGCTGCTCAGTCATCAGATATAAAATCAGGTGAAAGTATAAAATACGCAACAGTGAGTTTTGACACCAGTTCGAATGGTGCAGCTCCAACACTGATCTCCAAAAACGAGAACAACTCATGTTACAGATGTTGCTACTGGTACCATCACTGAATGAGGCTAGTTAGCATACATCATCTTGCTAATAGTGAAAACTTTAATATTGTTGGCAAATAGCTGTGGTTTAAGAGGAACACAACATCTGGAACTTATTAATGTATATTTTCAGTAACTCAAGCTGCGTCGAAACGCTTTGGGAACGCACCGAGTGTTCACACTCTAAAATAATGTGTGTAATCAGTCAAAAATTGAAAGCTGGCTGTCACTGGCGGGGTGATGTCATGACCAGAACGTATAAAATGCATATTGGGGAAATCAGCGGCAGCTTCTGTCTGTTCACAAAGTGCTCTGTGTGTTTGTGTTGAATTGTCTGTCAATTTTTCATAAAAAAATTATATATATATATATATATATATATATATATATATATATATATATATATACAGGAGTGCAGAATTATTAGGCAATGAGTATTTTGACCACATCATCCTCGTTATGCATGTTGTCTTACTCCAAGCTGTATAGGCTGGAAAGCCTACTACCAATTAAGCATATTAGGTGATGTGCATCTCTGTAATGAGAAGGTGTGGTCTAATGACATCAACACCCTATATCAGGTGTGCATAATTATTAGGCAACTTCCTTTCCTTTGGCAAATGGGTCAAAAGAAGGACTTGACAGGCTCAGAAAAGTCAAAATAGTGAGATATATTGCAGAGGGATGCAGCAGTCTTAAAATAGCCAAGCTTCTGAAGCGTGATCATCGAACAATCAAGCGCTTATTCAAAATAGTCGACAGGGTCGCAAGAAGCGTGTGGAAAACCAAGGCGCAAAATAACTGCCCGTGAACTGAGAAAAGTCAAGCGTGCAGCTGCCAAGATGCCACTTGCCACCAGTTTGGCCATATTTCAGAGCTGCAACATCACTGAGTGCCCAAAAGCACAAGGTGTGCAATACTCAGAGACATGGCCAAGGTAAGAAAGGCAGAAAGTCGACCACCACTGAACAAGACACACAAGCTGAAACGTCAAGACTGGGCCAAGAAATATCTCAAGACTGATTTTTCTAAGGTTTTATGGACTGATGAAATGAGAGTGAGTCTTGATGGGCCAGATGGATGGGCCCGTGGCTGGATTGGTAAAGGGCAGAGAGCTCCAGTCCGACTCAGACGCCAGCAAGGTGGAGGTGGAGTACTGGTTTGGGCTGGTATCATCAAAGATGAGCTTGTGGGGCCTTTTCGGGTTGAGGATGGAGTCAAGCTGAACTCCCAGTCCTACTGCCAGTTTCTGGAAGACACCTTCTTCAAGCAGTGGTACAGGAAGAAGTCTGCATCCTTCAAGAAAACATGATTTTCATGCAGGACAATGCTCCATCACACACGCCCAAGTACTCCACAGCGTGGCTGGCAAGAAAGGGTATAAAAGAAGAAAATCTAATGATATGGCCTCCTTGTTCACCTGATCTGAACCCCATTGAGAACCTGTGGTCCATCATCAAATGTGCGATTTACAAGGAGGGAAAACAGTACACCTCTCTGAACAGTGTCTGGGAGGCTGTGGTTGCTGCTGCACGCAATGTTGATGGTGAACAGATCAAAACACTGACAGAATCCATGGATGGCAGGCTTTTGAGTGTCCTTGCAAAGAAAGGTGGCTATATTGGTCACTGATTTGTTTTTGTTTGGTTTTTGAATGTCAGACATGTATATTTGTGAATGTTGAGATGTTATATTGGTTTCACTGGTAAAAATAAATAATTGAAATGGGTATGAATTTGTTTTTGTTGTTGCCTAATAATTATGCACAGTAATAGTCACCTGCACACACAGATATCCCCTAAAATCGCTAAAACTAAAAACTACTTCCAAAAATATTCAGCTTTGATATTAATGAGTTTTTTGTGTTCATTGAGAACATGGTTGTTGTTCAAATTAAATCCTCAAATAAAATTAATCCTCAAAAATACAACTTGCCTAATAATTCTGCACTCCCTGTATATATATATATTCCTGGGAGCGGAGCATGCTAGTCGGTTCTCGAGCGAGCCAGCTGCATGTCAAATGCCATCGCTCCGCTCCCAAGAGGGACTCTTCCAGGAGAGAGCTTGCGCTCCTCGCAGTTCTCTCGCTAAAGTGGAGCGGCGCTGCAGGTTCTGGGGCTCGCAAATCGACCTCACAGAGGGTTTCGAGACAGGCTTGGCCCTTTCTCCAACCTCACCTGCTTGGTCCAGCACTAGCACTCGCTCCCAGGCTACCACCTCGGTGGATAGACCATTCTCCCATCTGTTCTGCTCATGGTGTGAGCACCACCAGCTGGATCCAGTCCACTGCCCGGTTGGTTCAGTAACCTAGAGATGATCTGTGTGCGTCCCTGTTTTTGTGTTTACATGCAACATGTGCATGGTACATCTCCACCTTGTTTTTCTTGTGATTCATGTGTACTTCACAAAATGTATTGTTGCTTGTCAGCCACTTGACCCACTCCTGGATTATGTTCTTGCTTTTGGAATTCAATTCGAACTTGTTTGCCATTTGTATTAATAAAACATTCATAGTAATCATCATTGATCATCACAGGATGTACTGAGCTTAATTTTTATTCATTGTTATATTTGCATGGTGATTTTAACAATGGAAATTGTCCTAAAGCAGGTTTACAGAATGAATAGATTATGAACTCAACTCGGTTCAGTTTCTTTAGTGGGGTTTTTCCCTTCCCCAGCTCAATATTAGGCCTTTTTTCAGATTGGAGATTTTCTTCATAGAATGGAAATTTTACTTTGAGAGTCTAAATCCCAAACCCGAGGAGAGTCAATGATTTATGTTCCCATTATGTTCCCAGGGACATTAGCATCATGGGAAATGGTGGACTGTAAAGAAATAAATGTAATTGGTTATTTTAATGTTTCTGTACTTTACTGAAGTATTTCCATTTGGGGGACTTTTACTGTAACTTCACTACATTTGAAAGTCAAATATATACATTTTTACATTATACATTACATCCTTTTTTATTTATAAGGATCAAAGTGTAAGTCACCAATCAGGGTTGAGCGTACGCTCTGTTTTAAACTTGTTTTGATTGGCGCTTTGTGTTTCTACTGTTTACCAACATACAGTTCAGCATCAGTACAACAGCAAGCAGAACATTTAGAGAGGAATAAATGATGAAGAAACTTCAGTCTCTTATTATACTGACCTTATTTACACATTTTATTTTAAACAGAAGGTTTTGGGCTCATGATAATTCTATTAATAAATCCGTTCTATTAATAAATCATTGTGCTGAGAGTCACATTAGAGTCTTTTCACATAAATTGATTTAGCAGTTGATTAAGCAAAGAGTCATAATAAATCAGTACTTTGGATTCTTAAGTAACCCAGCCATTAGGGTAGAGACACCTAGTGGTTAGACAGGTGAATTGCAGAATGCTGTGCTGTTCTTAAGGTGGAAAAGAACTGAATTAAAACATCATACTGAAGTAAAATGACTGTCACGTCCCAAATAAATTAACTAGTAAAATAGTAAAATAAACTCCTGTTACTCCCACTTGTGATTTGACAATGTATAAAATATCGTAGATGAAGTAAGTCATAAATATACCGAAACTGTGAGATCTGCTGAATGTTTAAAGTATAGTGAGAAAGCGGCATGAAGATCTGCATAATTCATTTTGGAGCTGGAACATGGGTGATACACTGCTGTTGTGCTCCAGCAATATATCCAGTTGAGCAAATATATCCAGTTATGCATTTACTGCATAAAAATGCAGTATGTAGTAACTTCTTATTGTTAATTTTGCTACATTTAAAAAACATTCACTAATTTACAATCAGTGCTGAAACATATGGAGCTATAACATCAATTAAATTATACTCAAGAAGCTGGTTTCTTTAAGAGACTGCCTGGCAGCCTGGGGAAGCCTGCCAGACGTGTCTCAGTGGGTCCTCTCCTCCCCGGTTCAACGGGATGTGCCCCCCAGTCTGGTGGGGCCTGAGCAGGAACAGGAAGTACGCACTTTATTAAGGAAGGAGGCCATCAAGGTCGTCCCTCATTCAATCAGAGAGTCCGGCTTTTAGAGCAAGTACCTCGTGGTTCCGAAGAAGGATGGGGTTGTGTCCAATTCTAGATCTATGCTCTTCGAACCACTCTCTTATAAGGCTCAGGTTCAGGATGCTCACTCTCAAGCAGGTCGTGTCTCAGATCAAGATTAGATAGATTGAAAGGATGCATACTTCCACATATCCATTCTTCCTGCTCACAGGAGGTTCCTGAGGTTTGCTTTCGGGCGCAAAGCTTACCAATATCGGGTCCTCATGTTCGGCCTGGCGCTCATAGCCTGCACCTTAACAAAATGCATTACAGTGTTCTGTATTGTTTAAAGATTAATAATCACACTCTCCAAATGAGGATGGGTTCTCCTTTTGAGTCTGGTTCCTCTCAAGGTTTCTTCTTCATAACATCTAAGGGTTTTTTTTCTTGCCACAATCGCGATGGCTGCTCATCAGGGATAAATACACACCATTCACCTTAACTCTTAAAATTTTATAAAGCTGCTTTGAGACAATGTCTGTTGTGAGAAGTGCTGTAGAATTAAACTTGACTTGACTTAACTTGACTTAAGGCTTCGGGGCATGCACATTCTGAACTATATCGATGATTGGTTGATATTAGCATGATCAGAGCTTCTGGCAGTCCGGCATCGAGATGTCGTTCTCGCCTGTATGAAGGAGCTGGGGTTAAGATTAAACACCAAGAAGAGTGTGCTTTCTCCAGGACAGAGAACCAGCTGGGGTGGTGTGGGACTCAACCGTTATGTGGGCACAGCTGTCTCCCTCTCGGATCAAAGCTATCCTCACGACAGACAAGATTGAGAGAAGGTCAGTCACTCACTGTGAAGCAGTTCCAGAAGCTGCTGGGACTCATGGCAGCAGGATCCAGTGTGATTCCACTTGGCCCCCTGCACATGAGACCCCTCCAGTGGTGGCCTCTATGGCCTGGTCTGCTGGAGTCCCACTCCAAGACATTTGCAACGCTTCATCAGGTTCTATGACCTCAACCTTAGAGCCACTTCCGGCTCCTCTGTCCATAGATTTTTCTGCTATCAGTATTTTACTTCACTATTTATTGATTTTTTTCCAGACAACTTTTTACTTTCACTCATTATATTTTTACACAAATATCTGTATTTTCTACTTCTTACATTTTCAAACCAGGATCGTTACTTTAGTTTTAATCTATTAGTGACATGATCAATACTTTTCTTCACATTGTGCCATTTTTCAGCCCATCAACCCATTTCCTGTCATTGTGCTGCTTTTTCAATCCACTGGTGTATCATTTCCTGTCTCTGTCACACCACAGATGTAGACTAGTTTATGAAGGGTTAGGGTTAGGGTTTATTTTAAATTAGCAGGCAGAAGGCAGTAAGACGTCTGAGGTTAACGTGGATGAGACAGAGGGAGTCAGTTATGAAAACATGACTGAGAACAAAGACTTTCCTGATCACCTGATCATCATGATCTTTTCTCTGCTTGTGTTCTGGATACATTCATTAGAGAACAACATTTTAATTCATTTTGTATTAATATATTAATTACAGCTGTCAAAAATGCTAATAAATTTTATCTGTACTGGTTTTATTAACGCGCGAATAATGCAGCGTAATGCAACACATGTTTATTCACAAAGTCCTTTTTTTAATCAGATATAAAAAATAAATAAACTCAACACAAAAATGATTTTTTATCGGTAAACATTTGATGTGCCAAGCTCAGACCAGGGACATGTGCACAGGAATCATGATAATAACAGAGGGAATAGATCCTGTCGATGGCTTATGATCTGCTTTTGACTGGTTTGTGTTTTTCAACAATTTTTCAACACAGATATGAAAATAGCATAGAATTCTGGATATTAGAATACATGCTTGTGTAAATATATTATAAGATAAGATAAGATAAGATAAGATAAGATAAGATAAGATAAGATAAGATAAACCTTATGCTCAGTGTATCATCATAATGTAGAAAGTGAAGTTCGAAGCCATAGTGGATGTACTGCAGAAAAACTGTCATATGTCTCTATATTTAAAAAAAAAGATTTGGCAATATATATCATAAGAATCCAACTCCTTAAGAGTGTAAATAATTCTGTGTAAATAAAAGCATGAAATAGCATAGCAATCCCTGTTTTAAGCATTGACAGGAAGCTGTACATGCTGAGGTGTATGGTGATGCATCTGATGGTGAGACACACTTACACTCTACTTAATCCAGGAGTACATCTAGTTCTCTCAAATACAAGATACATTGATATGAAAAACTGGTTCATTTCACATAAGTAAAAATGTCTTATTACACAAACTCACCATCAACTGGTAATAAAACAGAAGACACAAAGCACAAGTGAGATTAGAGTTCATACTGCAGTGCTGCATTTCATACAGGCACTTCCTGAGTGGTTTTCAGTCACAAGAGGTGGAAGTGGACATGCTGTCATTTAGTCATTTAGCACGCAAATACACACCGCACAGCCACCAGAAAGAGAGACTGAGAAAGTGGAAGATAACTAACAAAGCATTTGTTTATATGTTCTGAGGAGGCGTTTGTGAGACTGGACTGATGATGAAGATCCTCGTTCTGTTCGCATTCTGCCTGATCACAGGTAAGTACTTTGCAGAAATGAACATTTATACCTCAATAGAACTTTCATATTGAGCTCCAGTTTCGAATTTCTCTGGGCTGCTAAGACTTCCTACACATCTATACTTGTAAATAAATCCTGTGATCAAATGTGTTTCATTCTCCAGCTGGATCTGATGCTGTAACTACAGTAACTGGATACAGAGGAAGATCAGTTCAGATTAAATGTCACTATGAATCTAAATATAAAAAGAACAAGAAGTATCTCTGCAGAGGTAAATGTCCTTACCGGCCTGTAATCAAAGACATTCCTGTTCAGTCTGGATCTCCTGCTGAAGACACCAGATTCTCTCTGTCTGACGACACAACAGCCAAAATCTTCACCATCACCATCACTGATCTGAGAGCAGAGGATGCAAACACTTACTGGTGTGTGGTAAAGCGGACTGTGCCATTAAGAGATATACACACAAAGCTTCAACTGCTGGTTAAAACGGGTGAGTTTTAGACAGAGAAGAAAAATCTCACATAATAATTCATTGAATGCACATTTCAATTTACAAATTACTGAACCACTGTTACTAACGTAGGACCAGAATTTAAATCATCTGTAGAAAGTGGAATAAAAGACCATGAGATTTTAATGTGTGCAAGCTTTTAATTGAGTTTAATTGATTCTCTACAGGGGTCAATAAAAGTAATTCCATTCAAATCAACCCATTCCATGCACATAATATAAGATAAGATAGGATAAGATAAGATACAGAATAAGATACAGTACAGAATATAAATACAAAAACCAATGAATGCTATTTAAACAATAGAATAAAAACACAACAAAAAAGACACGCCCTTTTTTCCTTTTTTAAACATTCTTTTTTCTAATCGTTTCCATTTGAATGAAATGAGCAATAAATTAATGAAAATTGAAAATCGATTGATATAGGAAAACGTCTATTTTCTGTTCACTCCTGATTTTTTGTACATTTCTGTACAAAATCCTTTATCCCTTTTATATTCTCTCAGATGATTCTGCCAGCAGTGACGTCTTACAGATCACACACACCACACATTGTGCTTTAACACACACTGTAAATCCAACAGTGCATGCAGAGACACCATCACCTACAGGTAAGAACTTTTCCCTGAGCTTTTCTTTATTATATTTCTGTCATGAAATTCATCATATCTTACAATTTTCAGTTAATCCATTAAACAAGATTCATCACCAAACCACCTTAACCTCATTCTATGGTATGTTCACCCTGCATTCACATTGTAATCGAGTTTAAGATAATACTGATCAGCGCTAACACACCAGCACTCACCTTTTATTCAGCTTTTAAAGTTAATCATTACATTTTGTTTATATTATTCCTCTCTTCCATAAAAGCCTTGTATCCATGATGCTTTTTTAATCCACCCAGCATTGATCTAATAACTATAATTTGTAAGATATAAGAAATAATAGATTTCATAAAGTACTTAATACTTCTGTAATCACAGGCTCCAAATTGGCTTAATTTGTAACATTATTAATGGCCTGCTCATGTCCACCTCCTTCTGCACACCTCCACTACTGACTCCATGTGGTTGGAACATTTATGTTTATGGTTTAACTTTATGTCCTGTACAGATGTTCCAGGCATAGCTACCTACCTCCTGATCAGTACAGGTGCAGTGGCGTTCACTGCCATTGTGATTATAGCAGTCTACTGCAAAATAAATTGCCAAGGTAAAACCAACTTTAATTCATGGTGATTTTCAAACCTCATGATGGACTGTTTTACTCAGTCTCAGTGTGTCATGTGATGAAGTGCAAACATTTTATTAAAGTAAAATAAAAATAAAAAACATAAAAAACACAAAAAATGAAAAAGGAAATAAGCATGAGCATGAACATATGCAAGATCACCAATTATTGTAAATTGTTGAGACGACAGTGTACATGAAGTGTAGTGTTGGTTAACATCAAACACATGCAGAAAACAAAATTTGTGACAGTTCATGAGGTGCAGTGGATTGTGGGAAATGTAGTCTGTGTCTCTCAGTGTAATCCTGACAGTGATATGTGATTGTCTTCAATGTAAAGTGTTCAAGCAACAGAATACAAACTTGTCACTGCCCCGATATTCATGTTGCTCTGCATATTTTGTATTAAACCAAACTGTGGTGATGTTCTCATCTCCCTGCAGGCCGTGTAACAGCAACACAATCTTCCATACAGGTACAAGACGATGGTTTGTTTCAGGTCGTATTTTCACAAACACTTTACTTACAAACGTAAATTATTTGTATTTTTTTATTTCAGACTAATGAAGATTATGTAAATGACCACAATGTACTCGCCCTCCAAGCAAGAGAAAAACACAATTTACCTGAATCTGTCTACCAGAGTTTAGATCCAACCACTAACCAATCAGATTCACTCTACCAGACCCTGAACTCCACTAATAACAAATGAGATTCAGGATGATGTTGGTAATGTAAGAGGACTGGGAGAAAACGTCATAGTGATTATCATTTCCTCACTTTTTTGTCTGAAAGGTTTTTGCTTTGCCTGTGCATCACTTTTCTAAAATATTTACATTTAAAAACAAAAAAAACTTTTTGACCATCTATGTGGATATTATTAAAAAATTGTTATCTAAACAAATTTTAAGAATTCATTCTTTGTGGTCATAATTTAATTGTGACAAATAATGCATGGATTAATTTCTCTCTTCTGACATAAATCACTGGCAGCTCTCATTAATGTATATTTAATATTCGGACTGTTAATTCACACCACATGTATGATAGCACTGCCCGATGACTTTTTTTTTTTGGGTGCATGCAAATGGGAGGTGGTGCTGGCAGAGTCAATAAGGGGGAATCAATCACTGACTGCTTGGGCTGGTCATCATCATGTTTCCATACACTCTCAAAGGGCAATGTCAGGGCAGTCACTGGGGCTGCTGCTAAAAAACTATTTTACTGAAACATGAAATGCTCCTGATCTACTTAGTGGATGCTGGTGAATGTCCTGACAGGTTCTGTGAGTACCATTGATTTCAGGACAGCAAATATTCCTTAGTTCCTGACTTTTACCACTAGGCAACAAACAGCAATTTGATGTAATTTCCCTGCCTAGTGTCTGGATGGCTCAGAATGGCGTGTTCCTTTTTGCCCCACCTCATTTCAGAGAGGGGGATTACACGCAGCCGATGTGTTGTTTGACACCCCCCCTCCAGCAGGTGTCTCCCTCTAATTCCGCCCCAAAGATCGCTGCAGGAGGCTTCAATGGCTGCAGGGCAATGCTCCAGCTGCTCTGAGAAGGTCGGAGGCCAGACATGTCTCAGTGGGTCCTGCGTACTATAAAGAGGGGCTACTCGATTTAATTTGGGTCCTCTCCACCCCGAAAAACGGGGTGTGTCCCACTGTGGTGGGACCCAAGCAGGCTCTGGTCCTGAAATGGAAAGTGCGTGCTCTCCTGAGGATACAATCTGGCATGACAGATCCTCCTGTGGTCCCAGGGAAAACTCCTCTCACTGAGAGTTGTTTATATCCTGGGACTGTTCAATTGGAGATCTCAAGGGCCCTCCTTGGCCCAAGAGCTAGCTAGAACATCCAGCTAGAACGTCTCTAGGTTACGTATGTTACCCTAGTTCCCCGAAAGAACAAGGCGTTAATCGCAACGCTTTGGGAACCCCTGGCGTTGTCCACGCTCTGAACCACATGTGAAATCTGGCCAATAGGCAAGTCATGAGCCAAGTCAAGTCCTCTGGTCTCCCTGCTCTGCTCAGGGTCAAGGCTCACTCCACCTGGAAGATGGCAGCCTCTACAGCCTGGACCACTGGAGTCTCACTCCAGGACATCTGCGATGCTGCGGGCTGGTCCTTCGTCAGGTTTTATGACCTAGACCTCAGAGCCACTCCAGGCTCCACTGGCCATTTTGTAGCTCCTGGTTGTCGAGAAGTCACCCGCTGATGAGGTCATGACTTGCCTATTGGCCAGATTTCACATGTGTCTCAGAGCGTGGACAACGCCAGGGGTTCCCAAAGCGTTGCGATGAGCGTCTCGTTCGCTCTGGGAACTAAGGTTACATACGTAAACTAGAGACGTTCTAGCTCATCTGCTTTCTCTGTTTCGATGACAAATACAGGCTACTGCCACCTGCTGGTATGGGAGAGTTATGTTCTCTCACACAAGCATAGTATTTTTAACAAATTTGCAAATATTCCAAACAACCTTCTTTTACATTGACATTATGGGATATTGTTTGTAGAATTTTAGGGAAAATAATACATTTGATAAATTTTAAATGAAGCTGTAGATTCTGATGGTAACGTAGAAGGACGTACAGTGCCTTGAAAAAGTATTTAGAGCCCTTACCAATTATGTTATATTACTGAATTGGAAAGAGAAATTCCATTTGGTTCAATATTTTTATTTAAAACATGGTAACTCCAAATCAGTGCTTGTAAGGTGACATTGTTTTTTTGTTGGGAAATATTTTTGTGGAAAAAAAACCTGAAATATCTTGCATGCATAAATATTCAATCCCTGTGGTGTGGAAGCTGCCAGGTTTCACCACTTGCTTAATAAAGACACAATTGCTTTCTCATTAGATCCTACCTGTGCATCATGAATTGTGCCATCACATTTTTCTGGAGACGTGATTAGGGTGTTCCATGTCCTGCACTAAACATTAATTCGGGTCAGATTGAAATGAACAGGCAGCTTTTTATCTATGCTAAAATAATATTTATATTAATAACAACTTTCTGAACAAGGCTTTATCATTCATAGTTCATATTTTAGAAATATTTTGTGAACATTGGCTTTTATGATGGAGCCTGGATTTGTAAATTATGTTACGTTTTAACAAAATACTACAGTTGAACTGGATTCCCTATCTGTACTTTTGTTTTGTATAAAAAATTGTGATAAATCTATGATTAACTTTTTATACACCAGAAGCAGTAGATACTAAAAGTCAGTCATTTGAAATCAGAGATTTCGCCTCAGTCCTGTACCACCTGCTTCTCTCGTAAACATGATCATGACTGTGTGTAAAAACTGCTCTAGTGGAACATTTTTGTCAGAAAAATGTGAAAATAGGATGTTGGATTTATGGTCAGTTGTCCACAAACTTTTCCCCACAAGTCAAGAGAGTCATGTGATCTGGTTTTTGATGATAATAGAGTTTAGCTAAGGAAGTGAAACTTCTCCTACACCCACTCAGAGCACCAACAGCTTCTGTGGGCAAGTTGCTTCTTTCTGCCTTTCGAGGACCTTTACAGGAAGTATGGGGACCTGCTTACTAGTGCAGTTTCTCTTTCTATAAATATTCTGATATCACATGCTGTTGTGAGCTGTATGTGTGTGTATGTGTGTGTGTGTGTGTGTGTGTGTGTGTGTGTGTGTGTGTGTGTTGTCTCTGACAGATCTGAAAGTGATGTTCGAGGTGGAGAAAGTTATCACGGTGGTGGTTCTGCTCCCTAAAGCTCGGTTCTCTCCCCAACACCACAATGCTGAGCTGTTTTCTGGGAACACACTGCTACTGGAACTGGCAGGAAGCAGCTGAGCTCAGCGACCACAACTTCCATTTCCATTTCCATTTGCGACATTTAGCAGATGCCCTTCTACAGAGCAACATACAAAAGTGCTTTGAATCTCTATCGGTGAGTAAATCCACACTGGTTCACTTGATTACAAACTTAAGCCACCATTAGCCTACAACATAAATTAAAGAAAAAGCAAACCGGGAAAAGTGACAGTTTAAGTGTTTCAGAAAGAAGATGGTCTTCACCTGTCGCTTGAAGCCAGTGAAAACGTCTCTAGGTTACGTATGTTAAAAAGTTGTACTTTCAGACAGACATAGAAATACTCGCTCTGGTCACCGTGTACAGACCCCCAGGACCCTCCGCTGATTTTCTTCAAGAGTTTGCTTGTTTTCTATCAGACCTCTTGATCAATTTTGATAAAGTGCTGCTTGTAGGAGATTTTAATATTCATGTAGATGATGTAAATGATGCTCTAGGATTATCATTTGTTGATTTATTAAACTCTTTTGGGGTTAAACAAAACGTCACTGGACCAACTCACCGTTTAAACCACACACTAGACTTAATAATATCCCACGGAGCAGACATCACTGATATAGATATTTTACCTCAGAGTGATGACATCACAGACCATTACCTCATACTGTACACACTACCAGTAGAGCAGATTAGCCGTGTTGCACCACTTTATCTACTTGGTAGGACTATTGTTCCAACCACTAAGGACAGATTCATAAATAACCTGCCTGATTAATCTCAATTTCTCACTAAACCCATAACTGCTAATAATCTTGATGAAATAACTAAGAACATAGACCTTATCCTCACTAGCACATTAGACACCGTTGCTCCCATCCGGTTAAAAAAGGTTAGAGAACAAACACCTGCACCTTGGTATAATAGTCATACGCATGCCCTCAAGAGAACAGCACGTAATCTGGAGAGAAAATGGAGGAAAACTAAATTGGAGGTATTTAGATTCCCGTATAAAGACAGTATGCTCAGCTACAGACAGGCGCTAAAAGCTGCTAGAGCTGAACACCTGAGCAAACTTATAGAAAACAACCAAAACAATCCCAGGTTCCTTTTCAGTACTGTAGCTAAACTAACTACAAATCAGGGCTCTGAAAATTGTATTCCATCACAGTTTAATAGTGAGGACTTTATGATTTTCTTCACTGAAAAAAATAGATAACATTAGAAAAACAATTGTGGCAGTTCAACCTCTGACAGCATCTCCTGAGACAGTGTTACCTTCAACTCCACAACTCCACTATTTTACATGTATAGGACAGGAAGAGCTGTATAATGTTATTGCCAAAGCTAAATCGACAACATGTCAGTTAGATCCAATTCCTACTAAATTACTGAAGGAAGTGTTATATACAACTGGTGACAACTGCGAGGCGAGCTCCCGTTCCCCGGGGATTGCGCTCGTTTAGCGGTTCCTTCTCCGGTGCGTGTGACGCGGTGCTCCGTATTCTTCCTCCGAGGTGGGTGAATTTTCGGGGAGCGCTCTCTGAGGTGAGCGCTCTCCCTCGCGGCTTCGGCTCTCGATGGTATCGGCTGTTAGCATTTAGCCGTGTGGCTATGTGCTCCCGGCTGCTAGCCGAGCTTCCGTTCCCCAGGGTGTGAGCTCGTTTGGTATCGGTTCTTTCCCGGTGTGTGTGACGCGGTGCTCCGTATTTCTTCCTCCGAGGTGGTTGAAATTTCGGGAAATTAGGGGAAGCATGCCTGGCGGCTGCTTCTTCTCCCGGTGTGGGTGGCGCAGCATTACATGTCTCTCTCTCCAAGGAGGATGAGCTGGTGGATGCTAGCGAGCCTGCGGGCTCCTCACAGCCTGTGCTGTGTATGGAGCTCCTTGAGGTCGTGGCACGGGCCGGGTCCGAGCTGGATTTAGCTTGGCCGGTCGTGTGGCAGAAGCAGCGCGCACCCAGTGAGCTGGTCGTGCGTTTCCTGCGCTGTGTCGCAGCCTCAGCACCTCCCCTGGTCTGCGCACCGAGGTGTCTGGGTCCTGGGGGGCCCATGAGCGCACGTGCTTTTCCGAAATGTTCTTCGCTGTGCGCGAATGTTATTGGAGCTAAGTGGCGCGGCTACGGGACGATGCCGCTTGTGGTAGAGACGCTAGCTAGCTATCTCTCCCCGAGTGTTGCATCTGTGACGGCTATCGGTTTGCCTACGAGGAGCAGCTTGGCTCTGGTGGGTTGCGCTGCGTGGCGGGTCAGGCTGCGGGTTGCTTCCACACGATGAGTGTGTTGCAGGCATACCAGGCTGGCCTGCTATAGGGGATGATGCGAGCTTCCTTCTGAGCGCCATGGCGTCCCCTCCTGGCCTGACCTGGTGGCGCTGTGGGTAAGGGCGATTGCTGGCGGGTTCAGGAGACCGCGGTGGCGTTTCAGTGGTAGTTCCTCGCTGCCCCGATGGGGCTGCTCGGCGGCAGCCTCGCCCTGGTACGTCCAGGCACAGCGAGATAGCCCGGTGAGAGAGTGTTGCCACCCGATTCCCGCGGGGAGGTCCTAGGGGCCCCTGGCGACTCTCTAGGCCCGAAGGGGGGCTGGACGGCCTTAGGGTCTGTGGTGCGTAGGCCTGATGGCTTGCATCTTGGAGGGCAGTGCGCACCTCATGCTACGGTGCTCGTGCCTCCCTGGCACCACCGGGAGGCCGGTCTGTCGGCCCTGCCACAGGGTGTTCAGGACGCTGCCTCTCTTTAGCGGTTAACTCCCTTATTTCCGCCCGACAGTTCGTTGCGGATGGGGGTCATCCGCCGCCTCTCAGGGGGCTTCAACGGCCGCAGTACGCTGCTCCTGCCATTCGGGTTCAGGAGGTCTGTCTGTTAGCCCTGCCACGGGTCGTGTTCAGGGCGCAGCTTCTCCAGCGGTTCGCTCTCCGTATTCCGCCCGTATGTTCGCTGCGGACGGGGGGGGTTCCGCCGCCTCTCAGGAGGTGTGGTCGGCTGCAGAGCACCGCTCCAGCCGCTCTGAGTGGGTCAGGGGCCAGCCCTGAGGGGTTGGTTTTCCTGTGGAGACTTTCTGTCAGTCTGGAGGGCTGCCTGGAGTCTCTCGGGGGTCCTGCGTACTGTGGAGAAGGGCTGCGCGATTTAGTTCGCGTCTTCTCCTCCCCGGCTCAACGGGTGTGTCCCGCCCTAGCGGGACCCATGCAGGCTCTGGTCCTGGGACAGGGGGTGCGTGCTCTCCTGAGGAATCGGGCCATCTAGGTGGTTCCCTCCTCCTTGTTCAGAGAGTCAGGCTGCTACAGCCTGTGCTTCGTTGTTCCAAAGAGGGACGGTGGGTTGC
This sequence comes from Silurus meridionalis, assembly GCF_014805685.1. NCBI lineage: Eukaryota > Metazoa > Chordata > Actinopteri > Siluriformes > Siluridae > Silurus > Silurus meridionalis. The sequence goes on from NC_060907.1 coordinate 1,749,348, forward strand.
ATCCCATTTTTGATCTACGCTACTTGAACCACTCGCTTTTGAGGCTCGGGTTCAGGTTTTCTCGTTTAGAGAGGTCGTGTCTCGGGTCAAGTCCGAGGACTGATTTGTCATACGCTAGATCTGGTGGTTGCATGCTCCCATGCAGCCGTCCTTCACCGCGCACGGGAGGTTCCTGAGGTTGCTTTTGGGGCGGAGCTTACCAATATCGGTCCTTCCGTGCGGCCTAGCGCCCTCACCCCGTGCCTTCACAGAGTGCGTGAACACATCACTGACCCCGCTGCGGCTTCAGGGCTTCCGCATTCTGTATTATATCAACGATTGGTTGATGTTGGCTCGTTAGAGCAGCTGGCGGTTCGGCATTGAGATGCTGTTCTCGCCTGCATGAAGGTACTGGGGTTCAGACTGAGACGCCGGGTAGTGTGTACTTTTCCCAGCGCGGAGGGCCACTTTCTTGGCGTGGTGTGGGACTCGGCCGAGTTGCGGGCACGGTTCTCTCCCGCCCGGTTTGTAGTCATCCTCACTGCAGTCAGGAGGGTAGGGGCAGGCCACTTAGTCACTGTGAGGCAGTTCCAGAGGCTGCTGGGTCTCATGTCGGCAGCGTCCAGTGTATTTCCACTCGGCTTTCTCCGCATGTGGCCCCTCCGGTGGTGGCTCCGGGGCAGAAGGGTTCTCCCCCTGGGGGAGTCTGTATCGTCACATCAAGGTCTCACGGTGTGCCCTTTGAGCCTTGGTTGTATGGTGGAACCCTACGTTCTGTCTCGAGGCCCGGTTTTAGGCACTCCTTGTCGTCGCGTAACGCTAACGACGGACGCTTCCCTCACGTGGGTGGGGAGCAGTCATGCGTGGCCACTCCGCCCAGAGTCTGTGGAGCGGCCCACGTCTCTTGTGGCACATAGGTTTCCGGGAGATGCTGGCAGTGTTGTTGGGGTTACAACACTTCCTCCCAGTCCTTAGAGATCGCTATGTGTTGATCCACGCGGACAATACTGCGGTGGTCTTGTACATCAACCACCTGGGGGGCCTCCGGTCTCGCCCTTGTGAGCAACTGGCGCAGGAGGTCCTCCGAGATGAACTCCTCTCATTTAGAGCCGGTTACATCCCAGGATGGTTGGATGTCTGAGCAGCCGCCCTGTCGAGACAGTGGCTGCCATGGGACGGTTGCGGTTGGGACGGGACGATTGCGCTGCTCCCGGGAATTCTGGAATTGGTTCGCCGGTAGGGAGTCTGTCTCCTCCGGATAGCACCTCGTTGGCGGGTGGAACCCTGGTTCACCCCTGCCCGGTGTTGTGGAGACTGTGGCCCCTGAGGGGGCACGGTTCGTAGTGGCTGTTCTCTCTACCGAGGTAACAGAGGCCTTTCTCCACTCCAGAGCTCCCTCCACGAGGAGGTCGTACGCCGCACGATGGCGACTGTTCGCGTCTCGGTGTGAGCACCGTGACTTGGACCCAGTTGACTGCCCGGTCGGTTCAGTTCTGGTGTTTTTGCGGGTACAGTTTGCTGCAGGGTTAACCCCTTTGACCCTGAGGGTTTCCGTGTATGCTGGGTAGGTCCCATTGGTGACACGTTTCCTCCGCGGCGCCCGGAGGCTGTGGCCTGGGACGCGACTCGGAGTGCCTGTCTGGGACTTGGCAGTTGCCTCGTCCCGGCTGGAGTTGCCCCCTGGCATGGCCAGAGTGTTCTTTACACAAGGCTGGGTGCTCCCACATGATGTGTCGTGTTACAGGCATTCTGCCCTCCTCCGTTTATAGCCCCCGACCAAGGGTTACGAGACCCAGCTGTGTCCAGTGCGAGCACTGGGTGCCTATCTCCACAGGACGAGTCCTTGGAGCTGGTCGGTGCAGTTGTTCGGCTGTGAGTCCTGGTCCCCGCTCCGATCGCGGTCAGGGCTCGCCCCGCCGGAGTGTGGCGGCCTCTGCGGCCAGGTACACATGGTGTCACTCCGGGACGTCTGTGACGCTGCGGGTTGTTCCACCCCGCTGACCTTTGTCAGGTTCTATGGCCTTGACCTCAGAGCCACCCCGGGCTCCTCTGTCCTGCGTGCTGGTGCCGAGGCCCTCACTCTTTCGGCAGGGTCTGGTCAGTGTGGCGTGATTGGACACTCATTCCCATAGCGTTTCGACGCAGCTCGAGTTCCTGAAGGGGAATGTCTCAGGGTTGCGAACGTAACCCTAGTTCCCCGAGGGAACGAGAATCCGTGCCACACTCCCTGCATCCCTGCGGCGCTTACCTTCTCTTTTTGCAGAAGCTAATGTCGCTACCACCGCACAGCCATCTTGTAGCTTCCTGGTTTACGCGACGTCGCCTGTCTATGATGTCACGGCTTGCCTATTGGCTAGATTATACACGTGGTTCAGAGCGTGGTCACGCAGGGGCGTTCCCATAGCGTTTCGACGCAGCGTCTCGTTCCCTCGGGGAACTAGGGTTACGTTTGCAACCCTGAGACGATCTTAGTGCTGCATTCGACACTATAGACCATGATCTCCTCCTAGATCGCTTACAAAATTACATCGGCATTCAGGGACAGGCATTAAGCTGGTTTAAATGCTACCTGTCCGATTGTTACCATTTCGTAGATTTAAATGGAGAGCTATCCAGGCTAATGCAAGTAAATTATGGTGTGCCGCAAGGTTCAGTTCTAGGACCCCTGCTCTTCACAATATACATGCTTCCGTTAGGAAATATTATAAGAAGGCATGGAATTAGCTTCCATTGTTATGCTGATGATACTCAGCTATATATCTCATCCAAACCAGGCGATACAGCTCAATTAACCCAGATAACTGAGTGTGTTAAGGAAATAAGAGATTGGATGACCCATAACTTTCTACTTTTAAATTCTGATAAGACTGAGATTATGCTCATTAGCCCAAAAACTAGTATACAGTCGCTCCAGCATCTCAATCTGCATTTAGACGGATGTTCTGTAACCACTAGTTCAACGGTAAAAGACCTGGGTGTTATTTTAGACAGCAACTTGTCTTTCAAAAATCATATCAACCAAGTTACAAAAACAGCCTTCTTTCACCTTAGAAATATTTCTAAGCTAAGAAATATGTTGTCCATATCCGATGCAGAGAAGCTCGTCCATGCTCATGACCTCCAGAATAGACTACTGTAATGCGTTACTAGGTGGATGTCCTGCATCATTAATAAACAAGCTTCAGTTAGTCCAGAATGCAGCAACCAGAGCCCCTTACAAGGGCAAGAAAATATGATCACATAACCCCGATCTTATCGTCCCTACATTGGCTTCCTGTTAAGTTTCGAATAGACTACAAACTATTACTTCTCACCTATAAAGCACTAAATGGTTTGGCTCCCATGTATCTATCCAGTCTTTTAACACGCTACAATCCGCCATGCTCCCTAAGATCTCAAAACTCTGGGCTTCTAGTAGTTCGTAGAATAGCAAAGTCCACTAAAGGTGGTAGAGCATTTTCACCTCAGGGAACTAGGGTTACATACAGTTGTGTTAAAAATTATTCAACCCCCACTGAAATTGATTGTTTTGGTCGGTTTGACATTGATTATGATCATTCAGTCATCCTGCTTACAATTAAATCAAAGAGGCACGTGTAGGTCAGACAAATATAACATAACATTTATAATGAAATAACCACAAATGTCTTTTCTGAGCTCACATCATTATCAGTTTTATTCAACCCCAAGTGACATTCAATCTTAGTACTTAGTACAACATCCTTTACAGTTATAACAGCTTTTAAACGTGAAGCATAGCTTGACACAAGTGTCTTGCAGCGATCTACGGTATCTTCGCCCATTCATCATGGGCAAAAGCTTCCAGTTCAGTCACATTCTTAGGCTTGCGCACTGCAACTGCTTTCTTTAAGTCCCACCAGAGGTTCTCAATCGGATTTAAGTCTGGTGACTGCGATGGCCACTTCAAAATGTTCCAGCCTTTAATCTGCAACCATGCTCTAGTGGACTTGGAGGTATGCTTGGGATCATTGTCCTGTTGAAAGGTCCAACGCCTTCCAAGCCTCAGGTTTGTGACGGACTGCATCACATTGTCATCCAATATCTCCTGGTACTGAAGAGAATTCATGGTACCTTGCACACGCTGAAGCTTCCCAGTACCTGCAGAAGCAAAACAGCCCCAAAGCATGATTGACCCCCGCCATGCTTCACAGTAGGCAAGGTGTTCTTTTCTTCATAGGCCTTGTTCTTCCTCCTCCAAACATAGCGTTGATCCATGGGCCCAAACAGTTCTAATTTTGTTTCATCAGTCCACAGAACACTATCCCAAAACTTCTGTGGTTTGTCCACATGACTTTTGGCATACTGCAGTCGACTCTTCTTATTCTTTGCCCGTGCCTTCACAGAGTGCGTGAACACGGCACTGACCCCACTGCGGCTTCAGGGCTTCCGCATTCTGTATTATATCAACGATTGGTTGATGTTGGCTCGTTTGAGCAGCTGGCGGTTCGGCATTGAGATGCTGTTCTCGCCTGCATGAAGGTACTGGGGTTCAGACTGAGACGCCGGGTAGTGTGTACTTTTCCCAGCGCGGAGGGCCACTTTCTCGGCGTGGTGTGGGACTCGGCCGAGTTGCGGGCACGGTTCTCTTCCGGTTTGTAGTCATCCTCACTGCAGTCAGGAGGGTAGGGGCAGGCCACCTAGTCACTGTGAGGCAGTTCCAGAGGCTGCTGGGTCTCATGTCGGCAGCGTCCAGTGTATTTCCACTCGGCTTTTTCCGCATGTGGCCCCTCCGGTGGTGGCTCCGGGGCAGAAGGGTTCTCCCCCTGGGGGAGTCTATATCGTCACATCAAGGTCTCACGGTGTGCCCTTTGAGCCTTGGTTGTATGGTGGAACCCTACGTTCTGTCTCGAGGCCCGGTTTTAGGGACTCCTTGTCGTCGCGTAACGCTAACGACGGGGTGGGGAGCGGTCATGAGTGGCCACTCCGCCCAGGGTCTGTGGAGCGGCCCACATCTCTTGTGGCACATAGGTTTCCGGGAGATGCTGGCAGTGTTGTTGGGGTTACAACACTTCCTCCCAGTCCTTAGAGATTGCTATGTGTTGATCCGCGCGGACAATACTGCGGTGGTCTCGTACATCAACCACCTGGGGGGCCTCCAGTCTCGCCCTTGCTCAATTAACCCAGATAACTGAGTGTGTTAAGGAAATAAGAGATTGGATGACCCATAACTTTCTACTTTTAAATTCTGATAAGACTGAGATTTTGCTCATTGGCCCAAAAACTAGTATACAGTCGCTCCAGCATCTCAACCTGCATTTAGACGGATGTTCTGTAACCACTAGTTCAACAGTAAAAGACCTGGGTGTTATTTTAGACAGCGACTTGTCTTTCAAAAATCATATCAGCCAAGTTACAAAAACAGCCTTCTTTCACCTTAGAAATATTTCTAAGCTAAGAAATATGTTGTCCATATCCGATGCAGAGAAGCTCGTCCATGCGTTCATGACCTCCAGAATAGACTACTGTAATGCGTTACTAGGTGGATGTCCTGCATCATTATTAAACAAGCTTCAGTTAGTCCAGAATGCAGCAGCCAGAGTTCTTACAAGGGCAAGAAAATATGATCACATAACCCCGATCTTATCGTCCCTACATTGGCTTCCTGTTAAGTTTCGAATAGACTACAAACTATTACTTCTCACCTATAAAGCACTAAATGGTTTGGCTCCCATGTATCTATCCAGTCTTTTAACACGCTACAATCCGCCATGCTCCCTAAGATCTCAAAACTCTGGGCTTCTAGTAGTTCGTAGAATAGCAAAGTCCACTAAAGGTGGTAGAGCATTTTCACCTCAGGGAACTAGGGTTACATACGTAACCTAGAGACGTTCCCTTTCAGGAACTCGAGCTGCCTAGTGTGTGTCTGTCACCACAGCTAGAGAAAGACTGAGGGGCCAAGAGTGTGACTGCGGTCTAGGTTATAGAACCGCACAAAAGGCCATTGGGGTGGACCAACCCGCAGTGTTCTCGGGGGAACTCCAAAGCTACCCTAGGAAAACTATATAGATATGTTGCAGCCATCAAAAATGGCCATAATTTTCATTTAAACTGTATATATGTTCAGTTTATTTTTATTTATTTTTTTTTTTGGGGGTTGTTAATAGAATATGGATTTATGAGACAACTGTGTTTTATCTCAGACAACAATCAGTGGGTACATACAAATTTACACAATTTCTGCTTAAGAGAATGATCCTGGACCCCTTCAAAATGCCACCCTCAATGCCTCCTTCACATCAGCCACAGAATCAGAGGAACATTTCAGAACCAAATGGAATAAATACCAAATATTTAACAGCGATTTTGCAACCCTATCCAAAAATGTCACTTTATTGTATACATGGATGATAATTAATTATTTAAATGTAAATCACTCCACATGAAGCCTATCACCATTTCAATTCATGATTCACTTGCTTATGTGCATCATCACACATGCACATGTACTGACATCACCCAGTTTTTCTTAAAGGCCCCATATCTTAATCTCAACAAATAGACCAGTAGAGTCCAGTAGAGTACATGAACTAATGCTTTTAACTACCACCCAGTTATATTTAAAAACATTTATATAAAAGATTATCTTATGTACCACAAGTACATAAACTAAGAGAAGTACCACAAACTAAGAGGAAATGAAACCCACAATTGAGAATACAGTTTACCAGTGGTTGGCCATCAGGGCCAGCAAGGCCTTCTCTGTTGGTCTAAATACTGGCAGAATCACTGACTTTTGTTTTAATATATTTGTTACATAAACATGTATTTAATTAATCCCATTAAGTTTCTTCATTTCCTAATTTTTCTGTCAGTTTTCTGCCCTGCATCCAGACATTTATGTTTATGTTTGAGTTTCTATCCAATCAGATTTTAGCTATCATGCGTTCCCAGAGTCAAATAAATCTGCCTTAAGGCCTTCACAATTATCTGAAAGTTAACAACATCTTTAATAACAAGTTTCTTGCTTCAGTAATGTCATTCATTCTCACTGTATGAGCGCTCTGTTCTACTGCACTTCTCTATAATACTGTTGGTTTCTATAACCGTGATGTCATACTGATGGTATTATGAGGAGTGTTTCAGGTAGGACACCACTGAAGGCCTTTGAAGGTGAAATGTACGGCCCACCCAGGCACTTCCTGAGGGGCTTGTAAACAAGACGTCACTGTTTCTTTCACTACACAAATAGACCCTGCACAGTCACCCAGGCAGAGACAGTGAGAGGTGGAAGATGACTAACACAACACTTAGAATGAAGATCGTCCTTATTTTTAGCTTCTGCCTGATTATAGGTGAGTAAAAACACTTCGACATATTCATCATCAACGTTAACCCTCTGCAGTGATGGACTTTCATAGCTAGACTGAACTTTTATCATGAGGTTCCAGGGTTCAGAAATTACTGAGAAAGTAAAAGATGCAAGTGCAAGTTGTTCAAGTTACCTTTATATGGAAACATTTATTTGTCTCTACTTATTTTCATTATAACCTACACTAAAAATAAGTTTTTGAGACTGTCTATAACTATACAGTAAAGGTCAGGGCTAAGGCTTTATTCATGCAGTCACCTTGCAATTTCATTTCTTTGGTTATTGTGGTTAAATGCAAAATATGAGATCATAATTTTCTCTGGGGTAGAAAAAGCAGATAACCCTGTTTTCTTACATGTATGCTGTTTTAAAAATATGTTTTTCTGATTGTTATTTAAAAAATCTATATTGGTAATCTGTGTATAGCTTTTGTAGCTCCTCTTACACTCGCTGCAGTGCATGCATTTAAATTTTTCTGTAGCCTGAGCTTTATTTGGTGTTAAATGTTGCATCATCATCCTGAATCACATTTTATTCCACTCTGTTTCATTCTCCAGCTGGATCTGATGCTGTAACTACAATAACTGGATACAGAGGAAGATCATTTCAGATTAAATGTCCCTATGATCCTGGATATGAAACATACAAGAAATATATCTGCAGAGGTAAATGTACTGCCTGGGAGCATGTTTGGGTTAAATCTGGATCTCCTGCTAAAGACACGAGATTCTCTCTGTATGACGACACAACAGCCAAAATCTTCACCATCACCATCACTGATCTGAGAGCACAGGATGAGGGCACTTACTGGTGTGGGATTGAGCGAGCATGGCCAACAACAGATATTTACACAAAGCTTCGACTGCTGGTTAAACTGGGTGAGCGTTACACATTAGAGACTTTATATTATGTTGAGTTTTATGGTAAAGATTTGGTTTTGGTTTAATATAAATGAGCAGTGCCATGAAGGCATTTGGTGATTTAAGGAGGATCGATAAAACTGATAAATGAAGATCAAACTGTGAATCTCAAACCTGTAACCTGGATTGTATCCTAATCCTGTTTCTGTTCTCTCAGATGATCCTGCCAACAGTACTGTCTCACAGTCTACCACATACTCTGCTTCAACAAATATCACGAGTCCATCAGTGCATGCTGAGACTCCTCCAGCTACAGGTAAGAACTTTTTCTTGATGTTTTTTCAGTTACTCGGTTAAGCAAGACTCAATCTCAAACCACCACTCCCTCATTCAGTGCTGTGTAGACCTTACACCCATACTGTAAAAAAGTCTAAGATAATGCTGTCCAAGCATCAACCTTTGCCATTTGATCATATCATCCTCTGATCATTAGAATTGCTTTTTGTTTATAATAACTCATGTAATTGCTTTAGCATGTTGGTGTTATCAGTAATAATTACACAATTCGTTGTATGTCAAAAAACAACAACCATGAATGAAATGAAATGTTAATTTTGTAACCCTCTCAGTTCGCCAGCTTAGTTTTAAAGCAAGTGCACATTTTGTAAAGCAAAGCACACTAAACTGCTTTCACACTTATATTCACACATTTAAAATAGTAACTGAAACCCAGCAGTGTTATTTGACATCATTTAAGGGTCTGCTACTTTATTCAAATTATTAATTAATTGTGTATAAATGTTTTCAATTACATTTATATAAATAATTTCAACAGCTCTAAATAATGTAGAACTCCACTTCAAAATAAGTGAAAAAATACAGACACACAGTCTGATTGAATGCACATCTTCACATGGTCTGAATACACTGTACATTCATACTATATTAAATCATATGTGTAACATGTGACCAAGTTAGGCTAAAAGGAAGTGTGGTAGGTCTGTACAGTGGTGGTAGCTGACACTCAGGCAAGGTGCAGAGCCCACAGGATGTTGATTAAAGAGTCTGGACAAGGCTTTTGTCCCAGTGTTGTGATAACCCTTCCTATAGTGTACCTTGAAATGGAAGTGCACCCTCAAGATCTTCTGGTCAGGCAAAAAAAAAAAAAGGTAATTTGGGCAGCTGCAGCTGATGTTCAGTGTCCCACTGAAGGTCAACCCAAGTAAAGCTGCAAGACCTGTCATTATTCCAGGTAGGGGATTTACGCAGAGGTGAGAAGTAATAAAGTACAAATACTGAGGGACATAAGAATCGAATCCCATATGACACCTAGGTGGTTCTCTGTAATTGAGAAAGCTGAGCAGCCCCATTAAAGCGGTGTGGAAGATACCACTGGATGGCCTGCGATTGTCTTCATCTCCTGATCCTTTCGACTACCAAATTAATGAAGTCGCTGAATAGGCCAGAAGGTGAGAGGGGGATGTCCAGCTGCACAGCCCTATCCCTGTCAGAGATTTCTTAAGGGAAGAACCGATGCCCAGGGAGAGATCGCTTGCTAGCATCTCTTCAACCCAGGGAATTGCTCTATAACTGTGATGCCTAAACCCCATGACATTAGAGTATAATGCTGTCTTGGGGCTAAAGGGTCAGGCCGAGAAAGGCTTCACCCAGGACCTGGACACCTTGGTGGACCCCAAGAAGACTGCAAAGTAGAGCTTGTGATGCTGGAAGTAGAAAGCGCTCGTCAAATTTGCTGGATGGAGGAGCTTTCTGCTCATTGGCTGGCAATGCTAGATCCAGCTTATCAATGGAACGTTGAAAGGCGTGCTTTCAAAGCCTATGAACAGCAGCTGGACCGGGCAGGTGAGGTTGGAGAAAGAGTCAAGCCCGTCTCAAAACCTTTTGCACCAGTCCATTTGTGAGCCCCAGGAACTGGAGCGCTGCTCTGTCACAGCAAGTGCAGGACCAGAACCGCGAGGAGTTAGGGCACCCTCTTTGAAGAGTGCCATTCGGGAGCAGAGCGGTCACATTGACAAGTGAATGCAGTACTTGCAGTCAGCTCCCTTGAAATTGGACATATCATGCTCTGCTTCCAGGCAAGACACACAAAGGTTGTGTGGAACCCCCATGATAGAGTCAGGGCGGGGAGGAATACAAAACTGGAAAGTGTGCTTAGCCTTTTTCAATGCCTTCATTTTTGACAAACAATTTGACAAACAATAGACATAAAATACACACAGAGCGCTTCATGAACACATGTTATTCAGAACGTGGAGAGTATGGACGCGTTCCCAAAGCGTTGCGATGCAGCTCGAGTTCCTAAAAGGGAACACTGGTGTATCATTTCCTGGCTCTCACACCACAGAGGTAAACTAGTTTAAAAAGCTCAGAATGAGCAAGGCAGATGGCAACAATAAATAGGAGGTTAACGTGGATTCATCAAGTATGCAGATGACACCACCGTGGTCGGCCAGATCGAAAACAACGACGAATCGGCCTACAGGGAAGAGATCCGTAATCTGGCAGCATGGTGTGCCACCAACAACCTGACTCTCAACGCCACAAAGACCAAAGAGCTCATTGTGGACTTCCGAAATCCAACAGCGGGAGACATCTACCAGTCAACATCAATGGAACCGAGGTAGAGCGAGTCTCCAGCTTTAAGTTCCTGGGAGTTCACATCTCTGAGGATCTGTCCTGGCAGCAGAACACGTCAGCTCTGGTAATAAAAAAGAACAACAACGCCTGTACTTCTTTAGAAGTCTCAAGAAATCTCATCTGTCCCCGGGGATTTTAACGAGCTTCTACCGCTGCATCATTGAGAGCATCCTGACCAACTCCATCACTGTATGGTACGGAGGCTCCACTGTGTGTGAACGTAAAGCACTGCAAAGGGTGGTCAAAACCACCCAACGCATCACTGGCACCCAACTACCTGCCATTGAACACCTTCACCACAGCAGATGTCTGCGCAGAGCTCACAGCATCATCAAGGACTCTTCACATCCCAGTCATAAACTGTTTAACCTCCTTCCATCACGAAGGAGATACAGGAACTTACGCACCAGAACCAGCAGGTTCAGGGACAGCTTTTTTCCATCCACCATCACATTACTGAACTCAACACTACACCGCTAAATCACTACAAAACAAACACAAACAAATGACTGTATATAACCTCTGTACAATACATGTACATACTACATATTATATCTTTTTCACTCCTCAGTACATCTGCACTTTTTATATCTGTATGTATATTTATCATTACTGTACATTCTGCCCAACATTTCACATTCATTTGTGTATATAATGTATGTGTATATATTTATATATATATATTTTTTATATATAGTAGACTGTTTATTCAGCTTGCTACTCCTTAATGCCATAATCTTGTGATCTTGTAACCTTTCATTTCTGCACATTTTTCTTAATTACTTAATTTATCTATCTATCTATCTATCTATCTATCTATCTATCTATCTATCTATCTATCTATCTATCTATCTATCTATCTATCTATCTATCTATCTATCTATCTATCTATCTATCTATCTATCTATAAGACAGACGGAGTTCAGTGATGTAAACATGGATGAAAACACAGACATTCCTGATCACCATCATCTATTTTCTGCTTGTGTTCTATATGGTGGATTTTCAGCCTGGATACATTCATTAGAGAACAACATTTTTATTTTGTTTTGTATTAATATATTCATTAGGGCTGTCAAAGTGCAAATTAATAAATGAAGATTAAACTGTGAATTCTAAACTTGTAACTGTGTAAAGCTGAGCCTGGACTGTATCTTAAACCTGGTTCTCTTCTCCCAGATCATCTTGCCAACAGTACTGTCTCACAGTCTACACACACCACATACTCTGCTTCAACAAATATCACAAGTCCATCAGTGCATTCTGAGACACCTCCAGCTACAAGTAAGAACGTTTTTTTTTAAATCTTTTTTAATTACTCCGTTAAACAAGACTCAACCCCAAACCACCGCTCCCTCATCCAGTGCTGTGTAGACCTTACATCCATACTGTAAAAAAGTCTAAGATAATGCTGTACACTGAGCTGCTTTCACACTTATATTCACACATTTAAAATAGGAACTAAAACCCAGCAGTGTTATTTGACATCATTTAAGGGTCTGCTACTTTATTAAAATGATTAATTAATTGTGCATTCATGTTTTCAATTACATTTATATAAATAATTTCAACAGCTCTAAATAAAGTAGAACTCCACTTCAAAGTAAGTGAAAAATACAGTCTCACAGTCTGACTGAATGCACATCTTCACATGGTCTGAATACAATGTGAAATACTGTACATTCATACTATAATAAATCATATGTCAAGTCAAGTTTATTTGTATAGCGCTTTTCACAACAGACATTGCCTTAAAGCAGCTTTACAGAAATCAAAAGTTAAGGTGAACGGTGTGTATTTATCCCTGATGAGCAAGACATGGCGACTATGACAAGGAAAAACTCCCTTAGATGTAATGAGGAAGAAACCTTAAGAGGAACCAGACTCAAAAGGGAAACCCATCCTCATTTGGGTGACATCAAGTGTTTGATCATAAATCTTTCAACAACACAGAACACCGGAGAGTGAGAACTAACACGAGTACTGGAGTATAAGATTATAAGTAAATGTTCTTTCTACAGTCTTTGGTATAAAAGTAGGAGCTACTGAGCTTAACATTTGTGATCATATATGTGTATATGTGTAACATGTGATTAAGTTAGGCTAAAAGGAAGTGTGGTAGGTCTGTACAGTGGTGGTAGCTGACACTCAGGCAAGGTGCAGAGCCCACAGAATGTTGATTAAAGAGTCTGGACAAGGCTTTTGTCCCAGTGTTGTGATAACCCTCCCTATAGTGTACCTTGAAATGGAAGTGCACCCTCAAGATCTTCTGGTCAGGCAAAAAAAGGTGATTTGGGCAGCTGCAGCTGATGCAGCTCATGTTCAAAGTGTCCCACTGAAGGTCAACCCCAAGGAAGACCCGAAGGTAGAGGTTGTGACACTGGAAGTAGAAAGCGCTCGTCGAATTTGCTGGATGGAGGGGCTTTCTGCTCATCGGCTGGCAATGCTAGATCCAGCTTATCAATGGAACGTTGAAAGGCGTGCTTCCAAAGTCTGTGAACAGGAGCTGCACCAGGCAGGTAAGGTTGGAGAAAGGGTCAAGCCTGTCTCAAAACCTTCTGCGCAGTCTATTGTGAGCCCCAGGAACTGGAGCGCTGCTCTGCCTCAGCAAGTGCAGCTGGAGATCCTGAAAGAGAACACTGGTGTATCTTTCCTGGATCTCACACCACAGAAGTAGACTAGTTTGAGAAACTCAGAATAAGCAGGCAGATGGCAACAAGAAATGTGAGGTTACCGTGGATGAGACAGAGGAAGTCAGAGATGTAAACATGACTGAGAACACAGACATTCCTGATCACAATCATCTTTTCTCTGTTTGTGTTCTATATGGTGGATTTTCATCCTGGATACATTCATTAGAGTTCAACATTTTTAATTTGTTTTGTATTAACATATTCATTAGGGCTGTCCAAATGCAAATTTATTTCAACGTTGCGCTTCTTGTGAAGATCGCTACAGCTAAGTTTATTCATTTCCTGCACCCCAGTTTTTTTAATATCCTCTGTTTGTCTCTTAAAGATAAATAAACTACACTTTGTTTTACTCCCAGTAATCAGTGACAACCGGCATGTTTGTGGCATTTTACTTGATAATGCCCAAATGAGCTTAAATTACACTGTCTTTTTTGATCAAACACATAAGAGCAATAAATCATTTCAATCTGTGAAGGGTCTATTTTTTTTTTGGGCACACTCATAATAACAACAGAACAGACAGGGGGTGCTTTCTGCCTTCTTTGTCTCCTCTCTTCACAGACACCCAAATATAACACCCTGAATCTCAGTGAATATTTGCCTCACAGACATAATAAATATATGTATAGAAAACTCAAAGGGTCTACTGTTAAATAAATCAAATCACGTCCCTGAGCCAGGCTATCGTACCACCATGCTTCAAAACCACAACATCATTCAAATTCCTAAGAAATCTGCTGATACCACCCCATAGCATACACTTCAGTCATGATGAAGTAATTTAGCTCAGGCCCTTGTAATGTCCTTGATGCAGACACAGAAACTTGCTGTCCTTCCTCAGCCTGCTTGATCAGAAAGACTCCATCCTACTAGTGACAGTATGAATTTGGAAAGGCAGGAAGTGGGAAGGTTGCGCATGCACTGGTGGATTTGTAACGCTTGTAATGACCAAAAGTCATCATAGGCAGCCTGACACTCACATCTGACTTCTTTATTAATGAACATGTGGTACAAGCTTTCTAATAACAGAAAGCATTCTAAATAATTCCAATCAATAATCACAAAGTTGTTTTTTAAAATTGTGATTTTGTGAGTGCCATACCCTTTAAGGTCTGACAGGAAGACTACAGTTTAATTTAAAAGCAAGTACACAGAACTTCACACTTCTCTAACCTCTGGGTTATGTATAATGCACACATTATACATAGCGGTCACTAAAAAACCTACAGTGAACTAGATCTTCATTTAAATGTCTGTGCTGTCACATGACATTATTCTGTAGCTGTATATAAACATTTTGTCCTGTACAGATGTTCCAGGTTCAGCTACCTACCTCCTGATCAGTACAGGTGCAGTGGTGTTCATTGCTGGTGTGATTATAGCAATCTACTGCAAAAGAAAATGTCAAGGTAAAAAAAAAAAATGTTTACCTCATGATTGTACCCAGAATTAAATATCATCAGTAACAGTCACCTCTGGAACTTTTGTAAATACAAAATAATAACACACACAGTTACACCAAGATAGCACTCAAACCTAATGAGACAATGACATACTGTACAATTAGGACCCGCCTTTACTTTCCTTCCTAAAATAAAGGGTTAATGCCAAATTTTGACAAAACTGTTATAATCAGTGCTTTAAATATAATTCACAACCAAACTTTGTTTTCCTTCTCATTTCCCTGCAGGCCCTGTAACATCTTCCAAAGAGGTACGAACTAATGATTTGCTCCTATTATTACTTTCAGAAACATTTTACCTACAAACATTTAATGAGTTTTGTTTTCTATTTCAGACAAGTGATGTTTATGAAAATGAGCAACATTTCAATTCTCTTCAAGCAAGAGTAAACATCAAATTACCTGAATCTGTATGCAAGACTCCAGACCCAACCACCAGCCAATCAGAATCAATCTATCAGAATTCAGTTATTATTGATGATCAATCAGATTCAGTTTACCAGAATCTGACAGTCACTAATAGCAAATAAGATGTAGATAAGATTTAAACCCTCTCACAGTGTTTACTGGTTTCCCAGCAGGCATTTTTCTTGGCCTGTGGATTATTCATTTTCTGTATTGTAATTGGTAATTACATTATTATGCATAGACCGAATGTAAACCTCTTATTGCAGAATTTACACTTTGTTTTTTTACAATTTGTTTCACCTCCTATGTAACTTTAAGTAAAATTTTATATAATTATAAATTGTGTATTGATTTTTCAAATTGTATACATATGGACAAATCTGTGGATTTTCCTATATATGTTGCTATAATGATGAAAATGACAGTGATCTTGAAAGTATTCACAGCGCTTCACTTTTTCCACATCTTGTTACAGCTTTATTCCAAAAATGAATACAATTTATTATTTTACTGAGAATTTGTCAAGTAATACCCCATAATGACAATGTAAAATGTTCTTTGCAAATTTATTACAAATAAAAAAAAATTGAAATAAAGAACATGTACAGTACATAAGTATTCATAGCCTTTGTTCAGTACTTTGTTGAAGCTCATTTGGTACAAATTACAGCCTCAAGTCTTTTTCAGTATGATGCTATATGCTGCCACCACCATGCTTTACTGTAGGGATGGTATTGGCCAGGTGATAAGCAGTGCCTGGTTTTCCTACAGACATCTTTGTTTCATCAGACTAGAGAATTTCGTTTCTCATGGTCTGAAAATCCTTCAGGTGCCTTTTGGCAAACTCCAAGCAGGCTGTCATGTGCCTTATATTAAAGAGTGGTTTCCGTCTGGCCACTATATCATACACCATTATTGGTGAGTGCAGGTGCATTGTGCACAGTGTGCAAAAAATCATCCAGAGAAGATGTGCAGGTGCACCATGCACTGTGCAGAATTCAGTCAGAAGTCATGTATGGAACATATTAGAAAATGTCAGACACAGATATTGATACACATCTGCTGCCTATGTGGGTAAACACCTTGGTTATGTGAAGAAAACAGAGAGACCGCATGACATCTTGCATAATACGGTGCATAAAGTTCACTTATGAAATTTAGCTTATGTCAGCTTCAGCTATTAGTAGTATAGGCTAAAATCTTCTACTTCTTCTTCCTCTTTCGGCTGCTCCCATTAGGAGTCTCCATGGCGGATCATAAGTCTCCATACCGCCCTGTCCTTTACATCTGCCTCTTTCACGCCAACCACCTGCATTTCTTCCCTCACCACATCCATAAACCTCCCCCTTGGTCTTCCTCTTTACCTCCTTCCTGGTGGCTACATCTTCAGAATTCTCCTACTGATATACTCCATGTCCCTCCTCTGCACATGTCCAAACCATCTCAATCGATCCTTCCTCACCTTGTCTCCAAAACATCCTACATGTGCTGTCACTCTAATTAACTCGTTTCTAATCCTGTCTATCGTCATCGTTCATTGACTCATAGATTTTTTCCCACTTCAGCTGTAAATAGACAGCACCTGGTCACTGGGAGGAGGGGTGGTCTTGCTTGCCTCCATCATTGTTCTGCATCTTAAATTGGGCATAGAAGTCATCCAGCGCATCTAGGAGGGAGGCGCCACGGTCACAAGCAGGCGAAGTTGTCTTAGTAGTTTGTGATCCTCCCTAAATACAGCAGCAAATATTGAAGGGACTAACAACCAGTGTGGACTTTGCTCATCCATTCATACATCAGTAGTGGATGGCAGACCTGCTGAACATGAATTGCTATAAATGACTCAGCATTATGCTTTACCACCTAAATTTAGGAAGCTAAATTGCAAGACTCTTTTGGATGTTTATGCATTGTTTGTTCTGCATGACTTTATTAAATGTACCTTTGGAAGTCACCTCCTAGGTCACGACCTTGGATTTGCAGTATAGATGCTTTGCACATTGCATGAGTGTCAACATTACAGTCCAACCTCATTCCCAATTAGCCTAGCTGGGTGAAATGTTACATATACGTATGTTACATCATAAAGATGGTGTGTGCTTTTTGAGCATCGCATTCCATATTTAGTCGCAATATGCTTTTATAATTCTGTGTAATACACAGTAGGTTTACTGGCTGCACAATTTTGTGTTATGTGCATTTGTCCTACACTGTCTTGTGTTGTCTTTTGCACTGTCTTGTGTTGCACTGTTTGCACCAGGTTGCACACGATGCACTTTATGTGGTGAGGACACTTACATTAATACTTACCTCTGTTATTTACTGTTATGTAGCTTTGTGTTGTTAAATGTAGCACCAGGGTTCTGGAGGAACGTTGTCTTATTTCACTGTGTACAGCGTCAGATATATATGGTTGAAATGACAATACAAGCTTCTTGAATTGACCTGATAATTTTCTCCAATTTTCTGGGAAGATGTTCCACTAAATTTAAAGTGTGCTTATGGATATTTGTGTTCATCAGCCACAAGGGTGTTGGTAAAGGCAGGTACTGATGTAGGTGAGAAGACCTGGGGTGCAGTCAGCATTCACATTCATCCTAAAGGTGTTCAGTAGGGTTGAGGTCAGTTCTCTATAGCAGGCCACTCAAGATCTTTCTGTCCAAACCATGTAAACCATATCTGACCATATCTGAAGCTGACTTTGTGCACAGGGCCACATGCTGGAGCAGGTTTCTGGAGGAACGTTGGCTCATTTTACTGTGTACAGCGTAAGATATATATGGTAAAAATGACAATAAAAGCTTCCTGATTCAGGCACTTTCTAAGGGGCTTTGCAGAGAAAATGTTGCTGCCTCTTTAATTACACAAATAGACACTGCACAGCCACCAAGACAGAGAACTGAGGAAGTGGCAGATGACTAACACAGCACTTGAAGAATGAAGATCCTACTGATTTTCAAATTTTGCCTGATTATAGGTAAGTTACAACATATTTATCATCAACATTAAAACTTTGCACTGATGAACTTTTATAGCTGGACAGAAGAGCTTTTATTGTGAGGTTTCAGGGTACAAAAATGATCTACAGGCTGCTTTCTTTAGTTATTTTCAAAACACAAAGAGGAAGTTATATTAAAACTGCATCAAGAATGTACATGTTCAAGTGAATTATACAGTAGAATATTTTCCCACCTCTACTTATGTTAATTGTTACATTCACTTAGGGGGGTTTTTGTATCAGTGTAGAGGGTGAGAAACTGACCATAAATTTACATTATGTGTTTAAAGGTCAGGGCTAATGCTTTATCAGAGCAGTCAGTCTGCAGTTTCATCATGTGCAAGATTATAAATTACTATAGTGTAAATGCAAAAAAAGTGTGTGCATGCATACATTTTGCAGTGCACAATGTAAACATGGTAGACATACATGTGCTAAGTGATGCAGAGGTAGATTGGGTCCATTTTATTATTGTATTTCTACAAGGGTGAATGTGCAAAGAATGCAGAAGTAGTCTATCGCCATGTTTACATGTGCACTTTTTGTCATTCCGAAAAATCATTCGATTGAAAGATTCGGTGGAGTGTTCACATGAGCTGTAACGGCAGTTCAGATAAGTACGTCTTTATTTGTTTCCCGAAGGTAATTTGTTGGCAGCATACAAGAATATCAAAACCTAGCCTTTAGGGTTGCATTCTTAGTGCCGGTCTCAAGGTCGGATAAATGGGAGGGTTGTGTTATAAAGGGCATCCAGCATAAAACATGTGCCAAATCAAATATACGGATCAGAAATCAGAATTTCATACCGGACCATTACATGTATCGTTAGCCAGCAGGGTACCAGTGGAAATTGCGCTACTGCTGGCCGAAGGAGGAGAAGGATAGGAGGAAGATGTCTACAAAGACAGCAGGGAAAGGAGAAGTGGAGGAGAGTGGAGGTTCGGGTTGGTACTTTATATGTTGGTACTATGACTGGTAAAGGGAGAGAGCGAGCTGATATGATGGAAAAGGGGAAAAGTAGATATGTTATGTTCAGGAGACCAAGAGGAAAGGGAGTAAGGCCAGAAACATTGGAGGTGGATTTTAAACTGTTCTATCATGGTGTGAATGTAAAGAGAAATGATGTAGGGGTGATTCTGAAGGAAGAGTACAGTAAGAGTGTAGTGGAGGTGAAGAGAGTTTCTGATAGGGTGATGAACATGAAACTGGAATTTGAAGAGGTGATTTCATCAGTGCTTATGCTCCACAAGGTGAAGGAAACAGAGGTGATGAGGAGGTGATGGGTAAGTATGGTCTTAAGGAGAGAAATGTGGAAGGGCAGATGGTGGTAGATTTTGCTAAAAGGATGGAAATGGCAATGGTAAATACTTATTTTAAGAAGAAGGAGGATCATAGGGTGACATAAGAGTGGAGGAAGGTGCACACAGGTGAACAGTGTTTTATGTAGGAGATGCAACCTGAAGGAGATTGGAGACTGTAAGGTGTTGGCAGGGGACAGTGTAGATAGACAGCATCGGATGGTGGTCTGTAGGATGGTTTTGGAAGTAAAGAAGAAGAGGAGGAGAGTGAGGACTAAAGAATAATAAGATGGTGGAAATTGAAGGAGGAAGACTGTAGTGTGAGGTTTAGGGAAGAGGTCAGACAGGGGCTTGGTGGTGGTGAAGAGGTGCTGGATGATCGGGCAACTACTGCAAAATTGACAAGGGAGACAGCTAGAAAGGTACTTGGTGTGACATCTGGAAATAGAAAGAAAGACAGAAACGTTGGTGGAATGAGGAAGTGTAGGAGAGCATAATGAGGTTGGAAAACAGAATTTTGATCGACAGATAGATGAGAAAAATAGGCAGGAGTACAAGGTGATGAGACAGCAGGTGAAGAGGGATGTATGCAAGCCAAGGAAAAGGCATAAGAGAAGGTGTAGGAGAAGTTGGACACGAAGGAAGGAGAAAAGGGTTTATACCGAGCAATAAAGAATGGAGATAGTAATGTGTTGACTAGTGAGGAGAGTGTGTTGAGAAGAGAGAATATTTTGAGGAGCTGATAAACAAGGAAAATGAGAAAGAAAGGAGGTTGGATGGTGTGGAGATGGTAAAGCAGAAAGTGGATAGGATTAGTAAGGAGCAAGTAAAAGCAGCATTTAGGAGGATGAAGAGTGGAAAGTTGTTAGGACCAGATGACATACTAGTAGAAGCGTGATGTTTGAGAGAGATGCAGTGGAGGTTCAAACCAGGTAGCATACCAAGATTTTGGAAGGTGAGAGGATGCCTGATGAATGGAGAAGGAGTGCGCTGGTACCGATCTTTAAGTATAAGGGAGATGTGCAGACCTGTAGTAACAAGGAAGTACAAGGGAATAAAGTTGATCAGTCGCACCATGAAGTTATAGGAAAGAGTAGTGGAAGCCAGGCTGAGAGAAAAGGTGACCATATGTGAGCAATAGTATCGATTCATGCCGAGGAAGAGCCTAACCCCAACCCTAACCCGTCTCGCATTATTTGCTTTGAGAATGTAGATGGAGAAGTATAGAGAAGGTCAGAAGGAGTTGCATTGTGGGTTTTTGTAGATTTAGAAAAAGGGTACGACTGGGTGGAGAGAGAAGTTGTGGTACTGTATGAGGAAGTGTGTGGTGTGTCATAAGTATGTGAGGGTGGTGCAGGACATGTATGAGGACAGTATGACAGCAGTGAGGTGTGCAGTAGGAACGACAGACTGGTTTAGGGTGGAGGTTGGACTGCATCAAGGATTGGCTCTGAGCCCTTTCCTATTTGCAGTGGTGATGGACAGGTTGACGGATGAGGTCAGACAGGAGTCTGCGAGAAAGTATGTTAGAGAAGTAAAGAAAAGAGTGCAGGCAGGGTGGAGTGGGTGGAGAAGAGTGACAGGAGTGATTTCTGATAGTAGGGTATCTGCAAGAATGAAAGGGAAAGTTTATAGGACTGTGGTGAGACCTGCGATGTTGTATGGATTAGAGACAGTGGCATTGAGTAAAAGACAGGAGGTGGAGCTGGAGTTAGCAGAGCTGAACATGCACATGAAAGTTTTATCCACATTAAATGTCCTTAGTTTCTGCAAACAATATAGTCTTTTCTGCCCCTCTTACACAAATCAACAGTATTTAGAGTACAATTTATTATCCAGGCCAGTACCCAAATATTTGTACATTTCAACATTCTCAATACCCACTCCATAAATGCATGTTTGCTGAATAGATTTCCTCTAAGAGTTAAAATCAAGTCATCTTCTTGGATGGACATTACATTAAAAAAAGCATTCTGACACTGAATAATAAAATATTCACCCCAGGACCATGTACAGAGTCCTCCTTACTTTGTAAACTAACAATTATCAGCATTTTTTTTAACTACTCTTACAATCATTTGTGTACAAAATAAATAACAAAGGAGAAAGGACACCTTGTGGTGACCCAGTAAATGACACCAATCATTCAGTCATTTACCTTAACTCTCTGTGTTCTCTGTACAAGGGCAGCTAAAACCTATCCAAGTGCTGAAGTATTAAGTGTAAAAGAGTTACTACTGCATCCTCTACACCTCACTTAGACCTATATGCAAATTTAATTGTTTCTAGAGATCTCTGAATGATTGCATAATTTCTCTCTTTACTATTTTTTTTTAATAATTCATAACTACAAGTGTAAGTGTCACAGGTCTAAAGTCATCTAGTGTCTATACAGAAAAAAATGTGCATGGAATCACTGTAGACTGCTTTTAATGTGCAGGTATGTTTTATTGTTGAAGAGACAGAGCAAAAATATTATAAAATATTAGTCATAATTGATCGACTATATTCTGAAGAGATCTATCCTTTATATTATCGGGCCCAGGTGCCTTCCTGAATTTACATTGTTTAAAGTCTGTTCACATCACCCACATTAAAAACACAATCATGCTCTCGGCTTATTCTACATTCATTTTTCAAACCCTCGATTATTGGAATCAAATAGTAAATAAAAATTATCAAAGGCCTGTGACAAAACTGCATCTGAACTGAATCCATTAAACAAATTTTATTATTCCTATTCTTACTATCCTGACCTGTTATTAAGTGCATCCCTCCCAAACGAAATGTCTCTAAGTTACATATGTAACCCTGGTTCCCAAAGGGAATGAGACCCTGCGTCAACAATGCTTCGCGAACAATTATGCGTGACCACACTCTAAATCATATGTGTAATCTGTCCAACGGAAGCGCATGATGTCACTGGCGGTGTGACGTAGTAAGCTACCAAAGCACATGTGGTGAGAGGGAAGGAAGTGCTCACAGCGATGCAGGCAGTGTAGCCCTGAGATGCAGCGTCTCGTTCCCTTGGTGATCCAGGGCTAAATACGTTACTTAGAAACGTTTCCCTGTAGGGTTTCCCATCGAGCTGCATTAACATTGCCTTGGGAATAAGAGTACAACACTGCCAAACTGATGAATACCTGCCTAGCATGGATGGGCACAGCTAGGTTGAAGGACTAAGGGGCCAGGAGTGGCACTAAGGTCAAGGCTGTAAGACTGAACCTCACAATGAGACCTTGTACCTGGCTGGGGTTGCACCCGCCAAGCAAACCTGTTAGAGCGGAAAGGGAGAAATTGCTGGAAAGCCGCAGTCTTTTGGCCTCCTGGAATCTGTCAACGACATCATTGCCGAACAGGCCAGTTGGCATGACATCCAGGAAAAGGCTCTGTGCCTGTCACTGAGATCAGAGAGAGTCAACCACAAGTGCACTTAACAACATCTTGAATCACTACCTCCAAAAGTTCCTTAAACTGGTTTAGCTGCCGAGTCAAGTCCACAGTAACTTTAAGTAAAATTTTATATAATTATAAATTGTGTATTGATTTTTCAAATTGTATACATATGGACAAATCTGTGGATTTTCCTATATATGTTGCTATAATGATGAAAATGACAGTGATCTTGAAAGTATTCACAGCGCTTCACTTTTTCCACATCTTGTTACAGCTTTATTCCAAAAATGAATACAATTTATTATTTTACTGAGAATTTGTCAAGTAATACCCCATAATGACAATGTAAAATGTTCTTTGCAAATTTATTACAAATAAAAAAAAATTGAAATAAAGAACATGTACAGTACATAAGTATTCATAGCCTTTGTTCAGTACTTTGTTGAAGCTCATTTGGTACAAATTACAGCCTCAAGTCTTTTTCAGTATGATGCTATATGCTGCCACCACCATGCTTTACTGTAGGGATGGTATTGGCCAGGTGATAAGCAGTGCCTGGTTTTCCTACAGACATCTTTGTTTCATCAGACTAGAGAATTTCGTTTCTCATGGTCTGAAAATCCTTCAGGTGCCTTTTGGCAAACTCCAAGCAGGCTGTCATGTGCCTTATATTAAAGAGTGGTTTCCGTCTGGCCACTATATCATACACCATTATTGGTGAGTGCAGGTGCATTGTGCACAGTGTGCAAAAATCATCCAGAGAAGATGCAGGTGCACCATGCACTGTGCAGAATTCAGTCAGAAGTCATGTATGGAACATATTAGAAAATGTCAGACACAGATATTGATACACATCTGCTGCCTATGTGGGTAAACACCTTGGTTATGTGAAGAAAACAGAGAGACCGCATGACATCTTGCATAATACGGTGCATAAAGTTCACTTATGAAATTTAGCTTATGTCAGCTTCAGCTATTAGTAGTATAGGCTAAAATCTTCTACTTCTTCTTCCTCTTTCGGCTGCTCCCATTAGGAGTCTCCATGGCGGATCATAAGTCTCCATACCGCCCTGTCCTTTACATCTGCCTCTTTCACGCCAACCACCTGCATTTCTTCCCTCACCACATCCATAAACCTCCCCCTTGGTCTTCCTCTTTACCTCCTTCCTGGTGGCTACATCTTCAGAATTCTCCTACTGATATACTCCATGTCCCTCCTCTGCACATGTCCAAACCATCTCAATCGATCCTTCCTCACCTTGTCTCCAAAACATCCTACATGTGCTGTCACTCTAATTAACTCGTTTCTAATCCTGTCTATCGTCATCGTTCATTGACTCATAGATTTTTTCCCACTTCAGCTGTAAATAGACAGCACCTGGTCACTGGGAGGAGGGGTGGTCTTGCTTGCCTCCATCATTGTTCTGCATCTTAAATTGGGCATAGAAGTCATCCAGCGCATCTAGGAGGGAGGCGTCACGGTCACAAGCAGGCGAAGTTGTCTTAGTAGTTTGTGATCCTCCCTAAATACAGCAGCAAATATTGAAGGGACTAACAACCAGTGTGGACTTTGCTCATCCATTCATACATCAGTAGTGGATGGCAGACCTGCTGAACATGAATTGCTATAAATGACTCAGCATTATGCTTTACCACCTAAATTTAGGAAGCTAAATTGCAAGACTCTTTTGGATGTTTATGCATTGTTTGTTCTGCATGACTTTATTAAATGTACCTTTGGAAGTCACCTCCTAGGTCACGACCTTGGATTTGCAGTATAGATGCTTTGCACATTGCATGAGTGTCAACATTACAGTCCAACCTCATTCCCAATTAGCCTAGCTGGGTGAAATGTTACATATACGTATGTTACATCATAAAGATGGTGTGTGCTTTTTGAGCATCGCATTCCATATTTAGTCGCAATATGCTTTTATAATTCTGTGTAATACACAGTAGGTTTACTGGCTGCACAATTTTGTGTTATGTGCATTTGTCCTACACTGTCTTGTGTTGTCTTTTGCACTGTCTTGTGTTGCACTGTTTGCACCAGGTTGCACACGATGCACTTTATGTGGTGAGGACACTTACATTAATACTTACCTCTGTTATTTACTGTTATGTAGCTTTGTGTTGTTAAATGTAGCACCAGGGTTCTGGAGGAACGTTGTCTTATTTCACTGTGTACAGCGTCAGATATATATGGTTGAAATGACAATACAAGCTTCTTGAATTGACCTGATAATTTTCTCCAATTTTCTGGGAAGATGTTCCACTAAATTTAAAGTGTGCTTATGGATATTTGTGTTCATCAGCCACAAGGGTGTTGGTAAAGGCAGGTACTGATGTAGGTGAGAAGACCTGGGGTGCAGTCAGCATTCACATTCATCCTAAAGGTGTTCAGTAGGGTTGAGGTCAGTTCTCTATAGCAGGCCACTCAAGATCTTTCTGTCCAAACCATGTAAACCATATCTGACCATATCTGAAGCTGACTTTGTGCACAGGGCCACATGCTGGAGCAGGTTTCTGGAGGAACGTTGGCTCATTTTACTGTGTACAGCGTAAGATATATATGGTAAAAATGACAATAAAAGCTTCCTGATTCAGGCACTTTCTAAGGGGCTTTGCAGAGAAAATGTTGCTGCCTCTTTAATTACACAAATAGACACTGCACAGCCACCAAGACAGAGAACTGAGGAAGTGGCAGATGACTAACACAGCACTTGAAGAATGAAGATCCTACTGATTTTCAAATTTTGCCTGATTATAGGTAAGTTACAACATATTTATCATCAACATTAAAACTTTGCACTGATGAACTTTTATAGCTGGACAGAAGAGCTTTTATTGTGAGGTTTCAGGGTACAAAAATGATCTACAGGCTGCTTTCTTTAGTTATTTTCAAAACACAAAGAGGAAGTTATATTAAAACTGCATCAAGAATGTACATGTTCAAGTGAATTATACAGTAGAATATTTTCCCACCTCTACTTATGTTAATTGTTACATTCACTTAGGGGGGTTTTTGTATCAGTGTAGAGGGTGAGAAACTGACCATAAATTTACATTATGTGTTTAAAGGTCAGGGCTAATGCTTTATCAGAGCAGTCAGTCTGCAGTTTCATCATGTGCAAGATTATAAATTACTATAGTGTAAATGCAAAAAAAGTGTGTGCATGCATACATTTTGCAGTGCACAATGTAAACATGGTAGACATACATGTGCTAAGTGATGCAGAGGTAGATTGGGTCCATTTTATTATTGTATTTCTACAAGGGTGAATGTGCAAAGAATGCAGAAGTAGTCTATCGCCATGTTTACATGTGCACTTTTTTTCATTCCAAAAAAAATCATTCCGATTGAAAGATTCGGTGGAGTGTTCACATGAGCTGTAACGGCAGTTCAGATAAGTACGTCTTTATTTGTTTCCCGAAGGTAATTTGTTGGCAGCATACAAGAATATCAAAACCTAGCCTTTAGGGTTGCATTCTTAGTGCCGGTCTCAAGGTCGGATAAATGGGGAGGGTTGTGTTATAAAGGGCATCCAGCATAAAACATGTGCCAAATCAAATATACGGATCAGAAATCAGAATTTCATACCGGACCATTACATGTATCGTTAGCCAGCAGGGTACCAGTGGAAATTGCGCTACTGCTGGCCGAAGGAGGAGAAGGATAGGAGGAAGATGTCTACAAAGACAGCAGGGAAAGGAGAAGTGGAGGAGAGTGGAGGTTCGGGTTGGTACTTTATATGTTGGTACTATGACTGGTAAAGGGAGAGAGCGAGCTGATATGATGGAAAAGGGGAAAAGTAGATATGTTATGTTCAGGAGACCAAGAGGAAAGGGAGTAAGGCCAGAAACATTGGAGGTGGATTTTAAACTGTTCTATCATGGTGTGAATGTAAAGAGAAATGATGTAGGGGTGATTCTGAAGGAAGAGTACAGTAAGAGTGTAGTGGAGGTGAAGAGAGTTTCTGATAGGGTGATGAACATGAAACTGGAATTTGAAGAGGTGATTTCATCAGTGCTTATGCTCCACAAGGTGAAGGAAACAGAGGTGATGAGGAGGTGATGGGTAAGTATGGTCTTAAGGAGAGAAATGTGGAAGGGCAGATGGTGGTAGATTTTGCTAAAAGGATGGAAATGGCAATGGTAAATACTTATTTTAAGAAGAAGGAGGATCATAGGGTGACATAAGAGTGGAGGAAGGTGCACACAGGTGAACAGTGTTTTATGTAGGAGATGCAACCTGAAGGAGATTGGAGACTGTAAGGTGTTGGCAGGGGACAGTGTAGATAGACAGCATCGGATGGTGGTCTGTAGGATGGTTTTGGAAGTAAAGAAGAAGAGGAGGAGAGTGAGGACTAAAAGAATAATAAGATGGTGGAAATTGAAGGAGGTTGGACTGCATCAAGGATTGGCTCTGAGCCCTTTCCTATTTGCAGTGGTGATGGACAGGTTGACGGATGAGGTCAGACAGGAGTCTGCGTAGAAAGTGTGTTAGAGAAGTAAAGAAAAGAGTGCAGGCAGGGTGGAGTGGGTGGAGAAGAGTGACAGGAGTGATTTCTGATAGTAGGGTATCTGCAAGAATGAAAGGGAAAGTTTATAGGACTGTGGTGAGACCTGCGATGTTGTATGGATTAGAGACAGTGGCATTGAGTAAAAGACAGGAGGTGGAGCTGGAGTTAGCAGAGCTGAACATGCACATGAAAGTTTTATCCACATTAAATGTCCTTAGTTTCTGCAAACAATATAGTCTTTTCTGCCCCTCTTACACAAATCAACAGTATTTAGAGTACAATTTATTATCCAGGCCAGTACCCAAATATTTGTACATTTCAACATTCTCAATACCCACTCCATAAATGCATGTTTGCTGAATAGATTTCCTCTAAGAGTTAAAATCAAGTCATCTTCTTGGATGGACATTACATTAAAAAAAGCATTCTGACACTGAATAATAAAATATTCACCCCAGGACCATGTACAGAGTCCTCCTTACTTTGTAAACTAACAATTATCAGCATTTTTTTTTTTAACTACTCTTACAATCATTTGTGTACAAAATAAATAACAAAGGAGAAAGGACACCTTGTGGTGACCCAGTAAATGACACCAATCATTCAGTCATTTACCTTAACTCTCTGTGTTCTCTGTACAAGGGCAGCTAAAACCTATCCAAGTGCTGAAGTATTAAGTGTAAAAGAGTTACTACTGCATCCTCTACACCTCACTTAGACCTATATGCAAATTTAATTGTTTCTAGAGATCTCTGAATGATTGCATAATTTCTCTCTTTACTATTTTTTTTTAATAATTCATAACTACAAGTGTAAGTGTCACAGGTCTAAAGTCATCTAGTGTCTATACAGAAAAAAATGTGCATGGAATCACTGTAGACTGCTTTTAATGTGCAGGTATGTTTTATTGTTGAAGAGACAGAGCAAAAATATTATAAAATATTAGTCATAATTGATCGACTATATTCTGAAGAGATCTATCCTTTATATTATCGGGCCCAGGTGCCTTCCTGAATTTACATTGTTTAAAGTCTGTTCACATCACCCACATTAAAACACAATCATGCTCTCGGCTTATTCTACATTCATTTTTCAAACCCTCGATTATTGGAATCAAATAGTAAATAAAAATTATCAAAGGCCTGTGACAAAACTGCATCTGAACTGAATCCATTAAACAAATTTTATTATTCCTATTCTTACTATCCTGACCTGTTATTAAGTGCATCCCTCCCAAACGAAATGTCTCTAAGTTACATATGTAACCCTGGTTCCCAAAGGAATGAGACCCTGCGTCAACAATGCTTCATGAACAATTATGCGTGACCACACTCTAAATCATATGTGTAATCTGTCCAACGGAAGCGCATGATGTCACTGGCGGTGTGACGTAGTAAGCTACCAAAGCACATGTGGTGAGAGGAAGGAAGTGCTCACAGCGATGCAGGCAGTGTAGCCCTGAGATGCAGCGTCTCGTTCCTTGGTGATCCAGGGCTACACGTTACTTAGAAACGTTTCCTGTAGGGTTTCCCATCGAGCTGCATTAACATTGCCTTGGGAATAAGAGTACAACACTGCCAAACTGATGAATACCTGCCTAGCATGGATGGGCACAGCTAGGTTGAAGGACTAAGGGGCCAGGAGTGGCACTAAGGTCAAGGCTGTAAGACTGAACCTCACAATGAGACCTTGTACCTGGCTGGGGTTGCACCCGCCAAGCAAACCTGTTAGAGCGGAAAGGGAGAAATTGCTGGAAAGCCGCAGTCTTTTGGCCTCCTGGAATCTGTCAACGACATCATTGCCGAACAGGCCAGTTGGCATGACATCCAGGAAAAGGCTCTGTGCCTGTCACTGAGATCAGAGAGAGTCAACCACAAGTGCACTTAACAACATCTTGAATCACTACCTCCAAAAGTTCCTTAAACTGGTTTAGCTGCCGAGTCAAGTCCACAGGCTAATCCAGTACAGTGCCTCCTCTTGGAGGAAGAGAGGTGGAGCACAGAGTCCTCTCTGCAGAGGGAAGGAACCACCAAAGAGCTGGCTACCAAAACCTGAGGAAATGTGCTGGATCTCCTTATTAGATTCCCGATTCTCAAATTTTAACACAAGATCTTCCTTATAGGCTGCTTTTGCCTTCTTAATTTTACACTTTATTTCTTTTTTTAGCCTAATAATACAAAATACATTATGCAGATGCGCTGGGACACATCATCAGTGATGTATCCTGGGGTCATTGGGTGTTTCAGGTCTTTCAACATCAGACACCCTCATCCAGGCGATCCAGCCAGGGTTGATCAGACTTCAGCCTGTGTCCCAGTAGCAATTGGCCACGGTTCTGCCCTCTTAGCCTAAAATATTTTACTTTATCTCCCTTTCTAAAGGCCCAACTTCTTTTTGACAGAAGAATCTTGAGTGATTTTGTAACCCAAGGTTTGCTGTTTAAATATTTCCAGCACCACCACTTTCTTTTTTTTAGCAAAGCCAACATGGTGGTCCTCTTCAAGCAGGAGGGAATTTAGTGTTGTGCAGAAGTCACACTTCATATATCTGCAAAAGACATCAGCTTTGAGTAGGTTCTAAGTATCTGTCTAGGGATGTTGCCTGGGCTGGCTTATTTCCATAGTATTTTTTCCCAATAGTCTGCAGATGAAGCTTTGAATGGTGGGATCAGTGTGTTACAGAAGTTTAAGTTTTAGTTAGGAATTCTAAGAAAATTGGCAAAGAATAAATTGATCCCATGTGTGATGTGCTTTTGTCCTAATACACACCATTTTTTTAAAATGAATGAATTATGTTTATAATTTAAAGTATGTGTATTAGTTCTTTTATGCATTTGTTGTACCTGGATCCTCTGATTTTCTTCTGCTATTCCAGTATACCGATGTTCATTTTGGTCTTACATGTTGCACAATCATCCTGGATCACATTTCATTCCACTGTATTTCATTCTCCAGCTGGATCTGATGCTGTAACTACAGTAACTGGATACAGAGGAAGATCAGTTCAGATTAAATGTCACTATGAATCTGGATATGAAGAAAACAACAAGTATCTCTGCAGAGGTGAATGTCCCGGATGGCCTTCAATCAAAGACATTCCTGTTCAGTCTGGATCTCCTGCTGAAGACACCAGATTCTCTCTGTACGACGACACAACAGCCAAAATCTTCACCGTCACCATCACTGATCTGAGAGCAGAGGATGCAAACACTTACTGGTGTGTGGTACAGCAGAAAGGGCCTAACATTTACACAGAGCTTCAACTGCTGGTTGTTGGTGAGTGTTACACAGAGGAGAATAAAAGAAACAATACAATAATTCACTGATTATAAACACATTACAATTTAGAGATTATTAAAGCACAGTGTGCTTCATTTAAGTTGGTAACTTGTTCTCTAACTCTCTGAAAGTATAAATATGAGTGTAACTGAAGATCAATAAACTGTGAATTGAAGACAATTTGTGATATAAGATGGATTCACATTTATTTAAGTGCACATGAGAAAATCAGCCTTTTAAAAACAACTGGCCTGAAATTAATAAATAAGGTTTAGACTTTGGAACATAAACCTAGAAGCTGTGAACTATCTGGAGAGAAGAACCTTCATTGATCCTGTTTTCCATTCTCTTAGATGATTCCTCCAGCAGTTCTGTCTCAACTTCTACAAATACCACATACTCAGCTTCATCACATATCATGAGTCCATCAGTGCATACTGAGACACCTCCAGCTACAGGTAAGAATTTTTCCCCTGAGCTTTTCTTCACTACATTTCTGTCATGTCATTCATCATATATCACTTTTTTCAGTTACTGCATTAGAGAAGGTTTTTCTACTCTTACAATCATTTGTGTACAAAATTAATAACAAAGGAGAAAGGACACCTTTTGGTGAACCAGTAGAAGACACCAATCATTCAATCATTTACCTTAAATCTCTGTGTTCTCTGTACAAGAAAACACATTTATGCTCTTGATTTATTTTACATTCATTTTTCAAATCCTCAATTGTCAGTATCAAATATTAAATACAAAATTATTAAAGGCCTGTGACAACTGCATCTGAACTGAATCCATTAAAACTAATTTCATTATTCCTATTCCTACTATCCCGACCTGTTATTAAGTGCATCCCTTCCAAAGAGAACGTCTCTAAGTTACGTATGTAACCCTGGTTTCCTGAAAGGAATGAGACGCTGTGTCAGCAATGCTTTGGGAACACCTCTGCATGACCATGCTCTGAATCACATGTGTAATCTGTCCAATGAAAGCACATTATGTCACTGGCGGGGTGACGTAGCAACCAGGAAGCTACCAAAGCACATATAGACAGCACTAGCTTCAAAAAGGGAAGGAAGTGCTCGCATAGATGCAGGCAGTGTAACACCGAGATGCAGCGTCTCATTCCCTCGGTGAACCAGGGTTACATGCGTAACTTAGAGACGTTC
This sequence comes from Silurus meridionalis, assembly GCF_014805685.1. Taxonomy (NCBI): domain Eukaryota; kingdom Metazoa; phylum Chordata; class Actinopteri; order Siluriformes; family Siluridae; genus Silurus; species Silurus meridionalis. Next base: position 1,781,397 of record NC_060907.1, read on the forward strand.
CCCTTTAGAGTTTCCCCTCAAGCTGCATCATCAATGCTTTGGGCATGAGAGTACAACACCGCCAAACTGATGATTACCTGCCTAGCATGTATGAGCACAGCTAGGTTGAAGGATTAAGGGGACTAAGGGGCCTCCGACCTTAGGCACTAAGGTCAGAGGGGTGGACCAGCCTGTAGCGTCTTGAGAGAAACCCCAGCGGAAAAGGCCTTAGATTCCACCACACTTCGGGTCAAGTGAGCCCTGACAACGAAAGAAGCAGGGAGACCAAAGGACTCGTAAGAAGAGGAGATAGCATCCACCATTCACTGCTGAGGGCCTGCTTGTCTGCAGAAAGACCCCTCTTATAAGAGGGGAGAAGAAAAACAGTCTTGTCTGTGAGAAACTTCAAGGGTACCTCGTGCAGGGCTCAAAGGGAGGTTTGAACAGGACCTCCAAAACTGGATTCCATGAACGCTAGGCCAGATCCCATTAAAGCACTCTAGGTTGCACCTGAGGCCTCAGCCTCCAGGTACCGTGGAGGAAACATGTCATTTACAGGTTTTTTCCCATTGATCGATATGCCACAACAGCAGACACGTAAACCTGTAGCGGGGAGAGAGACAACCCTTTGGTGCTGTTCTTAAAAGAATTTGCTCACTTGACAAACAGGTAGTTAACTGAATATACCTGATGGTTCCGACAACATATAGTGAAAATGCGCCATTTTGCGGCATAAGACCTCCTTGTAGAGGGCGCTTTGGACTGGAGAACAACAAGGAGCTCCCAACATGGGCCCCTGAGACAGAAAAAAAGGTTTCTTCCATATGCTATGGCCAGTAAGGCTCGCTATGTGACCTTGATCATGCAGAGAAAAGCCCTATGTTTCTGAGCTACCACTGCAGTGTTTTCATCCAGTACAGTGCCCCCATCCCTCTTTTTGGAGGAAGAGAGGTGGAGCACTGCATCCTTTCTGCAGGGGGAAAAAACTACCAAAGAGTGGGCTTCCAAACTGTCAGAGAAGGTTCTGGATCTTCTTATTAGATTCCTTATTCTCAAATTTTAACACAAGATCTTCCTTATAGGCTGCTTTAGTCTTCTTAATTTCACACTTCTTCTTAATTTCACACATAATGAATGAAATGTGTTTATAGTTTAAAATATGTGTATTTGTTATTTTATGTATTTTGTTGTACCCGGATCTTCTGATACTCTTGTCAAATATTCCAGTATACTGATGTTCATTTTGGTCTTACATGTTGCACAATCATCCTGGGTCACATTTACTTCCACTGTATTTCATTCTCCAGCTGGATCTGATGCTGTAACTACAGTAACTGGATACAGAGGGAGATCAGTTCAGATTAAATGTCACTATGAATCTGGATATGAAAAGAACAACAAGTATCTCTGCAGAGGTGAATGTCCCAGATGGCCTGCAATCAAAGACATTCCTGTTCAGTCTGGATCTCCTGCTGAAGACACCAGATTCTCTCTGTATGACGACACAACAGCCAAAATCTTCACCATCACCATCACTGATCTGAGAGCAGAGGATGCAAACACTTACTGGTGTGTGGTACAGCAGAAAGGGCCTAATATTTACACAGAGCTTCAACTGCTGGTTGTTGGTGAGTGTTACACAGAGGAGATTAAAAGAATCTCACACAATAATTCACTGATTATAAACACATTACAATTTAGAGATTATTAAAGCACAGTGTGCTTTATTTAAGTTGGTAACTTGTTCTCTGACTCTCTGAAAGTATAAATATGAGTGTAACTGAAGATCAATAAAATGTGATTTGAATACACTTGGTGATATAAGATGGATTGGCATTTATTAAAAAGCACATGAGAAAATCATCCTTTTAAAAAAAACTGGCCTGAAATTAATAAATAAGGTTTAGACTTTGAAACATAAACCTAAAAGCTGTGAACTATCTGGAGAGAAGAACCTTCATTGATCCTGTTTTCTATTCTCTCAGATGATCCTGCCAGCAGTTCACCACATATCATGAATCCATCAATGATTACTGAGACACCTCCAGCTACAGGTAAAACTTTTCCCTGAGCTCTTCTTCACTACATTTCTGTCATGTCATTCATCATATATCACTTTTTCAGTTACTGCATTAGAGAGGGTTGAACACAAATCCGATAGTATGTAGACTTGCATCGACACTGTAAATCAGTCAGGTATATATATATATATATATATATATATATATATATATATATATATATATATATATATATATATATAAAAACACATCAGCACTCACCTATTGAGATAAGAAGAGAGATAGCATCCACAATCGTTCCCCTTTAAAATTTCCTCGAGCTGCATCATCAATGCTAAGTAATGGTTCCAAAACCATATAGTGAACAGGCACCATTTTGCGGTATACGACCTCCTTGTAGAGGGCGCTCTGGACTGGAGAGCAACAAGGAGCTTCCAACATGGGGCCCTGTGACAAAAAAGGTTTCTTCCAGTAAGGCCAGTAAGTCTTGCCACATGACCTTGATTATGCGGAGAAAAGCACTATGTTTCGGAGCTACCACTGCAGGGGTTTCATGTGCAGGAGGACAAGCGGTATCATGTTGGATGCAGCTGCCATCAGACACAGCAGTCTTTGAAACTGCTTCACAGTGAGTGACTGGCCGTTTTTCACTCTCTTGACGGTCGTGAGCATCGACTCGAACCGAGCAGGAGACAAATGCTCCTGCATTGCAGTCGTATCCCACATTACCCCTAGATAGGAGGTCCTCTGTACTGGTCTTAACCCAACTCTTTTATGTGGGTGAGAACGACATCTGCTCCAATTGAGCTAGTATCAACCAATTGTCGATGCAATTCAGTATGCTGATACCCTGGAGTATTCGAGGAGCAAGAGGAGCATCCACACACTTTGTGAAATGTACGATATGGAAGAATGCGTCCCTCAGATCTATCGTGACGGACCAACCCTTGGACCTGATTTGAGACATGACTTGTTTTAGCGTCATCATCTTGAAACTGAGCTTAATGGGTGAGCGGTTCAGCTGACACAGATATAAAATTGGACACAGCCCCCACGCTTTTTGGGACAACGAAGTACCAGCTGTAGAACCCAGACTCTCTGTTGTGGGAAGGGACCACCTCAATGCCCTACTTTCAGAAGAGAGTGTATACTGCTTGTTCTATTACCAGAGCCTGCTCTAGACCCACCAGAGGAAGAAACACCCAACTCAACCGAGGTGGAAGAGACCCGAACTGAATCTTGAACCCTCTTTCTACAGTGTGCAGGACCCAATAAGACACATGTGTCAGGAGTTTCTAAGCTGCCAGATAGTCTACAAAGGGAATCAGTCTCTTGAGACTGACCTCTGCCATCCCTGCAACAGCTTGAACATGAAGCTGTTCTGGAGGCCTCCTGGGAGGCAGCGGGCTCTCCTAAACTGCTACATTGCTGAGTGTAATCCGAGGGAGGCACTCGCTGGAGACCGCATTTTTAACTTCGATTTGGAATCCATAGATTCCCGCTCTGTCACTGAACCGCACAATGAGAACTTGTACCTGGCTGGGGTTGTGCCTGCCAAGCAAACCCATGAGAGCGGAGATGGAGTAATCGCTGGAAAGCCGCCAAAAGCTTTTTGGCCTCCTGGAATCTGTCAACGACAGTATCGCCAAACAGGCCAGTTGGCATGACAGAGCATCCAGGAGAAATCTCTGTCCCTGTCACTAAGATCAGAGAGAGTCAACCACAAGTGCACTTAGCAACATCTTGAGTCACAACCTCCAAAAGTTCCTCAAACCGGTTTAGCTGCCAAGGCAAGTCCACAGCCTCATCCAGTACAGTAATTGCACTGCATCCTTTCTGCAGGGGGAAAAAACTACCAAAGAGTGGGCTTCCAAACTGTCAGAGAAGGTTCTGGATCTTCTTATTAGATTCCTTATTCTCAAATTTTAACACAAGATCTTCCTTATAGGCTGCTTTAGTCTTCTTAATTTTACACTTCTTCTTAATTTCACACATAATGAATGAAATGTGTTTATAGTTTAAAATATGTGTATTTGTTATTTTATGTATTTTGTTGTACCCGGATCTTCTGATACTCTTGTCAAATATTCCAGTATACTGATGTTCATTTTGGTCTTACATGTTGCACAATCATCCTGGGTCACATTTACTTCCACTGTATTTCATTCTCCAGCTGGATCTGATGCTGTAACTACAGTAACTGGATACAGAGGGAGATCAGTTCAGATTAAATGTCACTATGAATCTGGATATGAAAAGAACAACAAGTATCTCTGCAGAGGTGAATGTCCCCCTTGGCCTGCAATCAAAGACATTCCTGTTCAGTCTGGATCTCCTGCTGAAGACACCAGATTCTCTCTGTATGACGACACAACAGCCAAAATCTTCACCATCACCATCACTGATCTGAGAGCAGAGGATGCAAACACTTACTGGTGTGTGGTACAGCAGAAAGGGCCTAATATTTACACAGAGCTTCAACTGCTGGTTGTTGGTGAGTGTTACACAGAGGAGATTAAAAGAATCTCACACAATAATTCACTGATTATAAACACATTACAATTTAGAGATTATTAAAGCACAGTGTGCTTTATTTAAGTTGGTAACTTGTTCTCTGACTCTCTGAAAGTATAAATATGAGTGTAACTGAAGATCAATAAAATGTGATTTGAATACACTTGGTGATATAAGATGGATTGGCATTTATTTAAGTGCACATGAGAAAATCAGCCTTTTAAAAACAACTGGCCTGAAATTAATAAATAAGGTTTAGACTTTGGAACATAAACCTAAAAGCTGTGAACTATCTGGAGAAAAGAACCTTCATTGATCCTGTTTTCTATTCTCTCAGATGATCCTGCCAGCAGTTCACCACATATCATGAATCCATCAATGATTACTGAGACACCTCCAGCTACAGGTAAAAACTTTTCCCCTGAGCTCTTCTTCACTACATTTCTGTCATGCCATTCATCATATATCACTTTTTTCAGTTACTGCATTAGAGAGGGTTGAACACAAATCCGATAGTATGTAGACTTGCATCGACACTGTAAATCAGTCAGGTATATATATATATATATATATATATATATATATATATATATATATATATATATATATATATATAAAAACACATCAGCACTCACCTATTGAGATAAGAAGAGGAGATAGCATCCACAATCGTTCCCCTTTAAAATTTCCCCTCGAGCTGCATCATCAATGCTAAGTAATGGTTCCAAAACCATATAGTGAACAGGCACCATTTTGCGGTATACGACCTCCTTGTAGAGGCGCTCTGGACTGAGAGCAACAAGGAGCTTCCAACATGGGGCCCTGTGACAAAAAAGGTTTCTTCCAGTAAGGCCAGTAAGTCTTGCCACATGACCTTGATTATGCGGAGAAAAGCACTATGTTTCGGAGCTACCACTGCAGGGGTTTCATGTGCAGGAGGACAAGCGGTATCATGTTGGATGCAGCTGCCATCAGACACAGCAGTCTTTGAAACTGCTTCACAGTGAGTGACTGGCCGTTTTTCACTCTCTTGACGGTCGTGAGCATCGACTCGAACCGAGCAGGAGACAAATGCTCCTGCATTGCAGTCGTATCCCACATTACCCCTAGATAGGAGGTCCTCTGTACTGGTCTTAACCCAACTCTTTTATGTGGGTGAGAACGACATCTGCTCCAATTGAGCTAGTATCAACCAATTGTCGATACAATTCAGTATGCTGATACCCTGGAGTATTCGAGGAGCAAGAGGAGCATCCACACACTTTGTGAAATGTACGTATATGGAAGAATGCGTCCCTCAGATCTATCGTGACGGACCAACCCTTGGACCTGATTTGAGACATGACTTGTTTTAGCGTCATCATCTTGAAACTGAGCTTAATGGGTGAGCGGTTCAGCTGACACAGATATAAAATTGGACACAGCCCCCACGCTTTTTGGGACAACGAAGTACCAGCTGTAGAACCCAGACTCTCTGTTGTGGAAAAGGGACCACCTCAATGCCCTACTTTCAGAAGAGAGTGTATACTGCTTGTTCTATTACCAGAGCCTGCTCTAGACCCACCAGAGGAAGAAACACCCAACTCAACCGAGGTGGAAGAGACCCGAACTGAATCTTGAACCCTCTTTCTACAGTGTGCAGGACCCAATAAGACACATGTGTCAGGAGTTTCTAAGCTGCCAGATAGTCTACAAAGGGAATCAGTCTCTTGAGACTGACCTCTGCCATCCCTGCAACAGCTTGAACATGAAGCTGTTCTGGAGGCCTCCTGGGAGGCAGCGGGCTCTCCTAAACTGCTACATTGCTGAGTGTAATCCGAGGGAGGCACTCGCTGGAGACCGCATTTTTAACTTCGATTTGGAATCCATAGATTCCCGCTCTGTCACTGAACCGCACAATGAGAACTTGTACCTGGCTGGGGTTGTGCCTGCCAAGCAAACCCATGAGAGCGGAGATGGAGTAATCGCTGGAAAGCCGCCAAAAGCCTTTTGGCCTCCTGGAATCTGTCAACGACAGTATCGCCAAACAGGCCAGTTGGCATGACAGGGCATCCAGGAGAAATCTCTGTCCCTGTCACTAAGATCAGAGAGAGTCAACCACAAGTGCACTTAGCAACATCTTGAGTCACAACCTCCAAAAGTTCCTCAAACCGGTTTAGCTGCCAAGGCAAGTCCACAGCCTCATCCAGTACAGTAAACCCCCAAATTGCTTTTCTTGGAGGAAGAGAGGTGGAGCACTGGGTCCTCCCCGCAGGGGTAGAAACTACCAAAGAGTGGGCTTCCAAACTGTGAGAGAAGTTTCTGGATCTTCTTATTAGATTCCTGATTCTCAAATTTTAGCACAAGATCTTCTTTATAGGCTGCTTTTGCCTTCTTGATTTCACACATTATTTATTTTTCTAAACTAGAATATTCTACTGTATCTCCCTTACTAAAGGCACTACTTCTTTCTGACAGACAAATATTGAGTGATTTTGTAACCCAAAGTTTGCTGTTGAAATATTTCCAAGCATTTGCCAGAATGATTGTATGAAGAGGAAATTTAGAAAAACTATTAAATTAAAGAAAGAATATCAATTGTTGAATCATTTTTTTCCAAAGTGATTTTGTTTGTGCTTAAAAGATGAAAAACCTTCCAAATCAAGATACCCCATTCCACAGTCTGCCTTACACTGTTGGGCTTATACAAATGTCAAAGAAACTCCAAGGAATACTGAATTTTTGTCGAGTCCTTAGCTGATTCAAACAAATATCAAAGTCAACAATACAATTATACTAATTTCCTTCATTAAGTTCCATTTCTATTTTCTTTATTTTTATTATTTTTTAAAAAAGAATAAAACAGCAAACAAACAAACCACCAGCACCACCACGTTCTGACTTGTGGAGTATTATACATGGCAGGGAATCCGTAACACGAGGGTAATCCATACGGTGAAAATAATCCATCCGATTGGAACAGGGAGCAGGACCCAGCGAGGAATGATGGAGATCAGGAATCTGAGAGATCACTAGCATGATTTTGTAGATCTGACAGGTAATGCGGAACAGGTTTCAGCGATTAGCGCTGTAAGCAGCTGAGGGAGAACCACGGAGAGGGCATGGCAGGAGGATCCCCAACACTTTAAATTGTGGGATCTGTGTGTTACACAAGTTTGAATCTTAGTTAGTAAGAAAATGTTAAAGAATAAATTAAACTCAAGGGTGATGTGCTTTTGTCCTAATACACACACATTTTTTTTTAATGAATGAAATGTGTTTATAGTTTAAAATATGTGTATTGGTTCTTTTATGTATTTTGTTGTACCTGGATCTTCTGATACTCTTGTCACAATGTTTGTACTTAAATATTCCAGTTTACTGATGTTCATTTTGGTCTTATATGTTGCACAATCATCCTGGATTACATTTCATTCCACTGTGTATATCTGATGCTGTAACTACAGTAACTGGATACAGAGGAAGATCAGTTCAGATTAAATGTCACTATGATTCTGGATATGAAGAAAACAACAAGTATCTCTGCAGAGGTGAATGTCCCCATTGGCCTAGAATCAAAGACATTCCTGTTCAGTCTAAATCTCCTGCTAAAGACACCAGATTCTCTCTGTATGACGACACAACAGCCAAAATCTTTACCATCACCATCACTGATCTGAGAGCAGAGGATGCAAAGACTTACTGGTGTGGGATCGAGCGGTCTGGGCCATTAAGAGATATTTACACAAAGCTTCAACTGCTGGTTAAAATGGGTGAGTTTTACACAGAGGATATTAAAATAATCTCACACAATAGTTTACTTCTTTATTATATTTTATTATAATGACTTTATTATATAGCTCTTCTTTATTATATTTCTGTCATGTCATTCATCATATCACTTTTTGCAGTTACTCCAACAGAGAAGGTTCACCACAAAACCACTGCTCGCTCATCCAATGGTATGTAGACCTGCATCCATACTGTAAATGAGTCATATTTTATATATATATACAGTAATTCCTGAACTATTAAACGCACCCAAATATAAGCCGCACCCACTGAATTTGACCAAGATTTTTATTTTGAACATGAATATGCCACACCTGTCTATACGCCGCAGGTTTCTACACTGAAACTAATGAACTTTACATAGGCTTTAACGAAAGACAGTGTCTGTTACACGGCTTGTATCTAAACAGTAGCCTACCAAGTTCACTGTCTTCTTTCTTCCTTTCACAACAATTTCACCACCGGTGAATCTTTTCTCCCGATGCCCTGCAGCTCAGAACACAGGTGAAGTGTGTTTTCATGCCCCGTTGTTTTCAGCGTGACGAATGATTCGCATTTCCTGTAGACAGTCCGAGTGAGCGGCAAGTCAAACGTCAGAGGAACATCATCCATATTTATGATGTGGTGCGGCCCGATTCAGTGGGAGCGCATCTGATTTAATATAAAGAGTTTCATTGGTTCACCTTAAACCGTTCGGCAATTTCATTGGTCTTATGTTATGGGGCTCAGTGTTTTTTTGGCTTGAAGTATGTGAAACCGGGAAAAACCCAGAAAAATCCATAAATCCATATATATATATATATATATATATATATATATATATATATATATATATATATATATATATATATATACAGTTGTGTTCAAAATTATTCAACCCCAATGCTGTAAATGGTTTTAGGAATTTAGTGTACATTTGTAATTGTATTCAGAATGAAATCCTACAAGGACTTCTTAAAGAACCATATGCAACTAAAATGACATCAATTAGTTTTGTAATACAGTAGTAAATGTTTCTTTTGTGAATTCTTCATTGACATAATTATTCAACCCCTTAAAGACTACCACTCTGAAGAACAGAGGTTCAATGAAGTGTTTTCAATCAGGTATTGAAAACACCTGTGGATATCAGGAGCAGCAATAAAGCCTAATAAGCACCAATTAGGCAGCTTTAAAATGACTGTGATACTCAGCTCCTTCTAGACATTTACTGGTGTGGTTACAAACATGGTGAGGTCAAGAGAATGGTCCAGGAAGACAAGAGAACAGGTGATTACTCTTCACAGGAAGGGCAATGGCTATAAGAAGATTGCAAAGATGTTAAACATACCAAGAGACACCATAGGAAGCATCACTCCAAGTCCACTAGAGCATGGTTGCAGATTAAAGGCTGGAACATTTTGAAGTGGCCATCGCAGTCACCAGACTTAAATCCGATTGAGAACCTCTGGTGGGACTTAAAGAAAGCAGTTGCAGTGCGCAAGCCTAAGAATGTGACTGAACTGGAGGCTTTTGCCCATGATGAATGGGTGAAGATACCCGTAGATCGCTGCAAGACACTTGTGTCAAGCTATGCTTCACGTTTAAAAGCTGTTATAACTGTAAAAGGATGTTGTACTAAGTACTAAGATTGAATGTCACTTGGGGGTTGAATAAAACTGATAATGATGTGAGATCAGAAAAGACATTTGTGGTTATTTCATTATAAATGTTATGTTATATTTGTCTGACCTACACGTGCCTCTTTGATTTAATTGTAAGCAGGATGACTGAATGATCATAATCAATGTCAAACCGACCAAAACAATCAATTTCAGTGGGGGTTAAATAATTTTGCATGAGGAATGATGGAGATCAGGAATCTGAGAGATCACTAGCATGATTTTGTAGATCTGACAGGTAATGCGGAACAGGTTTCAGCGATTAGCGCTGTAAGCAGCTGAGGGAGAACCACGGAGAGGGCATGGCAGGAGGATCCCCAACACTTTAAATTGTGGGATCTGTGTGTTACACAAGTTTGAATCTTAGTTAGTAAGAAAATGTTAAAGAATAAATTAAACTCAAGGGTGATGTGCTTTTGTCCTAATACACACACATTTTTTTTTAATGAATGAAATGTGTTTATAGTTTAAAATATGTGTATTGGTTCTTTTATGTATTTTGTTGTACCTGGATCTTCTGATACTCTTGTCACAATGTTTGTACTTAAATATTCCAGTTTACTGATGTTCATTTTGGTCTTATATGTTGCACAATCATCCTGGATTACATTTCATTCCACTGTGTATATCTGATGCTGTAACTACAGTAACTGGATACAGAGGAAGATCAGTTCAGATTAAATGTCACTATGATTCTGGATATGAAGAAAACAACAAGTATCTCTGCAGAGGTGAATGTCCCCATTGGCCTAGAATCAAAGACATTCCTGTTCAGTCTAAATCTCCTGCTAAAGACACCAGATTCTCTCTGTATGACGACACAACAGCCAAAATCTTTACCATCACCATCACTGATCTGAGAGCAGAGGATGCAAAGACTTACTGGTGTGGGATCGAGCGGTCTGGGCCATTAAGAGATATTTACACAAAGCTTCAACTGCTGGTTAAAATGGGTGAGTTTTACACAGAGGATATTAAAATAATCTCACACAATAGTTTACTTCTTTATTATATTTTATTATAATGACTTTATTATATAGCTCTTCTTTATTATATTTCTGTCATGTCATTCATCATATCACTTTTTGCAGTTACTCCAACAGAGAAGGTTCACCACAAAACCACTGCTCGCTCATCCAATGGTATGTAGACCTGCATCCATACTGTAAATGAGTCATATTTTATATATATATACAGTAATTCCTGAACTATTAAACGCACCCAAATATAAGCTGCACCCACTGAATTTGACCAAGATTTTTATTTTGAACATGAATATGCCACACCTGTCTATACCGCAGGTTTCTACACTGAAACTAATGAACTTTACATAGGCTTTAACGAAAGACAGTGTCTGTTACACGGCTTGTATCTAAACAGTAGCCTACCAAGTTCACTGTCTTCTTTCTTCCTTTCACAACAATTTCACCACCGGTGAATCTTTTCTCCCGATGCCCTGCAGCTCAGAACACAGGTGAAGTGTGTTTTCATGCCCGTTGTTTTCAGCGTGACGAATGATTCGCATTTCCTGTAGACAGTCCGAGTGAGCGGCAAGTCAAACGTCAGAGGAACATCATCCATATTTATGATGTGGTGCGGCCCGATTCAGTGGGAGCGCATCTGATTTAATATAAAGAGTTTCATTGGTTCACCTTAAACCGTTCGGCAATTTCATTGGTCTTATGTTATGGGGCTCAGTGTTTTTTTGGCTTGAAGTATGTGAAACCGAAAACCCAGAAAAATCCATAAATCCATATATATATATATATATATATATATATATATATATATATATATATATATATATATATACAGTTGTGTTCAAAATTATTCAACCCCCAATGCTGTAAATGGTTTTAGGGAATTTAGTGTACATTTGTAATTGTATTCAGAATGAAATCCTACAAGGACTTCTTAAAGAACCATATGCAACTAAAATGACATCAATTAGTTTTGTAATACAGTAGTAAATGTTTCTTTTGTGAATTCTTCATTGACATAATTATTCAACCCCTTAAAGACTACCACTCTGAAGAACAGAGGTTCAATGAAGTGTTTTCAATCAGGTATTGAAAACACCTGTGGATATCAGGGAGCAGCAATAAAGCCTAATAAGCACCAATTAGGCAGCTTTAAAATGACTGTGATACTCAGCTCCTTCTAGACATTTACTGGTGTGGTTACAAACATGGTGAGGTCAAGAGAATGGTCCAGGAAGACAAGAGAACAGGTGATTACTCTTCACAGGAAGGGCAATGGCTATAAGAAGATTGCAAAGATGTTAAACATACCAAGAGACACCATAGGAAGCATCACTCCAAGTCCACTAGAGCATGGTTGCAGATTAAAGGCTGGAACATTTTGAAGTGGCCATCGCAGTCACCAGACTTAAATCCGATTGAGAACCTCTGGTGGGACTTAAAGAAAGCAGTTGCAGTGCGCAAGCCTAAGAATGTGACTGAACTGGAGGCTTTTGCCCATGATGAATGGGTGAAGATACCCGTAGATCGCTGCAAGACACTTGTGTCAAGCTATGCTTCACGTTTAAAAGCTGTTATAACTGTAAAAGGATGTTGTACTAAGTACTAAGATTGAATGTCACTTGGGGGTTGAATAAAACTGATAATGATGTGAGATCAGAAAAGACATTTGTGGTTATTTCATTATAAATGTTATGTTATATTTGTCTGACCTACACGTGCCTCTTTGATTTAATTGTAAGCAGGATGACTGAATGATCATAATCAATGTCAAACCGACCAAAACAATCAATTTCAGTGGGGGTTAAATAATTTTGAACACAACTGTGTATATATATATATATATATATATATATATATATATATATATATATATATATATATATATATATATATATATATATATATATAATTTTTTTTTTTTCATGTTTTCACTTTGGACAGTGGCAACAAGATTTATACTAGATGAATGTCTGTGTGAAAATAGAAATTTAAGTCTAATATAAAAGCCAGATAACACATTAGCACTCACCTTTTGAGCCTCTGTAAATTAGAATTATTTTCTTTTTTATAATATTTCATGCCATTGCATGAGCATGTACATCACATCACTGTCCTGCTCAGCACTTTGATCGTTAATAAAGACACTCCTTGGCTATCAAAAAAAAGAACGACGAAAAATTTGTTTTTTAACCTATACAGTTCTGACATGGAGGCTGCAGTTTATTTAAAAGCAGGTACACATTTTGCAAAGTGCTTCACACCTCTCGGACGCTGTGGTTTGAGAAATGTGAAGCGCTTTGCAAATGTGTCTGATTGTTTTTTTTTAACTGAGCAAAAATGTATCTTGCCCAGGTAAAAAAAAAAACTTTCATTTTCAACCTTTATGATGACCTGCTTAACAGTTGCTGTTCTTTGTACCCAAAATTAAAACAACAGTAACTCACTTCACACAGTCACACCAATAACACACACCTCTTATACATAACTAATGAGGCAATGACATTTATTTTTTATTTATTTAAACCAAACATAAAGGTTTCTCCCATAGTTTTACTTAATCTTCACCTAATAAACTATTATAATATATAACATTTTAATGTTTTTTTTTCCTATTTCAGACAAGTGATGTTTATGAAAATTGTCCAAATTTTATTCTCTTCAAGAAACAGTAAACACCAATTTACCCAAATCTGTATGCAAGACTCCAGACCCAACCACCGAGCAGTCAGACACAATCTACCAGAATTCATCCAATACTGATAATCAATCAAATTCAGTCTACCAGAATCTGACAGTCCCATAAAGCAAATATGATTAAGATAAGATTAAAATGCTGGTGCAGTGTTTTTTTCCCCAGCAGATGTTTTGCCTCTGTATTACTCACTTGCTAACATTTATTTTTTTGACTGTTTCTTATTGTACCTCTGATTTTTTTAAGTCTTCTTTGATTAATCCCACAACATCTGATGCCAAGCCTGCATGTAACAATGCTGTATACTAAATCATACTATACTGTATACTAATGTCTGTGGTTTGTCAGTAAAATTCATTTTATTGTTTTTACTTAGCATTTCTTAAAATCCATTGCATGTTACAACCAAATTCCAACCAAATAAAGGTTGGGACGCTGTGTAAAATGTAAATAAAAGCAGAACGCAATGATTTTCAAATCTCATAAACCCATATTTAATTCACAGTGGAACATAGAAAACATATCACATGTTTAAACTGAGGAAATGAACCATTTTAAGGAATTAAAAAATACTGAAACATGTATCAAAAAAAGTTGGGACGGGGCAACAAAAGTGTGAAAAAAGTAAATTTAATTAAAAATGAAACAGTTGGAGAAATACTTTGCAACTCCATTTTGGGATTCGAGAGGAACACAACATCTGAAACATATTTATGTACATTTTTTATTTGTCTCATATCAGATCTGTGTGCTTCCCTGATTTTTGTGTTTACATGCAACATGTGCATGTTACATCTAAACCTTGCTTTTCTTGTGATTCATCACTTCCCTCACTTCATATCTGTTTGGAGTTTACTTTTTGATTAATTTGTGTTTAAATACTCTGTTGTGATTCATGTGTACTTCACAAAATAACTATTTCTTATGTCCTAGTATTGTGCTTGCCAGCCACTCGACCCACTCCTGGATTATGTTCTTGCTTTTGGAATTCAATTTGAACTTTTTGCTATTTGTATTAATAAAACATTTTTATCTGCACTGCATCTGCTTTTGTTTGAATAGAACTCACATTACACAACACATCACTTTGCCAGTATCATGGATGAGTAAGAATCAGATGAAGTAATCAACATGCTTTAACTTAATTAAAATTCATTGTTATATTTGCATGGTGATTTTAACAATGGAAATTGTCCTAAAGCAGGTTTACAGAATTAATAGATTATGAACTCGACTCAACTCGGTTCAGTTTCTTTAGTGTTTTTTTCCTCTTTCCCAGCTACATATTAGGTCTTTTTCAAATTGCAGATATTCTTTCATACAATGAAAATTTTTCTTTGAGAGTTTAGTGAGTCCCAAACCTGAGGAGAGTCAATGATTCATGTTCCGGTCATGGTCCCAGGGACATTAGCATTATGGCCAATGGTGGACTGTAAAGAAATAAATGGTTATAGTATTTCCATTTGGGGAGACTTGTACTGTAACTTGTACTGTAACACTAGATTTCAAAGTCAAATATATACATTTTTGCTGAACTACATTTAAAAAAAATCAGTCATTTTTTTTTTATTTATGAGGATAAAAACTTAACTGGTCAAACACGGAGTTTTGAACAGCACTTGGTGTTTCTACTGATCACCAAAATACAGTTTAGCATCAGTTCAAAGGCAAGCAGAACATTTGAAGAGAAATAAATGATGAAGAAACTCCAGACTCTAATTATACTGACCTTATTTACACATTTATTTTTTAGGCAGTTGAACAGAATGTTTTGGGCCCATAATTGTAATAGAAATCAAATTCAACTCAATAATACTCATTAAGTTTGGGGACTGCTGTGTTAGAGAAGTGAATAAAAGAGTGCAGGCAGGGTGGAGTGGGTGGAGAAGAATGATAGCAAGAGTAATCTGTGATAGAAGGGTATCAACAAGAGTAAACGAGAAAGTTCATAGCACTGTGGTGAGACCTGCGATGTTGTATGTTTTAGAGCAGGGGTGTCCGCGGTCGCCCACAAGGACCACATGAGTCACCTGGTGCCCGTGCAGTTGGTGTAATTGCGTCAACACCTCGGGTTTCATGTCCACCGGCAATAGCACTTGGAGGACACCCAACGATAAAGCACCCCCTCCTTCTCCACCAGACGATCCCACTGCCGAAACAAAAGCACAGCGGGCCTAGAAAGTTTCTTACGCTCCTCAAGCTAGGCAGCAATTTCCGCCTCCAGAACACCAGCAGCTCTCCAATAACTGGGTCGGCCTGCTGCTGAGCAGACATATCACTGATGGAATAACCAGGAAAGGATACAATCTGGTTTACCTGAGTCACCAATCCGCCTTGGTCGACTTGACGCAATGCAGCAGGAACAGATACACCTGGGCACAAATCCTGAACCTCCACAGCAGGTGAGTTCTGGCGTGACAAGGCATCAGCATTGCGGTTGCTCTTACCTGATCTATACTTAAGCTCAAAGTCAAAGGCTGCCAACTGTGCAGCCCAACGCTGTTCCATTGCATCAAACTTAGCTGAGGTCAGGTAGCTAAGAGGGTTATTATCGGTGTAGACTACTTGTGTCCCAGCAGGTACTCCCGGAACTTCCCAATCATGGCCCACTTGAGCGCAAGAAACTCCAGCTTCATAGAACTGTAGTTTAAAGTATTGCGCTACCATAAGCTATGGGATGCACCTTACCTTGTTGCTCTTGTGAGAGGACCGCCCCTAGCCCCCCATAGCTGGCGTCCACCTCCAGGATAAAAGGAAGTGAAAAGTCGCCATAGGCGAGCACAGGGGCTGTGGTAAGTCTACCCTTTTAATCCTCGAAGCTACTCTGACACTCTGTATACCATGCCTCAGCAAACTCACGGGACCCAGACTTTGAAAGCTTTGGGGTTGCCAGCTCTGCCACCAACCTGTGGAGGGGGGCAGCCAGCCTCGCAAACCCCTCCACAAAACGGCGGTAGTAGCTAGCAAACCCCAAAAATTACCGCAAACCTGCAACACTGGTTGGCTGAGGCCAGTGCGAAACGGCCTCAATCTTCAATTCAATTCAATTTATTTTTATTTGTATAGCGCTTTTAACAATGAACATTGTCTCAAAGCAGCTTTACGCAGATAATGTGGTGATTAAACGTAAAAATGTTCTTTGTAAGTATGTTTGTCCCTGATGAGCAACTGTGGCAAGGAATAACTCCCTGAGATGGCTGTGGCAAGGAATAACTCCCTGAGAAAGAAACCTTGAGAGGAACCAGACTCAAGAGGGAACCCATCCTCATCTGGGTTGCACCAAATGTCCATTTGAAGCAGATATACAATGCTGCGGGGTGCAGTGATGATGATCAGAAGCAAACTGCACTCCCGAGTCAGTGCAGCAGACCGCCGACACCAACTACAGTCCAATCCATCCTCAAAGCACCCGTTCTACTCCGAATTTCATGGAACCACCCAAGGTGTTGATAAGAGACCGTCCCAAGCTGCACAGAAGTGTGAAGATCCACGGAGGGGAGAGGGGCAGGAACAGTGGTCACTGGAGCCTCAGGAGCATGTTTAACTCGACCGAGAGAGAGAGAGAGAGAGAGAGAGAGAGAGAGAGAGAGAGAGAGAGAGAGAGAAGGATATGGATTATTAAGTGTCCCTATCGGTGTATGAAAGTTAATGTCACTGTGCAGTTTGGACTCCGGCAAGACTCGCTATGGCAGCATAACTAAAAGGGAGAACCAGAAGGTAACACAGACATGAAGGATCTCTGGGATAAGAGACGACCCACCACACCACCGTCAACAAACCCGAGTGAACGTGTGAATGTGAGGGGACGACAGCATACAAATATGCCAAAGTTCACCAAACACTCTATATCCATGTTCCCTCCAGATCTGAGCCTTTATCTAAGAAAAATCTACTGATAAAAGGTTTGACTAAATAAATACGTTTTCAACCCCGACTTGAACACTGAGACTGTGTCCGAGTCCCGAACACTGGTTGGAAGGCTGTTCCATAACTGTGGGGCTTTATAAGAGAAAGATGGCAGATGGTATATTTGTATGCTGTCGTCCCCTCACATTCACACGTTCACTCGGGTTTGTTGACGGTGGTGTGGTGGGTCGTCTCTTATCCCAGAGATCCCTTCCAACCTGCTGTAGTCTTTATTATTTGAGGAACCAACAGATAGCCAGCACCTTTTGATCTAAGTAGGTGTGGAGGATCATACTGGTACAGAAGTTCACTCAGATACTGCGGTGCGAGACCGTTAAGTGCTTTATACGTCAGTAGTAATATTTTATAATCAATGCGAGATTTGATTGGGAGCCAGTGTAAATTGATTAAAACAGAGGTGATGTGGTCGTATTTCCTAGATCTAGTGAGGACTCTTGCTGCTGCATTCTGAACTAACTGAAGCTTATTTATACAGCCGTATATGCTGAAACAGAAACACCATCCAGAGATGCTACGTAATCGGAAAGTTTACTTCTAGCTGCATGTGGTCCTAGTAAAAGTACTTCCGTCTTATCTGAGTTGAGCAGAAGAAAGTTATTAAGCATCCACTGTCTAATGTCCTTCACACACTTCTCAACATTGTTAAGCTGATCTCGGTTATCTGGCTTTGCTGAAATATACAGCTGTGTGTCATCAGCATAGCAATGGAAGCGAATCCCATGTTTATAAATGATTTCACCAAGAGGCAGCATATATAAAGAGAAAAGCAGTGGGCCTAAGACAGATCCTTGAGGAACACCAAACTTTAACTCATAGAGTGTGGAGAACTCACCATTTACATCAGCAAACTGATAGCGATCAGTCAAATAAGACCTAAGCCAAGAGAGAGCTGTTCCCTTTATTCCAACAATGTTCTCAAGTCTAGCAAGCAGTATAGTGTGATCAATGGTGTCAAAAGCTGCACTAAGGTCGAGCAAAACGAGTAAGGAGACAAAACCCTGATCAGAGGTCAATAACAGGTCATTTACCACCTTAACTAGCGCCGTCTCTGTGCTATGATGAGGCAGAAATCCTGACTGATACATTTCAGAAATGGTATTCATAAGCAGATGTGAGCAGAACTGCTGTGCTACAACCTTTTCTAAAATTTTGGATATAAAGGGGAGATTTGATATTGGTCTGTAGTTGAACAACTGACATGGGTCAAGGTCAGGTTTCTTAATAGGGGGTGGATAACTGCCACTTTGAAGGATGTAACGTAACGTTGTTTCTAGATGTTCAGTGGCCCAGTCGAGCTCTGCGGGGTCTGACAGAGATCTATCTAATATCGTAATTTCGGGGAGATTATTAATAAAGCGTGCTGCTGTAGCTGACGTGAAAGTACGCTTACACGGTAACATGGTAAAGTAGAAATGCAATGACTGAGGCAAATTTTAAATGAGATTAGATAATGGTTTGAAATTGCTTCAGACTGTGGAATTATGACTAAGTTTTTTATTTTTGATCCCAATGTTAACAACAAATCGAGAGTGTGCCCACCACTATGAGTGGGTCCTATAACATTCTGATTAATTCCAACTGAATCTAGAATGGACACAACTGCTGCTCTTAAGGAGTCTTCCTGATTATCAAAATGAATATTAAAGTCACCAACAATTAATGCTTTGTCTAAAGAAGTAGCTACATTTGTGATGAAATCTGCAAATTCTATTAAAAAATCAGAGTAGGGCCCTGGGGGTCTATAAATAATATTTAGTGGAATTAACTGACTTGACCTGCTTTCGGACACTGAATATTTTATGTTGGTGTAAAGAACTTCAAATGTTTTACATTTTTGTTTAGTCTTTTGTGTGACGTTTAGATTATTATTATAAATAGCGGCTACTCCACCTCCTCTGCCATTCAGACGGGGTTGGTGTATGTAACTATACCCAGGAGGACTCGCCTCATTTAATGCTACATATTCATTTGATTTAATTCATGTTTCTGTCAAACACATTATATTAAACTCCTGGTCGGTAATAATTTTGTTTATAGTAAGCGCTTTTGGCGTGAGAGATCTAATATTCAACAATCCAATTTTTAGATCAGAGGTGCTGGCTGTGCGTTCAGTCCTATTTAATTTGATGTTAATCAGGTTACTTAAACAGACTTTCTGATAATTCCTATATTTTAGTTTTGCTCGGGGGACAGACACAGTCTCAATATGGTGGATCCTGAGTGACGACTCTGTGCAGCTAGCAGACGGTTAGTTTAGCCTGTCTGTCTGCTCCCTGGCCTTGGCTCTAGACAGTCACTTGTTAACTAGTGCTGTTCTGAGACTATTACCTATACTACAAGAAATGAGAGCAGCACCTTCCCGGGGTGGGATGGATACCGTCCCGCCCTAACAGGCCAGCCTTGCCCTCAAAAATGCTCCAATTATTAATGAAGCCCACATCATTTTTGGAGCACCACTCGGACATCCAGCAGTTCAGCGACCATAACCTGCTGTAGGCTACATCGCCACGTCGCATTAAGATGGGGCCAGAGCATATTACAGCATCAGACATTGCCTTTGCTAACACCTCTATAATATTACTCTTAGTAACCTCTGACTGTCGAAGGCATATATCATTATCTCCTGCGTGAAAAACTATCTTAGAGAACCTGTGCCTTTCTAAGAATCTAAGCTGACCTGCTATGTCCGGCGCCCTGGCTCCCGGTGTACACATAACCTGTGCTGCTGGTGCCCCTAAAGGTCTAGCTAATTTCACCTGCCTCAGAATGGAGTCTCCTAAAACCAGAGCTCTTTCAGGTTTCTCAGCGGGTGCTTCACTGAGGAGAGCAAACCTGTTGGACACGCGAAGCGGAGAGGAATGGTGCTCCCGTGGGCGAGCCTTAGCGTTAGCTTTGGCTTTGCGAGTATGCCGCCGAGTCGTCACCCATTCGCCCCGCTGCGAGGGCTCTAATGCCAGAGTTGGGGGAATATTACCTTCACCTAGGGCATCCAGACTTTCCCCTGCAGAACCTAGACTGCTCTCACACTCACTACTTCTCTCTAGACTCTGGATGCGCTCCTCTAATGCTAAGATCTTCTCCGTCAAAGAGCAAACTAGCTTACACTTCTCACATATAAAATTATCGCTGACAACAGAGAAAGACTGTTGGAAAGTTCTCCTTTCCGATTGCTGTGTTCTTGCTCTGTTGCCCTTGTAGAGGTACCCCGGAACAATGAAAGAACAACCCACACGAGTAAAATCACGTCTGGTTTATTCAAGATCAATGTTCAACAAAATATGTGAGAGCACGATATTTATACACACAGAGTGGTAGCAAGAGGCGCCAAAAGGCGGGGGTTATTGCGCAATAGAAGGCAGTCGACCTCTCTTCTTACGAGATGTGCATCAACTCAGCATTATTATTTGTAAGGTCAGATAAGCAAAAAACAGGAACAGATAAAGAAAAAAACAGCATGTGTAAGATTACAAAGGTCATTTAAATGTCATACAAAAGAAAGGGAATATCATTGTACAAATCAGGAACATGCTCCAACACGTACTGCACGTATGCATGTAGTGAAACAGGAACCTAAAACAGGAAACAGCTTTAACTGTCAAAACACGAGAGAACTTGTTATTAAAAAAAGGCACTTTCATAATGATGTGCTTGCATATATGAATATTAAATCTCACAAAGACTGACTAAACATGTCACACTTCACACACTGAGTGAACTGGATGTTCGCCATAGTAGAGAAATTACGTACCTTAATGTGGTTACTGTAGTGTGTGTTCGTAGTTCTGGTGAATGTCCTCCACTCACTGCTTTCAAACCCTCAAACCTGGAAAAAAGCGCTCTTCCGAAAGCAAAAATAGTTGAGACGGAGCCAATGGAAAGTGAAGGATGCAGGAAATCAAAATGATATTTTAAAGCGATGAAAGCAAGAAAAAACGAACTGTAAAAACTTTAAAACGCCGATACAAACAAAATTCCCGGTGAACAGTTCAACAACAGGAAACAGGAACTGACGTCACCTTGTAATAACACCAGGGTCTGGGTCTTGCCTGGGTCTGTAGAAACCCCTTCTGAGGGGATCACATGCCCCAGTTACTGCACTTCGTGTTTGAAGAAGCACACTTGGACAACTTAGCCTTCAAACCTTCCTTGTGTAACCGGCTTAAGACTACCTCCATCCAAACTAGATGTTGGTCAACTGATGAGGAGAAAACAACAATGTCATCCAGGTATAAGAGGAGAGACTGACACTGTTGGTCCCCAAACAACCGTTCCATTAATCTCTGGAAGGTGCTGGGAGCGTTGCAAAGGCCAAATGGCATCCTGTTCCATTTAAAGATCCCAAACGGAGTACAAAACACTGTCTTAGATCTATCTGCCTCACTAACAGGGACCTGATTGTACCCACTGGCAAGGTCCATGGTAGAAAACCAACGTGCCCCTGCCAGTGAGTCCAACGTCTCCTCGATACAAGGTAGAGGAAAGGCATCCTTCCTGGTCTTAGCATTTAAATGACGGTAGTCCACACACATGCGTAGAATGCCGTCCTTCTTTTTAACCAAAACGATGGGCGAAGCATAAGGGCTGCAGCTCTCTCTAATTACCTGAGCCTCCAAAAGTTGGTTAAAGTAAGCCTTTACTACCTCATACTCTGAAGGAGGAATACGCCTGTACCGCTGGCACACAGGGACCTCATCTAGTAAGGGGATGTCATGGGAAATGAGATTAGTACATCCCAAATCCCCATCATGTATGGAAAACACAGATGAATACCGGTCTAGTAGTAGCACCCTTACCTTGCCTTGTTCTTCCACTGACAACACAGACAAGTCAATCGCCCTGATCTGCTCTTGTACAGGAGGGGAGACCTGCACAACTTGTGTATTCACCCTAGCTGAAACCCCCTGAACTTCAGTGACCTCTGGGGGTAAGCTCACCACCTGAACATGGTTAACAGTGCCTATGACCGTGCTAGCATACATCACTACATCTATTGTACCCACATTAACCACAGGCACATAAGCTGTGCCATGGTGCACGTGGACCAGAGCAGGAGATGCCAACAAACCTCCTGGGAGACCAGAATCTGGAGGCTCAAACAATACTGTACCACTTGAGTACTGGGCAAAGCACCTTACGGCAACCAATTTCATGGCGCCCCCTGGGATGCGACACGCTCGACGTCCACGCACCTTAACTCGACCCGCCTGATCTGAAACTAGCTGGATGTCTATGTGATGGCAATGCTGTAAGGCCTGGACAACAGAAATAGGGGCCTGTGACACAACAGGTAAATCAAAAAGATTGGTGCCATGCTGACCAAAGAGCTCCCGTGAGCAGTGGCTTAGGACGTTCATTCCCAGAACACCAGGAACCTGAGCACCCAAACCACCGAGAGGATCTCTGACCACCAGCACTCCACACCCTAAAACCACACGCCCACAAAGTTGTACATCTAGTTCTAAATAGCCAATATAAGGAATTGAGAGGCCATTCGCAGCCCCGAGCTGTAAACAATGACACGACCTAAGCTGTTCCTGACCCCACGACCCAAAATTTGCCAAGAAACACTTTATGTGGACGTAATGGTGGACACCATAGAACCAGTGTCCACCAGGCAAGGTACCATAACCCCACCCATACACACGTCAAGATGTGGACACGTTGACATAAAATGAGACATAAAATGGGCATCATTTAGAACACCTGAGCATGTCTTTTCCCCGACCAAGCTGTGGCCCTGCAGCTCAGCGGAACTAGTTTTCCGACAGTTGCCTGGACTGTGACAGCCCACCTCTCGGTACCGCGGAGGCTGCACGTACTGGTGGAAAGCGAAAAGGTCTCCGTTCCCCATCGCAATCCCTAGCAAAGTGACCAGGTTGCTGACACCTTCCACAAATTATCTGATTAGATCGGGATAATTGCGAACGCTGAGGATTTTGAATTTGAGCCACACTTTGAGTAAGTTGATATAATTGTTGTTGCTTTTTCAGCATTTCTCGCAACTCGCCCAATTCGGAGGTCGCCGAGTTACTACTTCCCCCGGTGTGCTAATGTCCCTGTACCCCGTCCTGAATACTTTGAGTGGAAGGAGCTGATTGGCTTCGACCACGCGCCCCCCCAGGCATTCCCTCACGTTCCCAGCGAATAGCTTCGCCGCGAACATCCAACAACGTAGCAGTGGGTTGGCGGCGGACCAACTGTTTCAATTCACGTCGAAGCGCACCGTCACTCACATGTTCAACAAATTGATCTTGCAATAAACTATCCGCATTAGGCATACAATGGGGTGATTGATGTTTCACCTTTTCCAGAAGATTCAACAGGGCTAGGGAGAACTCTTACAAGGTCTCCCCACCCTGTTGTTTTTTGGAAAAAAAGGACTCTTGAAGAGCTACGTGCGAACTTGTGCAACCATACAATTCGCGCAACGCCTGAATAATTTTGTTTGGATCCTCCCTCTCGTCCCTTGGCCGATATCGAATTTCCTCCCTCGCCTCTCCCTCCAAATGATCAACCAATAAGAATGCTTGATCAACCAAAGAGAGATGGCAAAGACGCATGCAGGCCTGAGCCTCCTCCACCCATTCCTCAATCATAACGCCATACCTACCGTTAAATTTCGGACACTTAAGATCCCGAGGAACAAAAACGAAACGATCTGTTGCAGAGGCAACAGCACCAGTGAATGGTGGATCTACAATAGGAGACATAGGAGCATTAAATGGGCCAGGTTGCGCAATTGGCACTTGCTCCTGTTGCATTCTTTCATTATCTGCCCTTAATTTACTGATTCAAAATAGAATCATTAAATACAGGGCTGGGGTTACCCACCGGAGTGATCAGCACTAAATATCAAAAAGCACACTTCCACACACACACACACACACACACACACACCTCACCGTGAATTCAGAAAACCCACTCATACACGTCAAAAAAATGTCGCACTGCAAACATCGAAATAGCACCACCAAAGACCTTTCACCCGTGGGACCCCAGCTCCTGAAAGAAACCAAAAGCAAAATAAATCTCAGACCAAAATGAATAAAAAAGGAAATCGAGGTCACAATTCCACCGTAATATGATGGACGGTCACCGAAGCACAATATGGTTCATCATATACACCTCTTAAAGAGAAAAACAATGCAAAACTCAAAAGGAGCGGCCGCGTCGTCCTTAAGCCCGCCCCGATACTGGCACATTGCTCCACCTCAAAGTAGGCCAGAAAATACAAGTTAAAACAATCACAAAAGCCAAATGGCAGCAGCAGAATTCCCCTTTTAAATAGTTGTAAGCCGAGGTTGTTCATTCGGCGCGCAGCGGAGGGAAAGCCGAATTGCAGCAATAATCGCCCAGGACGAAAAAGAGGATCGTATAATACAAACAATGATACAAGATATAAATGATTTTTTGAGTAACGAGTAATTGCACAACTACATACCGTAATTCCCCCTAACAGACCCAAACAACTTACCAAACGCGGATAGATGAGTTCCTGAGAATCAATTCACCGCTCAGGATAGGCAGCCTTCAAATAACCTGCTGTTAAACTGAAGTTCAAGGACTGCACATTACTCACGCCAACCGACCAGCGTTAAAACTAAACATTGCTAAACAACTTCCTCATACCTGCAGGGAGGGCAGTAAACAGATCCAAAACAGCATCCAACAGGGACACACACTGAAAAGACAGGCTAAGGATACACAAACGAGCCATTAGTGCAACAAGCAAAGAAAAACTAATTAGCCAATGCTACATACCAACAGCACATACCTGAAATCAATATAGCAACCGCAAAAAGGGGAGGATACGGACGTGACGCATGCCAGGCTCAAACCAACCCGCTCTAAATAGTGCCTGCTCGCTACTGATTGGTGGGCAAGAGTGTCAATCACCACCCATACCTCATTCATTCGGTCACAATCGCTTTGAGAAACTGGTCCTGAATCACCTCACTGCGGGCCTACCACCTACACTGGACCCACACCAGTTTGCCTATCGCCCGAACAGGTCAACAGAGGATGCAGTTTCCACAGCTCTTCATTCTGCTCTCACCCACCTGGATAAAAGCAACACCTACATCAGAATGCTGTTCATTGACTTTAGCTCTGTGTTCAATACAGTCCTCCCCACTGTACTGATCACTAAGCTCAGTGACCTGGGTATCTGCACCTCCACTTGCAGATGGATTCTCGACTTCTCACCAACAGACCTCAATCTGTTAGGTTGGGAAACCAGGTATCCTCAACCCTCATTCTGAACACTGGCATCCCGCAGGGCTGTGTTCTGAGCCCACTGCTCTACTCCCTGTTCACCCACGATTGTGCTCCTCTGTATAACTCCAACATCTTCATCAAGTATGCAGATGACACCACCGTGGTCGGCCAGATCGACAACAACAACGAATCGGCCTACAGGGAAGAGATCCGTAATCTGGCAGCATGGTGTGCCCCCAACAACCTGACTCTCAATGCCACAAAGACCAAAGAGGTTATTGTGGACTTTCGGAAATCCAACAGCAGGAGACATCTACCAGTCAACATCAATGAAACTAAGGTAAAGCAAGTCTCCAGCTTTACGTTCCTGGAAGTTCACATTTCTGAGGATCTGTCCTGGTAGCAGAACACGTCAGCACTGGTTAAAAAAAGCACAACAACGCATGTACTTCTTGAGAAGTCTCAAGAAATCTCATCTGTCCCCGGGGATTTTAACGAGTTTCTACCGCTGCATCATCGAGAGCATCCTGTCCAACTCCATCACTGTATGGTACGGAGGCTCCACTGTGTGTGAACGTAAAGCCCTGCAAAGGGTGGTCAAAACCGCCCAACGCATCACTGGCACCCAACTACCTGCCATTGAACACCTTCACCACAGCAGATGTCTGCGCAGAGCTCACAACAATTATGAAGGACTCTTCACATCCCAGTCATAAACTGTTTAACCTCCTTCCATCATGAAGCAGATACAGGAACTTACGCACCAGAACCCTAGAGGCTGGTCTCTGACCCTTCCAGAGTGGCTGATGCAATGCCCTGCAGCCTCTCCTCCAGTCTCCTCCATCCGCAGCAATCTTTCGGGCAGAGGTGGAGGGAGACACTCGCTGGGGGTAGGCTGCGCCCTAAAACACATCCTGTGGCAGGCTAACAGTCTGGCCTCCTATGTCAGGAAGTCTGTAAAGGGGGAACCAGTCTCTCAAAGCTGGTTTCTGACCTTTTCAGAATAGCTGGAGCAATGCTCTTCAGCTGTAGATGCTTCCTGAGAAGCGGCGGGTCCCTTCCCTCCGCAGCTATTTTTCAAGCGGCAATGGAAGGAGACACCCGCTGGAGGGAGGCTGCACCCTGAAGCACATCCTGTGGTGGCCTCATAGTGGTGCTGAGGAGGTACGGTCACGGAGTTGTGAGGTGTACACTGCCCTCCTTGATGTAGGGAGGTTTGAGCTGCAAGGGAGAGCACTCTCCTCAAAGAATGCTCTTTGGGAGCGGAGCCTGGGCATAGCCATACGGCTAAAGCGCGAACAATCATCTCCCTCGAGAGCTGACTGAACATGCTCCACTCTCAAACAAACAACGCTAAATCATGTGTGTCTGTAATGAAACGGGGGCAAGGATGGACACACATGAAAGTTTTGTTTGCTTTCAGTCATTGCTTGCAGATGTTGTAGCCGGCCATTGGCCGGATTTCACACGTGATTTAGAGCGTGAGCAACGTGGAGGCAATCTCAAAGCATTGTAACACAGCTCGAGTTCCCGAAAGGGGAATTCAGGGGAACACAAGGAGAAAAAAAAACTGTTAGAAACCTGTCAGGAAGTCCCTCTTTATGCTATAATAATCAGTGTGTTTCATCCTACGGAACACAAACTGCTGTTTCTGTCTGCTGAGGCCCACAGGCCCCTCCAATATCAAGGATTTTACTTTTAAGCTAAATACAATACTTAAGGGACTTTAAACTATTCAATTCAATTCATTTTTATTTGTATAGCGCTTTTAACAATGAACATTGTCTCAAAGCAGCTTAACACAGATAATGTGGTGATTAAAAGTGAATATGTTCTTTGTAAGTACGTTTGTCCCTGATGAGCAACTGTGGCAAGGAAAAACTCCCCGAGATGGCATAAGGAAGAAACCTTGATAGGAACCAGACTCAAGAGGGAACCCATCCTCATCTGGGTTGCACCGAATGTCCATGTGTAAGGACTAGCACCATTGAGGGCGTCCTGACGGGTAGCATCACTTCCTGGTTCAGAAACAGCACCATGCAGGACAGGAGAGCCCTCCAGATGGTGGTGCGGTCAGCTGAACGTACCATCCACACCCAGCTCTCTGACCTACAGCTACAGCACGCGGTGCCAGATCAGAGCTAGGAAGATTGTGAAGGACCTTAGCCATCCTAACAATGGACTATTTTTTTTAAGTTTCTTTGGAGTTTAAACCAGTAAACACCCAGGATCTAGTACTGGACCTCTCTCCATCTTCACTCATTTCTGCACAACTTTATTTGCACCATTATGACACTTTAACTTTGGACTGTCACTTCAACTCTAGACTTGAACAGCACAGTGTCACTTTATAGGACAATCACTAAATGTTGGGCAGTTGTATAAAGCTTTTCATTGCATGTCATACTCTGTATGTATGTGTGCGTGGTAAATAAAATGTTATTTTATTTTATTTTATTAAAAAAATGTATGATAATCTTATATTCAACAAACTAAATGTATAGGTTATGATGATTATTATGTTTGTTTCCTGTGTGTTTAGTGGTTTAAGGTGATGATGACCAAGCTGTTTGCTTCACTTCCTTAGTTGATATGCACAATGCAGACACGACATGTTACTAATATTACTAAGCAACACCCTCAGTTGCAGCAACTAATTCAGAGGAAAGAGGACTCAACTCACCTTTAGCAACCCAATCTCACAACTCTATTTTTGGTCGTTGAACATGAAGGTCAAGTAGGCACGGTAAGGAACAATTTGTACAAAATATTTTTAATCACTAAATACACCTATTAGTTTAATCTCATAGAAAGGTTCAGTGTTGGGTTTTTCAGTGCAGCTGATTTGCTTGAAAGCTTTTTTGCAAGCTTTATTACCTTCATCAACTTTTACTGATAGACTATCAGTGCTGAGAAATATGCTAAACATCAATATCCTGATAAATTGTGCTTAAGATATTGTGGCAGTGTCTGAGTTTTATATCAGTTTATAAACTTTGCCAAATGATTGAATATTAAAATATTTGCAACAAATTCTAACAAATAAAATATATCCATGAAATCACGCTTTGGCGTTGTTCTATGTAAATGAATGTGTTTGTGCAGGAACAGAGTCATGTAGAGAATCTGTAGGATTGATGACTGTATATGGTTACATCTGTGTGTACACACGTGTGATTAACACCAGTGTTGGAGTGTGTACTGGTGTTTCTTCCACACACTTTGTTTTACACACCTAAACAAATGAAATTGTTCTACACACTTAAACAAATGAATAAATAAGAGCTCTGGAATGAGAAAGTAAGAGAGTCCAAGCAGCTGGTTTTCTAGCTGTGGCTATGGAAAGCCACTGTGGTCATTATGCAGCTCTATTATTTTGTATTGTGGAAAGCCAATTAGGGTTTTTACAGTAAGACGGCTATGTAAATGTACTGTGTAGGGCCAATGGGTATATTCTCACCAGTGGTTTACAGTAATTAAGTAAAAGCAGCTTGTTACTGTAATTTAGATGAGGACAGTGTAACAGCAGTGAAGTGTGCAGTAGAAACGACCTACTGGTTCAAGGTAGAGGTGGTACCGCATCAAGGATTGGCTCTGAGCCCTTAACTGTTTGCAGTGGTGATGGACAGGTTGAAGGACAAGTTCAGACAAGAGTCTCCATGGACTATAATGTTTGCGGATGATATTGTGATTTGTGGTGAGAGTAGTGAGCAGGTGGAGAAGAGCCTGGAAAGGTGGATGTGTAGAACGTTTTAAAGATAAGGTGAGGGAGGTGAGATTAAAATCGTGTGGACATGTGCAGTGGTGGGACATGGGGTATATCGGTAATAAAACGCTGATGATCCTCCACCGGGAAGGAGGAAAAAAGGAAGACTAAGAAGGAGGTTTAAGTATGTGGTGAAGAAAGTCATGCAAGTAGTTGGTTTGAAAGAGGCAGATGTAGAGGACAAGGGGGTATGGAGACGGATGATCTGTTTCTCAATGGGAGAAGCCAAAAGCTTAAGAACATTCTTTATGTGCTTAGTCCACCACTAATGCTTACACTGTTTTGAGTTTTTAAAAAATAATTTCTATTCAAAAGTCAAAAGAATCACTTAGAAATGTGAGCTTTTTCTATTATTTTGTTTTTATGTCTCAGCTTGGATTATCTAATGCTTTTTTTTTTTTGGTAACAGGTTTTATTTGTGGTTGGTGAATATTTGATTGTTGTAATGAATTTAAATTAACTTAGGAGAGGTATGATTATACAAAAAAGGTGCAAAACCCTCTGTCCTGAATATTTTACAGCTTTACCTCTGACTGTTACGAATCTTTGACACTGAAGACTCCTTACATAAATCGGAAACAAATTCAAGAGCAACACAGCAAGTCATTTTTTTTATTTATTTAATTATTCTAAAGAACCCTAAGTAATGATGTTCATCACAATGGAATCTCCACTTTGTCAGATTTTTCTCCTCATGATCTCAGGTGAGTTACACATTTTCATCATTACTGCCCCCCCTTGCTCTTTTAGCATACTACTGCTAGCTGCTACAAAGCGCATGCCCACTCAGAGCGTGAGCATGCATTTCTGTGTTTAGGCTCAACATAGATTTGTTTTGGTCTATGTCACATGTCTTTATTATTATTATTATTATTATTATTATTATTATTATTATTATTCATGTAATGTTTCCACCCCTGTATTGTCATTGGTCCTTATGCTAACATGTCTTTAATCACAGGTGTCTTTGTTTTTAGTGTTGATTATGTCTGTATATTTCTCCTGTTATTTTACATTTTTTGAAACAGGCAATTCTGTTTGTTTTCTGTTTTTTTTACCTCACTTTTTAATTTTTACACACTAGTTTTGCTTTGTTAATGCTCTAATTTGGATTATAATAAATATTCTTACCCACTTGCATCAACTTCTGATATTGTGCACTACACAGTGCACTACACAATATGTTGTGATATTGTCACTACACATCTACACGACAATCACAGCTACACAAACCGAAAACATAAAAAATTTAATCAGCAATATATTTTCTGTATTTTACACTTCGATCAGAATCACAAGGTTGGGTCTAATTTACCTTGCAGTTATACATTACGCTTATACAGACGCATATACAGATGCTGCGTCAACAACGTTTTGGGAACGCTTCCACGCTGACAAAGGGCAGTGGGGTGGAGTTAACTGGATCCAATTGGTGCTGATCGCACCATACACTGAACAGGCGCTATCTATTGGCATATGACCAGCTCTGGATTAGAAAATGGTCTCTACCACCTTGATGGAGAGACTGGAACCTCAGACCTGTGCCCCATCGGGGGCCACAGCCACAGTCTCCACTACTCTGGGTGGGGGTGAGCTATTGTGCCCCTTGCCTGAGAGAGAAGATTCCTCCTGATAGAAATCTCCCAAGGAGGGTGTTCGAGAAGGGCAACCAGGTCTAGCCAGTCCCATCGAACTCTCTTCAAAACTTTCAGAAGCAGTGCAACAGGTGGAAAGGCATACAAGAGTAGCCTCAGCCTCGCCTGAACCATGGCGTCTAGCCTTAGAGAGGCTGGAGGTGTAAGAAAAAAACAGAGAGGACATTGCGATGTAATTTGAGTTGCAATCAAGTCTACCTCAGCCCTGACGAATCTCTCCCAGATCTGCTCCACCACTTGAGGGTGGAGTCACCATTCCTTAGGTCTCAGCCCTTGTCTCGAAAGGGTGTCAGCTTGTACAGGAGGCATGAGCGCAGACTCCCCTGGTGGTTGATTTCAGACCACCAAGGTGTTGTCCAAGCGAACCAACACATGGTGACCTCTGAGGACCCACCGAGACACGTCTGGTAGAGCTTCCCAGGCTGCCAGGTAGTCTCTAAAGGGTTTCAGTCTCTCGAGACTGACCTCTGGTATGCCTAGACCCGGAGCTACACCCTGGTGCAGCTCTAGGAGCCTCCATGGAGGCCGCAAGTAATCCAGTCCTGCTACAATACTGGACGGAAATCAAGAAGAGTGCTTGCTGGAGCTGGCCATGCCCTGAAGCACTGATTGTGGCAGGGTTGAATGAACCAGGTTCCTAGGGGTGCTGGGGCGGGGCAGGCTCAGCTTTTTGCGATGCTCTGCTTTCGAACCTTTTAATGATGGGAGGGGCTGAGATGTTCCTGGGGCCGCGCCCGCCGAGCAGCCTCGTGAGAGCGACGTGAAAGGAATCGCCGAAATGCTGCTGACTGTTTCTTGGACTCCTGAAACCTATCAACCATATTTACAGAGTCGCCAAATAGGCCAGTCAGCATCAGAGGGGCGTCAAGCAGCATGGCCTTGTTCTTATTGGAAAGATCCGATAGGGTGAGCGGTAGGTGTCTCTCGGTGGAAATTAGGGCAGCCGTAGACCAGCCAATGGCCACAGTGGTCTCTTTTGTGGCCCTAAGAGCTACATCCGAATAGCTTCTGGACCTCCTGACAGCCCGGGAGGAATGGCTAGCTAGCATCTCTTCAACCCCGGGCACCGAACCATAACCACACTCTTTTAATCCTACAACAATGTGGATTTGGCATTAAAATACCAAAAAAAGGCCAAATACGGCTAAGCCCACCGAGGTGTCCAGGTCCGGAAAGAACAGCAGACCCTGATGCGGAGATTGTGACGTAAGTCGCAGAAAGCACACTTTAATCTTACTGGATAGAGGGGCTTTCTGCTCATCGGCCAGCCAAGCCAGATCTAGCTTGGCCACAGCATGGGTCACAACCTTACATGATTACACACATGATTCAGAGCGTGGACAACATGGAAGCATTTTTCAAAGCGTTGTTGACTCAGCTTGAGTTCCTGAAGGGAAACTTTCAGTGTTTTATTTGGCTCAGGATAATGATATCTAATCACCTCTTTCATGTGTCATGTTTCAGGAGCTCTTGGGAATCAATGGAGTGTGAAATACAGCAAACTACATCTCTGTGCTGTAAAAGGATCTACAGTGGTTATGGAGGCCACTTACACACATCCAACAAGTGTTACAGTGACAAACAGGTTTTGGTTCATAAACTCAGTTACGGGTGTAGAGCCGACTGATCTGCGTAATGAATCAGGTTACTCAGGCAGAGTGGAGTATTTAGGAGATAAACAGAATCACTTCTCCCTCAGACTGAGTGATGTGAAGAAATCAGATGAACACAAGTTCACTTTTAGATTCATAACAACTGGAGATAAATATCAGGGTAATCCTGAAATTACACTCAAAGTTACAGGTAAATAAAATCATCTTATTCACTACATGTGTCACTCAGACCATAATCTCCTTTTTACAGGAGTTTTTTGTAACAAATGAATGAAAAACTCTAAAATGTTATACTGAATTACTGTTTTCATGAAACCCCACAAACCCCTGATTAACTCAAAGAACAAACACAGACACACATTTACTTTTGGCAGAGTTTTTTCAATTGTTAGTAAACAGAAGTCCTCCGAACCTCATTCAAACACAAAAACAGACAATTTACCACTGTTCACGCACACACACACACACACACACATACATACACACAGTGTGGTATATTTTTATATGCATAAAAAGAGATTAAGGTAAATGAGCAGGTGATTTTTCACTGGTGCAGATTTAATGTTTCTCTCATTGTATAAGATCTTCAGCTGATCGCTCCTGCAGAAGTGACAGAGGGAGAATCAGTCATTCTGACCTGTAAAACCACCTGCAGTCTGACTGATCCAACATTCATCTGGTACAAAAACACACATGATTTAACCACAAACAGCACCGAGAGCAACGAACTCCACCTGCAGAGGGTCAGCAGTGAGGATGCAGGCAGTTATAACTGTGCTGTAAGAGGATCTGAACATCTCCCATCTCCTGCTCAATACCTCAGTGTCAGATGTGAGTTTTATTGACCTTCTTATTTATTATCTCAGTATTTAATTAAGTAAAACAACACAAATGATTTGTGTAATAAAAATGATGATAGTGATAAATGTCAGTATCAGAGTCATAGCAGTTTGTCTGAGTGGAGTTTAGATGTTTAATATCACAGACTCATTCATGTATTGGTATAGAATCCTGCTCTCCTTCACTGATCTCTGAGAGGATGTTGGTTTTAGTTCTTCTGTTTCTGCTGAACACTGAGCCTTGAAGGCAACTGGAATTTTTTATTTCCAGTATCTTTTAATTTCACATTTCATTGACTAGAACATACACAACTCCGTGTTGTTCATCTATCTTTCAATTGTAATTTTTACATTTAGTAATTACAATAACTTTGAGTGTGTGACTAATGATTTTGTAAAAACAATTTCAGTGAGAAGGTAAATGTATTTTAGGCTGCTTGATGGTGTAGATTTGAAGATGCCACATATATTCATGACTAAGAGTCCAGGAGTTCACATTGAAGGAAGCACATGTTAAGAAAAATTATGTACATGGGATTATAATGGGATTTAAATTTTAGACCTGTGTGATTTGGTGTCTTTTAGGAGGTTTAGTTTTGTTAAAAATATTTTGAACAAATACAATAAAATCTTTTCACTGAATCCCATTTTAACCAATTATACCCATATATCAAATATATTTTTAAATTAATTTTGAAATATACAAAAAATGGCCAATAGAAATATATTTGCTAAAATTTACACGCATATATTTTCTATAAATACTTTTTTTGACAATTTTTC
The DNA here is from genome assembly GCF_014805685.1 of Silurus meridionalis. Lineage (NCBI taxonomy): Eukaryota > Metazoa > Chordata > Actinopteri > Siluriformes > Siluridae > Silurus > Silurus meridionalis. Next base: position 1,815,818 of record NC_060907.1, read on the forward strand.
GTATATTTCGTATATAGAAAATACATTCACATTTATATATTTATATACATTCATACATTTAAAGAAAATCTTTATTTTATGTACATTTATGGCATATGACAGATGCCCTTATGCAGAGCGACTTACAACTGAGCAGGGGAGAGTAAGGGCCTTGCTTAGGGGCCAAGCAGTGGCAGCTTGGTGGTGGTGGGATTTGAACTTTTGACCTTCCGATCCAAAGTCCAATGCTTTAACCACTGTTCTCTCACCTAACTACCAATTGTTTTAAAACATGTACATATACGGCACCATTTCACAAATCAAGGCAAGGAATATTATATATACAGTGTGAAAGTATATATATATATATATATATATATAGTGTGTGTGTGTGTGTGTGTGTGTGTGTGTATGTATAATAAATTATATATTTTTTATGGATGCTTTGATCATCGCAGCATACTACATATATTGAACATATATTTTAAATATATTTGGCTAAAAATATATTTAGGTAAACAGTGTTTACATGCAATTGGTTAATGATTTTCCTAAAATGAAAAAGTCTCTTCATTTTTAATAAAGTTGGTGTTATATTTGGAATGGCCCACATATTCTCAATAGTGAGAAGTGCTAAACATATTTAAATTCAGGTATTGATGAAATATCCACATAAGCCTTATTTATGAAAATGAAACTGCTTTCTTCACTCTAATCATTACATTTTCTAGATCATCCAAAGAATGTTTCTATCAGTCCCTCTGGTGAGATTGTGGAGGGCAATTCAGTGAATCTGACCTGCAGCAGTGATGCAAACCCACCTGTGGAGACCTACACCTGGTTTAAGGGAAGGACATCATTGGGGAAAGGAAAGACCTACACCATCTCTAAAGTCAGATCTGAGGACAGTGGAGAGTACAAGTGCATGTGCAGTAATGAAGTCGGTCATCAGAACTCCACCAGTGTAACTCTGAATGTTCTGTGTAAGTTAAAGCTGAAGATCTTTTTACGTCCAATACAAGATTAGATTAGATTAGATTCAACTTTATTGTCATTACACATGTACAAGGCAACAAAATGCAGTTTGGGTCTAACCAGAGTGCAATAACAGCAAGTGCAGGATATACAGTTTTTACATTATTTACATAAGTTAAATTGAATGGTATTATAGAACTATAAACAGTAATTTAAAGATGTATATGCACTATAAATGTAGTATACAGATGAATATATATATATATATATATATATATATATATATATATATATATATATATATGTACTATGAATATAATTACAGATAAATATATATGTACTTTGAACAATAATATACAGATGAATATATATATGTACTGTGAACATGATTTACAGATGCCATTTATTATACACAGAGATTTACAGATGGATGTATACAGTGAACAAAATATATTGCTAATACTATAAACAGAAAACGGGTATATATATATACACAATGGTAATAAGTTAATGGTAAGCAGCAATACAAAGAAGAGCAGAGTGCAAATGAGCATAGTTTTTTGTAAACAGTCCGTACAATAACAAGTGTGAGGTGAGAAATTATCAAGTGTCCAAGTGAGCATAAGCTTTTCTGTATACAGTCCATTAGCGAAATAACGAAGTGTAAGGTGTGGGGGGAAATGTATTAGTGAGTGGCAGAGTTCAGTAAAGAAACAGCTATAGTAAAAAAGCTGTTCTTTAGTCGGCTGGTCCTGGTCCGGAGGCACCTGAAACGCCTGCCGGAGGGCAGAACAGAGAACAGTCTATCTGCGGGATGAGAGGAGTCCTTAAAAATGCTGCAAGCTCGATGCAGACAGCGTTTCTTTTGGATGTCCTCCATGGCTGGAAGTGGAAACTCTGTGATGCGCTGGGCAGTTTTCACCACCCGCTGCAGTGTCTTACGCTCTGCAACAGAGCAGCTCCCATACCAGACTGTGACACAGCTGGTCAGGATGCTTTCTATTATGCAGTGTTAGAAGTTCACCAGGATATCCGAGGAGAGATGATTTTTCTTAAGTGTCCTCAGGAAAAAGAGGCGCTGGTGAACCTTTTTGACGAGGCTGGAAGTGTTGATAGCCCAGGACAGGTCCGCCGAGATGTGGATCCCCAGAAACTTGAAACTGGAGATGCTCAACAGCCATCCCATTGATGTGGGTGGTGTCATGTGTGCCTCTTGTCTACTTCTTGAAGTCCACAATGAGCTCCTTTGTCTTGGACGTGTTAAGGAGCAGGTTATTGTTATTGCACCATGTGGCTAGGTGCTGGATCTCCTCCCTGTAATCATTGTTGGTGATGAGACCGATCACGTAGTGTCATCTGCAAACTTGATGATGGAGTTAGATCCATTCACAGGCCTGCAGTCGGAGGTAAAGAGGGAGTAGAGGAAGGGGCTCAGCACACAGCCCTGTGGTACACCAGTGTTGAGTGTGATGGTGTTGGAGCAGATGGAGCCAGATCGAACCTGCTGGGGTCTGTTGGTCAGAAAGTCCATGACCCAGTTGCAGGTGGAGGTGTTAATGCCCAGATCTACAAGTTTGGCTATACACTTGGATGGAATAATGGTATTAAATGCTGAGCTAAAGTCAACAAACAGCATACGTGCATAAGTGTTCTTATTGTTCAAGTGTGTGAGCACAGAGTGCATTGTCATGGAAACTGCATCTTCTGTGCTCCTATTGCTGTGGTAGGCAAACTGGTGAGAGTCTAATGTGGATGGCAGAGAGTAATTCAGGTGTGCCAGGACCAGCCGCTCAAAGCACTTCATGACAATGGGTGTCAGTGCTACAGGGCGGTAGTCGTTCAGGCACGTTGGGTTTGAGTGTTTTGGCACTGGCACAATGGAGGTGCATTTAAAGCAAGTGGGAACAGCTGCTTGGGCAAGAGACAGGTTGGAGATGTCAGTAAAGACCCCAGCGAGCTGCTCAGCACATGCTGAGTACGCATCCAGAGATGTTGTCTGGACCAGCGGCTTTGTGTGCGCTGAAACGGCCCAGTGCATTGCAGACATCTGTGGAGGAGAACGTCATTGGAGTGTGATCAGCCAAGTCATTAAGCTCATTTAAAAAGAGGACATCAGTGGCAGCTGGGGTGGAGTGGGAGGATTTGTAATCACTGATGGCCTGGATGCCTTGCCACATGCGTCGAGGGTCAGAGTTGGAAAAATGCTCCTTTATCTTTTGCTTGTAACAGTGCTTGGCCTCTTTGATGCCCCTCTTCAGATTAGCTCTGTATGTGCTATAGGCCTAAGCGTCGCCTGACCTGAAGTAGTACGTGCCTTCAGCAGGAGGCGCACCTCCTTGTTCATCCATGGCTTCTGATTTGGGTATGTGATGATCTGTTTCTGAGTAGTAACACTGTCTATGGTGGAACTGATGTAATCCAGTACAGAGGAGGTGTAGCAGTCAATGTCTGTGAGAGTGTCACTGGTGGCCTGAGAATTAAATGTACTCCGGTCTGTGTGTAAAAACCTTTCCTGAAGTGTGAAATCTGCCTCTGCGGGCCACACCTTGATGGTTCTTACTGATGGCTTCACCCGATTGATGAGGGGTGCATTTTTGGTGGTAAGAAACAAAGAAAGGTGATCTGACTATCCCAGGTGGTGGAGGGGGGTCGCAACGTAAGCTCCAGCCATGTTTGTGTATGCATGGTCTAATATTTTGTTCCCTCTGATGTGGCATGAAACATGCTGATGAAATTTTGGAAAAACTGCCTTTAAGTTTGAGTGATTGAAATCTCCCGCAACAATAAACGCAGCTTCCGGGTGACAGTCTGTTGTTTACTGATGGCCGCATAAAGCTCCAGGTAAGCTGAACAATGACTCTTGACTTTAACAGAGTTCGTGCACCAAGCTTTGTTAACATAAATGCACAATCCACCTCCACTGGTCTTACCGGAGCCATCTAATGTCCTATCCACCCTGAGTGTGTGTCATCCCGCTAGTTCAATAGCGTTGTCCGGAATGCCGCTGTGGAAACTCTGGAATGGCGCGGCGCTTTCGTAGGAACTCTGGAACTGTGGGGCGTATTCATAGGAACTCTGGAATGGCGTGGCGCGCTCGTGGGAACTTTTAGAGCATTTAGAGAATCTCTGGAACGGAGCGGCGGCCTCAGAGAAAATCTAGTCGCAGACTTGGGGATCCGCCATTGTCATCCTAAACATCCCAAGGAGTTGCCTGATGAATTTGGTGTAAAATCCAAAATCGCCTCCTTTCATGCTCCAGAGCTTGCTGGGGAAATCCGAATCGGAGTTTGGCTGCTGATCCATAGTGGTAGGGATTGCGGTATGGCGATCCCGTTTTCGGAAGCGGAAGTAGCTCTATCATGGCTTTATTGTATTTCAGTACAAACACACACACCAATGGTAAAGTGAAATGGAAATGAGAGCTTTTATAGGAAATTGTTGTCTCTCGGTAATGCCGGGAGTGGCAGAGCGAGGCAGCGTTACAGCTGCCGAGGGGGGTGTGGCAGGTGGATTCCTAACAGTTTCACAGTGTTTACATACAATTGGTCAATAATTTTCCTAATATGAAAAAGTCTCTTTATTTTTATTAAAGTTGGTGTTATATTTGGAATGGTCCACATATTCTCAATAGTGAGAAGTGCTAAAAATATTTAAATACTGGCTTCAGGTATTGATGAAAGATCCACATGCGCCTTATTTATGACACCAAACTGCTTTCTTCACTCTTTTCATTAAATTTTCTAGATCGTCCAAAGAATGTGTCCATCAGTCTCTCTGGTGAGATTGTGGAGGGCAGTTCAGTAAATCTGACCTGCAGCAGTTATGCAAACCCACCTGTGGAGACCTACACCTGGTTTAAGGGGAGGACACCAGTGGGGAAAGGAAAGACCTACACCATCTTTAAAGTCAGTACTAAGCACAGTGGAATGTACAAGTGCATGTGCAGTAATAAAGTCGGGCATCAGTACTCCACCAGTGTAACTCTGAATGTTCTGTGTAAGTTAAAGCTGAGTATCTTCTTACATCCAATACAAGATAAAACTATTATAGATTTACTTCATATTTACCAAACTGTTTTAGATCCTCCAAAGAGCATCTCAGTGTCTATCAGTCCCTCTGGTGAGAAATTGGAGGGCAGTTCAGTGAATCTGACCTGCAGCAGTGATGCAAACCCACCTGTGGAGACCTACACCTGGTTTGAGGAGAATAAAAAATCACCTGTAGGATCAGGACAGAGTTACAGAGCTCTACAGAGTGGACTGTACTACTGTGAAGTTCAGAATAAACTCGGCTCTGAGAGATCAGCTGCAGTGTCCATCACTATAAATGGTGGGAGATTTAATTAGACATTACTGTTTCATCACTACTCAATCTTACATTCTGTACTGTGGATGAACTACTACTTCACTATTACTTTTCTCTCTCTGTGTCTGTGTGTGTGTGTGTGTGTGTGTGTGTGTGTGTGTGTGTGTGTGTGTGTATCAGATGTCTCTGTAATTGTGTATGGGACTGTTGGATTGGTTGGACTTGCAGCTCTTCTCTCTGTACTCTTGTGGCTGAGGTGAGAATAAATGTGTTGATAAATTTATCATTAATTCCTCTGATGATGTTTTTGAGGTGGAAATATTTGACATTTTATGAACAGTTGCAGGAGACAGAAGAAAAATGCAGATGAAGGTTACTATCAGGTGAGTTAATACAGACCTGTCCATCAGGTGGCTGCTTTGTTCATAATAAACTCTTACTGTAAAGATCTTCAGCAGAACCTGCTCATGTTCTTCACCCCTCCTCTCTGCAGAACGTTGGGCCGAGTGCTAAAGACGGCACGCACGCAGCTCTTGTCCCTGCAGGCCGGAAATCTGATGATGTTTATCAGACACTTGCAGTAAGTTTTAACTGAAACATACAGTTACTGCTAGAATGAAGGTTGGTGATGAAGGTGTAACAGAATAATACTGTATTTTATTGCTGTAAATAAAATTTAATAAGGCGTGGCCTTTTACTTTACAGGTTTCTCATCCCAGTCCTCCTGATGACACGCTCACTTCTTACTACTGCAATGTGGAAGTGAGTTTTAGTTTTTAAACTTAAAATCCCTATTCGTTTAGAGTAATGTGATGATGTGAATTCTTTTTATTTGATGGTGTGAGTTTCAATACACAGCTGATAACTACATTTCTGATGTTCCTGTGTGTGTTTTCTTTTAGACTTTGCGTATCACGATGAAGAGAATGAGTCCTGAAACAGCTGATGAATAGAGAGAACTCCTCACTGAAGTGGAGAACCTGAATCACTTCTTTACACCAGCAACATCAACAACTTACAGCCATTTAAAACTGTTATTATCATTTCAAATCATCATTTAAAGTGAAGAGATGTTTTATTTACCATATTTTCCGGACTATAAAGCGCACCCATATATATATTTGAACATAAATAAGCCGCACCTGTCTATAAGCCGCTATATGTGTCTACACTGAAACTAATGTCCTTTACACAGGCTTTAACGAACAGGTAAAATATGTTGCGCTTCCTTTAGGAGCATATGCGCTACAATGGCTTGTATCTAAACATTTAAAAAAGTCAATTTTTCACTGTTTTTCTTCTTCCTTTAACAACTATTTCTCTCGAGAGTTTATCTTTTGGCATCGTCGTGCGTTAAAAAAACAAAACATTTTTTTCCCGATGCCGTGCAGCTCAGAACACAGGTGAGGTGCGTTGTTCGTTTCCATTCGGAAATTTCATTGGTCTAATGTTATGGGCTTCAGTTTTTTGGCTTGAATTTTGGGAAACCGGGAAAAAAACTGGAAAAATTCATAAATAATCCGCTTCGTTGTTTAAGCCGTGGGGTTCAAACGTGGGAAAAAAGTAGCGGCTTATAGTCCGAAAAATACGGTACTGCTGATGGTGTGCTTTCGAAGTTGCTTTGATGCCATGTGTTGAAACTTTCCTGATTTTCTGATTACAATTTCTGAGTAGAAGGACTGGGTTTTATTTGCTTCTGTATAACTCACATAACTCTGTATAACACCTCTGTATAACTCATGTCCCTCCTCTGCACATGTCCAAACCATCTCAATCTCACCTGTCGGATCTCAGAATCCCCTCTGAGAATGAACCCCTCAGGTGTATTCCAAGTTTCCCGTATTACCAATCAGACCTTGTTTAAGACTCCCAATAAAAGGCCCAGAGGCTTGGATGAGAAAGACAGCAAATACAAGTTTATTTCTTTTCTCTGCAGAGAAGGTCAGCCACCAACCAAGAACACTCCAAAGATAATCCTTTACAGAATAATAGATGCTTGCAAGCGCTTCAAAAAAAACCCTGATGGGCAAATCACCTAAGGTGATTTCCACCCAGAAGACTTAGGTAGTTTCCAAAAATCAGAGCTCACACAAAAATGAAAGTAACAAATAAAATCCTGAAATAGAAGTTTTCAGACCGGTCTTGAAGGTACTCCAGCTGTTGCTTGAACTACACACCAACGAACAAGAGCCCAGACTGCTGAGATCGTCTCTTATTTATTTGCAGGCGCCTCCGGGCGCCTCCTTTCTTAATTTACATAATTTTAGTCCAAATCCCATTATTTCCATGCTACTTGATTTTTAGGCCCTTCCCCCTAATTATTAGTCATCATGTGGTTTATTCCAAATCCCATTATTTCTGGTTCTTCCCGGTTCCTCCCTTTCCTATCGTCATTTCCCCCACGTGACCTTCCTTTTTCATATCCCATTATTTTCGGGCCTTTTTGGGGCTTTACTTTTTTAAAACTCACTCTATCTTCCTCATTCTGATCCCAGCACTTGCTGAAGCAACATCACTTGGTTCGCTCTTCAGTTCTTTTTGGATTATTTCTTATTTTCTTCTTCTTGATTATGCATATTTTTCTTAATTTTTTATTATAAGTCTTTTTCTCTTATTTTATTCCTATTCTTATAGTAAAATATACTTCCTTAAACCTTATTTTTATGCTCTTATGCGTTTTGTGCTATAACTGTGGTTATAGTTGATTATATTGCTGTGTGTTATATGCTCCCTTGTGCCTGGCTGTGCGCTAGTTAAGCACCTAGTGTGCTTAACTGGTTCTTCCTATTTATTTGCCACCAGGCTATCCATTGACCTTTGCACTGTTCCTTTTTCTCATGTTTTGTAGCTCGTTGTAAGACTACCAGGCGCAAGTCCTCAGTCCCAGGCCCTTACCCTAGGGCCTGTCTTCCTTCCTATCGCCACTTCCAGATCAGCCGCCTGCTTGATGATTTGGACAACTATTTGGTCAATCTACTGATGACCCTGTTCTTCCTGATACTTCCTCTTCTTCCCACACCTCTCCTTCTTCCATGGATGTGGGCACTCAGACTGACCCTGTGGTGATCTCCTCCGTTGATTCTCCCTCTGGGGGTCCTGACTCATCTGGTACTGATACTGCGCCTAATTCTGGGCCCTCTTCTCCCGTCCCTTTTCAATCTGGTCCTCCATCCTATTTTCCTACTTCTCCTCGCAGTCCTTCCCCTGGGCCTTCTTCACCTGCCAGTGTCATCATGATTGAGCCTGACCAAGTACCTTTTGTTGATCTCTCTCCTTTTGAGACTCCTTTCCCCTACAGGTTTCTTGAATCTTCTGGCTTTTATCTCTGCATCTGTAATTGCTTTCTCCTGAGTACCTGTCCTCACATGGATTACTCTGGGCACAATGAATAAACATGGTGGTCTTTTTCCTAAATAGTCTCTTGTTGTGGTTATTTGTATGCATGTAAGCAAGCAATTAAACTGGTCTTTAGCTTGGTTTTAAGGTTTATCCTGGTAAGCAAGTAAATTATTTAAGTCTTATACTACGTCCACTAAATAAGGTAATGAAACATTGATTGATAATAAGATGCTAACTAATAACTACTAATAAGTATATGATGACTGCTATGATGCCAATATAAAATTCCACACACCTCCCTCACCTTGTCACCAAAACGTTCAACATGCGCTTTCCCTCTAATAAACTCATTTCTAATCTTGTCCATCCTCATCACTCCCAACGAACATCTTAACATCTTCAGCTCTGCCACCTCCAGCTGCACCTCCTGTCTTTTACTCAATGCCACTGTCTTTAATCCATCCAACATCTCAGGTCTCACCACAGTCCTATAAACTTCTCTTTCACTCTCACAGATACTCTTCTATCACAAATCACTCCTGCTATCACCTTCTCCACCTCATTCACACACATGTACTGTCTTATTTAGAGGTGGGAAGTAACGAAGTACAAATACTTCGTTACTGTACTTAAGTAGATTTATTTGGTATCAGTATTTTACTCCACTATTTATTTTTCAGACAACTTTTTGCTTTTACTCATTAAATTTTTACACAAATATCTGTACTTTTTACTTCTTACATTTTCAAAACCGGCTCGTTACTTTTAATCCATTGATTTGGTGAAATGTTAATATTTTTATTTTTACTGCGCCGATTTCAGCTCACTAACCGATTTCCTGTCATTGCGTGTCTTTTTCAATCTACTAGTGCATAAAGTCCTGACTCTCACACACCACAAATGTAGACTAGTTTGTAGACGAAGCTAAGCATCAGCAGGCAGAAAGCAAAAAGAAGTAAAGCTAACATGGATGAGACAGAGGGAGTCAGTGATGTAAACATGACTGAGAACAGAGACTTTCCTGATCATCATCATCATCATCATCTTTTCACTGTTTGTGTTCTATATGTGGATGTTCAACCTGGACACATTCATTAGGTAACAACATTTTTAATTAGTTTTGTGCTATCAATTCAGCACACATTTCTGTTTATACCATAAAAAAATACATAAATAAATAACTAAATATGAAATGTGAAATTAAAACCTCCAGCAAACAATAGTTATTCTTAGTTATTTTAGATATAAAATAAATAAATAAACTCCACCGAAAAATATTTTTAATGAGTAAACTTTTGTTTTATTTCTGTGCCAAGTCTCAAATCAAACACCAAATCCGCCATGTTTCACACAATTTACCCTCTGGGTGGCGTTTTGTGGGTTTTTCCCTCATAATTGAGAAACGAACAAAAATTACTGTCTTTATTGATAGTACAGATAAATACATTGCATTATTCGAATCTGTAAAATGTCTATGATTTTATATATATGTATATATATATATATATATATATATATATATATATATATATATATATATATATATATATATATACAGTGTGTATACAGTGTGTAGTGTATATATACACAGTATATATACTGTATATATACAGTGAGGAAAATAAGTATTTGAACACCTGCTATTTTGCAAGTTCTCCCACTTAGAAATCATGGAGGGGTCTGAAATTGTCATCGTAGGTGCATGTCCACTGTGAGAGACATAATTAAAAAAAATAAAATCAAGAAATCACAATGTATGATTTTTAAACTATTTATTTGTATGATACAGCTGCAAATAAGTATTTGAACACCTGTCTATCAGCTAGAATTCTGACCCTCAAAGACCTGTTAGTCTGCCTTTAAAATGTCCACCTCCACTAAATTTATTATCCTAAATAAGATGCACCTGTTTGAGGTTGTTAGCTGCATAAAGACACCTGTCCACCCCATACAATTAGTAAGAATCCAACTACTAACATGGCCAAGACCAAAGAGCTGTCCAAAAACACTAGAGACAAAATTGTACACCTCCACAAGGCTGGAAAGGGCTACGGGGAAATTGCCAAGCAGCTTGGTGAAAAAAGGTCCACTGTTGGAGCAATCATTAGAAAATGGAAGAAGCTAAACATGACTGTCAATCTCCCTCGGACTGGGGCTCCATGCAAGATCTCACCTCGTGGGGTCTCAATGATCCTAAAGAAGGTGAGAAATCAGCCCAGAACTACACGGGACTAGCTGGTCAATGACCTGAAAAGAGCTGGGACCACCGTTTCCAAGGTTACTGTTGGTAATACACTAAGACGTCATGGTTTGAAATCATGCATGGCACGAAAGGTTCCCCTGCTTAAACCAGCACATGTCCAGGCCCGTCTTAGGTTTGCCAATGTCCATTTGGATGATCCACAGGAGTCATGGGAGATAGTCATGTGGTCAGATGAGACCAAAATAGAACACCATCCCTACTGTGAAGCATGGGGGTAGTAGCATCATGCTTTGGGGGTGTTTTTCTGCACATGGGACAGGGCGACTGCACTGTATTAAGGAGAGGATGACCGGGGCCATGTATTGCAAGATTTTGGGGAACAACCTCCTTCCCTCAGTTAGAGGATTGAAGATGGGTCGAGGCTGGGTCTTCCAACATGACAATGGCCCGAAGCACACAGCCAGAATAACCAAGGAGTGGCTCCGTAAGAAGCATATCAAGGTTCTGGCGTGGCCTAGCCAGTCTCCAGACCTAAACCCAATAGAGAATCTTTGGAGGGAGCTTAAACTCCGTGTTACTCAGCGACAGGCCAGAAACCTGACTGATCTAGAGAAGATCTGTGTGGAGGAGTGGGCCAAAATCCCTCCTGCAGTGTGTGCAAACCTGGTGAAAACATTTGACCTCTGTAATTGCAAACAAAGGCTACTGTATTAACTATTAACATTGACTTTCTCAGGTGTTCAAATACTTATTTGCAGCTGTATCATACAAATAAATAGTAAAAAAATCATACATTGTGATTTCTGGATTTTTTTTAGATTATGTCTCTCACAGTGGATATGCACCTACGATGACAATTTCAGACCCCTCCATGATTTCTAAGTGGGAGAACTTGCAAAATAGCAGGGTGTTCAAATACTTATTTTCCTCACTGTATCTATCTATCTATCTATCTATCTATCTATCTATCATCTATCTATCTATCTATCTATCTATCTATCTATCTATCTATCTATCTCTCTCTCTCTCTCTCTCTCTCTCTCTCTGACTCTCTCTCTATCTATCTATCTATCTATCTATCTATCTATCTATCTATCTATCTATCTATCTATCTATCTATCTAATCATAATATGATGTGAGGTCCAGTTACCAGTGTGACACTAAAACAGGTAGAAGTAATAACTCCTTTTTACTTAAGTACATGTCCAAGCCAAGACTTCTTTACTTTCACTTGAGTAAAAAGTATAATCAGTACTTCAACTTTTACCTGAGTATTTTAAAACATGAGTATCTGTACTTCTACTTAAGTAATGGATGTGTGTACTTTTGCCACCTCTGGTGTGAGTGTGTGTGTGAGTGTGTTCTAAGCCGAAAGCAACATCCACTTCTACTTTTAAGGTGGTGAGAGAAGCAAGCTTCAAACTCCTCAGGAAGAGAATGTGTCAAATGTTTTGGTAAGTTCCTGACAAAAACCTTGTTTCACTGTCTAGCATAAAGTGTCTAAAACATAAGTGGTTGCTGCAGTTTTTTCAAATATGATTACAAATATAAATGCTGAGAGACAGAAAGAGGAATTGCTTGATTGGATTGGAACTTTTACCCGAACATTTTAAAACATGAGTATCTGTACTTTTACTTAAGTAAAGGATGTGTGTATTTTTGCCACCTCTGGTCTTACTCCTACTGACTTTCATTCCCCTTCTCTCCAGCGTGTACCTCCACCTGTCCAGGCTCTTCTTAACCTGCTCCCTACTCTCACCACAAATCACAATATCATCCACAAACATCCTGTCTGACCTTGTCCGTCAACCTGTCTATCACCACTGCAAAAATGAAAGGGCTCAGGGCTGATCCTTGATGCAGTCCAACCTTCACCTTGAACCAGTCTGTCGTTCCTACATATTTCTCTGACACACCTGACTTCCTCATACAATACCACAACTCCTCTTTCCACCCTGTCGTACGCTTTCTTTAAATCCACAAATACACAATGCAATTCCTTCTGTCCTTCTCTATACTTCTCCATCAACATCCTCAAAGCAAATAATGCGTCTGTGGTGCTCTTCCTCAGCATAAAACAATGGTCACCTCACAGGTCTGCACATCTCCCTTATGCTTAAAGATTGGTACCAGCACACTCCTTCTCCATTCCTCAGGCATCCTCTCACCTTCTAGAATCTTGTTAAACAATCTTGTTAAAAACTCCACTGCCATCTCTCCTAAACATCTCCATGCTTCTACCGGTATGTCATCTGGTCCAACCGATTTTCCACTCTTCATCCTCTTAATCGCTCTCACTTCCTCCTTACTAATCCTATCCTTTTTTTTGGCTTTCGCCACATCCCTCTTCACCTGCTGCTGCATCTCCTTGTACTCCTGCATACTTTTCTCATCACTCTGTCAATCCCACTTCTGTTTTGCCAACCTCTTTCCCCTTATGCTCTCCTGCACTTCCTCATTCCACCATGTCTCTTTCTCTTCCTTTCTATTTCCAGTTGTCACACCAAGTACTTTTCTAGCTGCCTCCCTCATCACTTCTGCAGTGGTTACCCAATCATCCAGCACCTCTTCACCACCACCGAGCCTCTCTCTGACCTCTTCCCTGAACCTCACACTACACTCTTCCTCCTTCAGCTTACACCATCTTATTCTTCTTTCAGTCTTTACTCTTTTCCTCTTCTTCTTCACCTCCAAAACCATCCTACAGACCACCAGCCGATGCTGTCTAGCTACACTGTCGCCTGCCAACACCTTACAGTCTCCAATCTCCTTCAGGTTGCATCTCCTACATAGAACATAGTCCACCTGTGTGCACCTTCCTCCACTCTTATACGTCACCCTATGATCCTCCTTCTTCTTAAAATACGTGTTCACCACTGCCATTTTCATCCTTTTAGCAAAATCTACCATCATCTGCCCTTCCACATTCCTCTCCTTAAGGCCATACCTACCATCACCTCCTCATCACCTCTGTTCCCTTCACCTACATGCCCATTAAAGTCTGCCCAAATCACCAGTTATTCATTTCTAGGTACACCATCTACCACTTCATCTAATTCACTCCATCTTTCCTTCTCCTCCATCTCACAACCCACTTGTGGATCATAAACACTGATGGCATTTATCATCATCCCTTCAACTTCCAGCTTCACGTTCATCACCCTATCAGAAACTTTCTTCACCCTCACTACACTCTTACTGTACTCTTTCTTCAGAATCACCCCTACACCATTTCTCTTTCCATCCACACCATAATAGAACAGTTTATCCCCCACATTCGATGTTCCTGCTCATTCCCTTTCAACTTGGTCTCCTGAACACATAACATATCTACATTTCTCCTCTCCATCATACAGTGCCCTTCACAATTATTGGCACCCCTGTTTAAGATGTGGTCGTGGACTTCTAAAAATTCCCCTTTTTTTTAAAAACAACATAGAACCCAAATGCAAAAAAAGAAAAAAATCCAACCTTTCATTTAAGTACATAACTTTGGTGGTAAAAAAAATCATACATTTAGAAAAAAAAAAACTTGAAATCATGTGTCCCACAATTATTGGCACCCCTAACAATTCCTCTGAAAAATTTAATTGTTTTTTTTTTTTTTTATATATTTTTCTGTAGTTGCTAAGGTTGGTCAGGGTATCTAGGGACTTTTAATTAGTAATTCATGATTTCCTGTTTCCCTGGGGTATGAATATGACGTGACACAGAGGCCTAATTCTCTTACCCATTTGTCAACATGGCAAAGACAAGAGAACACACCATTCAAGTAAGGCAGATGTGTGTCGACCACCATAAGTCAGGCAATGGCTACAAGAAAATAGCCACTCGCCTTAACTTGCCGGTATCTACAGTCAGAGGAATCATTAAGAAGTTTAAAACAACTGGAACAGTGACAAACAAGGCTGGAAGAGGTCCCAAGTTTATCTTGCCACAACGCACAGTGAGGAGGATGGTAAGAGAAGTAAAAAAATTTCCCAAGCTCACCGTCACAGAATTGCATCAAAGAGTGGCATCTTGGGGTCACAGAGTCTCCAAAACAACCATTAGACGCTCTCTACATGCCAACAAGCTGTTTGGGAGGCATGCAAGGAAAAAGCCTTTCTCACTAACACTCACAAACGTAAACGCCTGGAGTTTGCTAAGCGGTACTGGGACTTCAACTGGGATCGTGTGCTTTGGTCAGATGAGACTAAGATTGAGCTTTTGGCAACAAACACTCTAAGTGGGTCTGGCGTAAAACAAAAGATGAGTATGCCGAAAGCACCTCATGCCCACCGTGAAGTATGGTGGAGGATCTGTGATGCTGTGGGCCTGTTTCTCTTCCAAAGGCCCTGGGAACCTTGTTAGGGTGCATGGCATTATGAACGCTTTGAAGTACCAGGATATTTTAAATAAAAACCTGATGGCCTCTGCCAGAAAGCTGAAGATGGGTCGTCATTGGGTCTTTCAGCAGGATAATGATCCAAAACATGTGGCAAAATCTACACAAAAGTGGTTCAGCAGTCACAAACTCAAGGTCCTCCCATGGCCATCTCAGTCCCCAGACCTCAACCCAATCGAAAACCTGTGGGGCGAGCTAAAGAGAAGAGTGCATAAGAGAGGACCCAGGACACTGGATGATCTAGAAAGATTGTGCAAAGAAGAATGGTCAAAATCCTCTCTGTGTTCTCCAATCTTGTGAAATGTTATAGGAGGAGATTAAGTGCTGTCTTGTTGGCAAAAGGAGGTTGTACAAAGTATTAACATCAGGGGTGCCAATAATTGTGGCACACTTGATTTCAAGTTTTTTTTTTTTTTTCTAAATGTGTGATTTTTTTTACCACCAAAGTCTTCTTCTTCTTCTTTCGGCTGCTCCCATTAGGGGTCGCCACAGCGGATCATCCGTCTCCATACCACCCTGTCCTCTACATCTGCCTCTTTCACACCAACTACCTGCATGTCTTCCTCACCACATCCATGAACCTCCTCTTGGCCTTCCTCTTTCCTCCTACCTGGTGGCTCCATCCTCAGCATTCTTCTACCAATATAATTCATGTCCCTCCTCTGCACATGTCCAAACCATCTCAATCTCGCCTCCTCACCTTGTCACCAAAACATCCTACATGCGCTGTCCTCTAATAAACTCATTTCTAATCTTATCCATCCTCGTCACTCCCAACGAAAACCTCAACATCTTCAGCTCTGCTACCTCCAGCTCCACCTCCTGTCTTTTACTCAATGCCACTGTCTCTAAACCATACAACATCGCAGGTCTCACCACAGTCCTATAAACTTTTCCTTTCAATTTTGCAGATACCCTACTATCACAAATCACTCCTGTCACTCTTCTCCACCCACTCCACCCTGCCTGCACTCTTTTCTTCACTTCTCTAACACACTCTCCATTACTTTGCACTGTTGACCCCAGGTACCTGAATTCCTCAACCTTCTGAAGCTCTTCTCCCTGCAACCGCACCACTCCACTGCCCTCCCTCTCATTCACACACATGTATTTTGTCTTACTCCTACTGAGTTTCATTCCCCTTCTCTCCAGCGCATATCTCCACCTCTCCAGGCTCTTCTCAACCTGCTCCCTACTCTCACAACAAATCACAATATCATCCGCAAACATCATAAGATAAGATAAGATAAACCTTTATTCGTCCCACAGTGGGGAAATTTCTATGTTACAGCAGCAAGACAAAGAAATAAAAATAGATGCAAATATATAAAAAAAGAATATACAAAAAATAAAAACAGAAAAATAAAAACGAATAATAATAATAATAATAACAAACTAAGAAATAAAACTAAATGCAAATATATGAAAAAGAATATACATATACTACAATAACAGTATATACACAGTATATACACATAGTCCAGGGAGACTCCTGTCTGACCTCGTCCGTCAACCTGTCCATCACCACTGCAAACAGGAAAGGGCTCAGGGCCGATCCTTGATGCAGTCCAACCTTCACTCTAAACCAGTCTGTCGTTCCTACTGCACACTTCACTGCCGTCACACTGTCCTCATACGTGTCCTGCACCACCCTCACATACTTCTCTGACACACCTGACTTTCTCATACAATACCACAACTCCTCTCTTGGCACCCTGTCGTACGCTTTCTCTAAATCCACAAATACACAATGCAATTCCTTCTGTCCTTCTCTATACTTCTCCATCAACATTGTCAAAGCAAATAAGCCATCTGTGGTGCTCTTCCTCGGCATGAAACCATACTGTTGCTCACAGATGGTCACCTCTTCTCTCAGCCTGGCTTCCACTACTCTTTCCCATAACTTCATGGTGTGACTGATCAACTTAATTCCCCTGTAGTTACTGCAGGTCTGCACATCTCCTTTATGCTTAAAGATCGGTACCAGCACACTTCTTCTCCATTCCTCAGGCATCCTCTCACCTTCCAAAATCCTGTTAAACAATCTGGTCAAAACTCCACTGCCATCTCTCCTAAACATCTCCACGCTTCTACCGGTATGTCATCTGGTCCAACCGACTTTCCACTCTTCATCCTCTTAATCGCTGCTCTCACTTCCTCCTTACTAATCCTATCTACATCCTGCTTCACCAACTCCACATCATCCAACCTTCTCTCTCTGATTTTCCTCATTCATCAGCTGCTCAAAATACTCCCTCCACCTTCTCAACACACTCTCCTCACTAGTCAACACATTTCCTCTCCATCCTTTACTGCTCTAACTTGCAGTACATCCTTTCCAGCTCGGTCCCTCTGCCTGGCCAATCGGTACAACTCCTTTTCTCCTTCCTTAGTGTCCAACCTCTCATACAGCTCCTCATATGCCTTTTCCTTGGCTTTCGCCACATCCTCTTAACCTGCTGCCGCATCTCCTTGTACTCCTGCCTACTTTTCTCATCACTCTGTCTATCCCACTTCTGTTTTGCCAACCTCTTTCTCCTTATGCTCTCCTGCACTTCCTCATTCCACCACCACGTCTCCTTGTCTTCCTTTCTATTTCCAGATGTCACACCAAGTACTTTTCTAGCTGCCTCCTCATCACTCCTGCAGTAGTTGCCCAATCATCCAACACCTCCTTAACACCACTGAGCCTCTCTCTGACCTCTTCCTGAACCTCACACTACACTCTTCCTCCTTCAGTTTCCACCATCTTATTCTTCTTTCAGTCCTCACTCTCCTCCTCTTCTTCTTCGCCTCCAAAACCATCCTACAGACCACCATCCTATGCTGTCTAGCTACACTGTCCCCTGCCAACACCTTACAGTCGCCAATCTCCTTCAGGTTGCATCTCCTGCATAGCACATAGTCCACCTGTGTGCACCTTCCTCCACTCTTATCGTCACCCTATGATCCTCCTTCTTCTTAAAATAAGTGTTCACCACTGCCATTTCCATCCTTTTAGCAAAATCTACCACCATCTGCCCTTCCACATTCCTCTCCTTAAAACCATACCTACCCATCACCTCCTCGTCACCTCTGTTCCCTTCACCTACATGCCCATTAAAGTCCGCCCCAATCACCAACCGTTCTTTCCTAGGTACACCATCTACCACTTCATCTAATTCACTCCAGAATCTTTCCTTCTCCTCCATCTCACAGCCAACTTGTGGAGCATAGGCACTGATGACATTTATCATCATCCTTCAACTTCCACCTTCACGATCATCACCCTATCAGAAACTCTCTTTACCTCCACTACACTCTTACTGTACTCTTCCTTCAGAATCACCCCTACACCATTTCTCTTTCCATCCACACCATGATAAAACAGTTTAAATCCACCTCCAATGATCCTGGCCTTACTCCCTTTTCACTTGGTCTCCTGAACACACAGCATTTCTCCTCTCCATCATATCAGCTACTTCTCTCCCTTTACCCGTCATAGTACCAACATTTAAAGTACCAACCCTAACCTCCACTCTCCTACACTGCTCCTTTCCCTGCCATCTCTGTAGACGTCTTCCTCCTCTCCTTTTCCTCCTTCGGCCAACAGTAGCCCAATTTACACCGGTACCCTGTTGGCTAACGATACCTGTGGCGGTCGTTGTTAACCCGGGCCTCGACCGATCCGGTATGAAATTCTCATTTGTGATCCGCATATTTGATTTGGCACATGTTTTACGCTGGATGCCCTTCCTAACGCAACCCTCCCCATTTACCCGGGCTTGGGACCGGCACTAAGAATGCACTGGCTTGTGCCTCCCTAATGGCTGGGTTCTTTTTTTTTTTTTTTTTTTACCACCAAAGTAATGTACTTAAATAAAAGGTTGGATTTTCTCTTTTTTTTGCATTTGGGTTCTATGTTGTTTAAAAAAAAGGAGAATTATTTGAAGTCCACGACCACATCTTAAACAGGGGTGCCAATAATTGTGGAGGGCACTGTATCAGCTATCTCTCTCCCTTTACCATCATAGTACCAACATATAAAGTACCAACCAGAACCTCTACTCTCCTCCACTTCTTTTCCTGCTGTCTCTGTAGACGTCTTCCTCCTCTTCATCTCCTCCTTCGGCCAACATTAGCCCAATTTACACCGGTACCCTGTTGGCTAACGATTCTTGATTTTTGATCATTGGTTGATCTGATGATGTTCACTCGCCTTCATTAGTGACATTCAAGATTCATCTACACAATTCATCAATTCAACACATTTACAAAAAGGTTTTATAGAAATTTTAGATGACAGATTCTGACAACTGGTTCAACCATTTTGCATTTAATGACTTGTACAATTAACTGATGCTGAGATGTTTTTGGGGGTTAAAACTATTCAGGTGAAACCAGTAGAATATATTTTGATCAACATGAACGTAAACAACTGATAATGTAGATGACATGAAGAACTGCGTAATTCATTATGGAGCTGGAACATGGGTGCTACACTGCAGGGGTCATTAGTCGGGTCTGTGGAAATGTAGAGTGGGAGTCCAGATGGATTCTTATGTGCTTATGTGGATTATGCTGTGCTGGAATTGGCGACCTGTGAAGACGACTTTGGATACATAAGTACATAAAAAAAAAAAAAAAAAAAACTCTGTTTCCACACTTCTGATAAAAAATTGTGCAGATGTAATGAGTAATAATAAAGGTATACTATGTAATATGTACATTGTAAGTATTATTGTACAGAGGTTATCAGTCAAATTCAATATTTAATCGCAACGAAATCGCACATTTCTCTCTGTTCTAACTGTACCATATATTAATACTTCCTGTTTTTAATACTTTAAGCAACATGGACATTGAGAAATATGGATGCAACATGTAGCACGAACACAAACAATTCTTGTAAATGTTGTAAAGTGATAATGACTGTTTAAATGACGTAAATCATCAGGACACCAAACGGAACCTTTGCTATGTTTCCACACGGACAGTTAATGAGGTGATACCCGGAGAAACTGCACCTGTTCAAGTGAAATCAAGAAGCTTTTATATATAATCATAGACATTTTACAGATTTGAATGATGTATTGTTTTTATCTGTACGATGAATAAAGACAGTCATTTAAGTTCGTTTCGCTGTTATGAGGGAAAAACCCACAAAACGCCACCCAGAGGGTAAATTGTGTAAAACATGGCGGATTTGGTGTTTGATTTTAAACTTGGCACAAAAATAAAACAAAAGTTTACTGATTACAAGTATTTTTCGGTGGAGTTTATTGATTTGTTTTATATCTTAGTAAAGAAAGGACGTCGTAAATTAGTGTATGTTTTTGCTAAAGGTTTTCATTTCGCCTCTTTTATATTCATTTATTTATTTAAGTATTTATATTTTTTATAAAAATGGTAAAAACACAAATGCGCGCTGAATTAATGGCTCGTTAATACAATTTGGTGCCGTTTAACACAATTTTGCAAAACTAATAAAAAATTTTGTTACCTAATAAATGTGTCCATGCTGAACATCCACATAGAGAACACAAGCAGAGAAAAGATGATGATGATCATGTGATCAGGAATGTCTCTGTTCTCAGTCATGTTTACATCACTGACTCCCTCTGTCTCATGCACGTTAACTTTACTTTTTGTTGCTTTCTGCCTGCTGATTCTTAGCTTCGTAAACTAGTCTACATTTGTGGTGTGAGAGTCAGGACTTTATGCACCAGTAGATTGAAAAAGACACACAATGACAGGAAATCGGTTGTTCGGCTGAAATCGGCGCAGTGAAAATAAAAATAAATCCATTGATTTGGTGAAATGTTAAAGTAACAAGCCCTAAAATGTAAGAAGTAAAAAGTACAGATATTTGTGTAAAAATGTAGAGTAAAAGTAAAAAGTTGTCTAAAAAATAAATAGTGGAGTAAAGTACTGATACCAAAAAAATCTACTGAAGTACAGTAACAAAATATTTGTTCGTTACTTCCCACCTCTGACTCACACACACACATACACACACACACACACACACACACACACACACACACAGTCGCACAGTTACAGACAGCGAAGAAGTGCAGGCTGCCCAACAGATTCTTTTTTTTACTATTGTCTAAAGTAGAGTTTCTGAGTCTTGAAGATTATGAAGATCATCCTCACCTTCTGTCTGATTATTGGTAAGAAAATAATCTTTAAATTACCAGTATCAGTTTTATAGTAAAACATCGTATTGATTGGAATCCAGCACAAAGTTTAGTGTTCAGATTTCGTTCAGAGAAGTAACCAACACTCAGGAACATAAAATGTACTTATTTTTTATTATTTATTTTACATTGAAGTGTTTCTGTATTTGTGAACCCTCTGAACAAATCATTAACAGGAGCTTGTGGCATCAGCAGCTTTGCCCACGTTATCCAGACTCATGCACGCACCCTAGAGAGTGTGTATCTGTATCTCAATATGAATTTCTTTGGTAATGAAATCACCAGTATAAAAGTAGTTATGGGAAAGGCAAAAATGCTAATCGAAATCTTTAGATCTTTAGTTCAACACGAAACATGACAACTTCAAGTATGATGAGAGCCAAAACCTAAAACACAGAATGAACGTGAAACTGAACAATAAAATTTCCAGCATGTCTCAACATGTCTCAAATTCTTTTTTAAAAAACAATGACCACATCTAAATGACAAACAATGCAATAACAGTCACTAATCGACAGATAAACTGCAAGCAGAGGTGGTAAAATACTTTGTAACTGTTCTAATTAGTTTTGTATAATATATATATATATATATATATATATATATATATATATATATATATATATATATATATATATATATATATATATATCAGGCTGTTAAAATTCTAATTCTTTTAAATGGCACAAAATTTTATTATTAATTCAGCCCACATTTCTGTTTTAACATTTTTATAAAAAATAAAATAAATAAATAAATAAATATAAAAGAGGCGAAATTAAAACCTTCAGCACAACATACATTTATCCACGACATCCTTTCTTCACTTAGATATAAAATAAATAAATAAACTCCACCGAAAAATATTTTTAATCAGCAAACATTTGTTTTATTTCTGCGCCAAGTCTCAAAAGAAACACCAAATCCACCATGATTCACACAATTTACCCTCTGGATGGCGTTTTGTGGGTTTTTCCCTCATAATGGAGAAGCAAACTTAAATTACTGTCTTTATTCATCTTTCGGCTTCTCCCGTTAGGGGTCGCCACAGCGGATCCTCCGCATGTTTAATTTGGCACAGGTTTTACGCTGGATGCCCTTCCTAACGCAACCCTCCCCAATTTATCCGGGCTTGGGACTGGCACTGAAAGTGGCTGGGGATGGTTCCCTGACCGGGAATCGAACCCGGGTCGCAACAGTGAGAGCGCTGCATCTTAGACCACTAGACCACCAGGGGACCTCACTGTCTGTCTTTATTCATCGTACAG
Source organism: Silurus meridionalis (assembly GCF_014805685.1). NCBI lineage: Eukaryota > Metazoa > Chordata > Actinopteri > Siluriformes > Siluridae > Silurus > Silurus meridionalis. The sequence continues at coordinate 1,838,457 of NC_060907.1, forward strand.
ATAAAAACAAAACATCATTCAAATCTGTAAAATGTCTAATTTTATTTGTATTCACTTATAATAACAACAAAACGCTATGATAAAAAATGGTATCACCTCATTAACTGTCCGTGTGGAAACATAGCAAAGGTTCCGTTGGTGTCCTGATGATTTACGTCATTTAAACCACCATTATTACTTTAAATCATTTACAAGAATTTTTGTCTTTATGATTCATGTTGCATCCATATTTCTCAATGTCCATGTTGCTTAAAGTATTAAAAACAGGAAGTATTCATATATGGTACATTTAGAACAGAGAGAAATGTGGGATTAAATATTGAATTTGATTAACAGACCTAATATTAATATGATGTGAGGTCCAGTTACCAGTCTGACACTAAAACAGGTAGAAGTAATAACTACTTTTTACTTAAGTACATGTCAGAAACTTCTTTACATTCACTTGAGTAAAAAAGTATAATCAGTACTTCAACTTTTCCCAGAGTATTTTAAAACATAAGTACCTGTACTTCTACTTAAGTAAATGTGTGTACTTTTGCCACCTCTGACTGCAAGTAAATCACCTTTCACCCTTCACCTTTCACAATCATGTTGCAGTGCACTCCCTTACCGCCAGGGTTTTTATTACACCTTGTGGTGAAAATTGGAACTACACCAAACACTACAGAGGCTCTCTTAGATTGATGCTGCCTCATAATTAGTGGAAGAACAGACAGACATTTAATGCATTAATGTTGCGTTAGTAAGGGCATCCAGCATAAAAACATGTGCCAAATCAAACATGCGGATGGTCCGCTGTGGCGCCCCCTAACGGGAGAAGCCGAAAGAAAGTTATACATCTTTTATATGTTTTTTTGAGATGGAAGTGTCACAGAGACTTTTTAACATTGGTTGAGGAGTTTCCTTGAATACATTTGAAGACGGTTATGTTTAAGATCATTCAAAGAAGGCAGTTAGACTGCACATCAGAAACGCCTGTTACAGGGTGTAAAGTTTACTATACAATAGGATATGATATAGGATATGGTATGGTATGGTATGGTATGGTATGGTATGGTATGGTATGGTATGGTATAGTTGACAGACTCCAGACTTTAGCTGTTTGCTGCTTCTTCTGAGCTTTTTATACATTGAATATTTTCCCTCATTACATAATATTATTCTCCAGCTCCTTGTATGGTCCTTGTTAGCTGATTATAAAAATATAAATCTTCGTGGACGACCTGTACAATACAATCTGATTATCATAAACCTGCTATGTGTACTGATAGTTAGCTTTTTGGTTGAGTATAATTTGCAGAAATTTAATTACTGAATACAACAAATCATGACAAGAAGCCATATAAGGGCCACCATGTAAAAATTGTGTCACATGAATTTGAACAATTCAGGTATAAATCCTATTTTCCATAAACATTTGGTCTTATCTAGCTCATATTGCTTTCCATAATTAAATACAGTTATTTTCTTTTCAGCTGGATCTGATGCTCTAACTACAGTAACTGGATACAAAGGAAGATCAGTTAAGATTAAATGCCGCTATGAACCTGGATATGAACATTTTGAAAAGCATCTGATTAGAGGTACCATGTGGCATCCATACAAAGACATTCCTGTTCATTCTGGATCTCCTGCTAAAGACACCAGATTCTCTCTGTATGACAACAGAGCAACTAAAGTATTCACCGTCACCATCACTGATCTGAGAGCAGAGGATGCAAACACTTACTGGTGTGGGATCGAGCAACCAGGACTTTATCAATTCAAAGAGATTCAACTGGTGATTATGGGTGAGTGTTACACAGAGGAGACGAAAATAATCTGACACAATAATTCACTAATTATAAACACACTGTGATCAGGACTGTTTGCTAAATCACCATGTACAATGTTAAAATGTGTATTTGAGAATCATTTGCAGGAGTATACACACAAAGAACGTGTTCATGGTGTGGAAATATATTTCTTTGGCAAAACGTTTGTTCTCTTTTTCACTCTTAAATTTGTGTAAATGTCAAATCAAGTGGGATATGCCAATATGCTGCAGATAGGGTTGTATTTAGCTGCATGTAATGGGATTTTTCTTCATTTATTCATTTAAAGGTCTTCTAAAATGTTATGGTAAACTTTTGGGTGTGGCTAAATATCAATAAACTGTACCATGAAGCAATTATTAATGTGCACTTAAGAAAATCATCTATACTTTTATAAATCTGACCTGGAAAGGAGAACCTGTACTGTCCCCTGATGTGGTTTCTGTTCTCTCAGATGTTCCTCCCAGCAGTACTGTCTCACAGTCCACACGCACCACATACTCTGCTTCAACACATCCATCAGTGCATCCTGAGACTCCTCCAGCTACAGGTAAGAACATTTTCTCTTCTTCTTCTACACACCTCCACTACTGACTCCATATATTTCCTGTTACATCACAATGTTTAATGTGGTTTGAACATTTATGTTTGTGATGCCCCTTTATGTCCTGTACAGATGTTACAGGTTTATCTACCTACCTCCTGATCAGTGCAGGTGCAGTGGTGTTTGCTGTTGGTGTGATTATAGTAATGTTCTATTGCATGCACTGCAAAATAATTTTTCCAGGTAAAACCCACTTTAATGCATGTTTCTGATTCATTTATGTTGATTTTTTGTACTGGCTTTAACATGTGCTCCCTAACACCAGTAAAATACAGTAAACAGTTATCCACCTCTGAATCTTTAGTTAGTGATGTTATACAGAGAAAAGCCTGTATGTGATGCTGGAGTCACTGCATGTAGCTACAGACTGGATCAGAGAGACATCAGTTCGAGCTTCACTACTGAATATGATTCTGTTTTATTTTTAAAGACTGTGTGAAGCCGTGAGAGGACATTTTTTTCAAGTTGAGTCAAGTCAAGAAGTTTTATTGTCAATTAAACCATATATAGCTGACGCAGTACACAGTGAAATGAAACAACGTTTCTTCAGAACCCTGGTGCTACATTAAACAACAATCACAGAAACAGAAAACACAGGGCTCAGCTGCTTATAAACTGATTAAATGCCATTCCCATCAATATATTAATTTTATTTAATACAACTGTGTCATGTAATGCAATGGAAATTCAAGTGCAAAATTTATTAAAGAAAAAAATATTTGAAAGACAAAAGAGACAAAAGTGTACATGAAGTGTAGTGTTGGTGAACATGAACCACATCCAGAGAACTAAATTCGTGACAGTTAATGAGGTGCAGTGGATTGTGGGAAATGTAGTCTGTGTCTCTCAGTGTGATGCTGACAGTGATATGTGATTGTCTTCAATTTAAAGTGTTTTATATTTTGTATTAAAGCAAACTGTGGTGATGTTCTCATCTCCCTGCAGGCCCTGTAACAGAGACACAATCATCCAAAGAGGTACAAGACTATGGTTTGTTTCAGGTCATATTTTCACAAACACTTTACTTACAAACATTTGAATGATCATTATTATGTTTTTTTCATTTCAGACTAATCACGATTATGTAAATGATCACAATGTACTCGCCCTCCAAGCAAGAAAAACACAATTTACCTGAATCTGTCTACCAGAGTTTAGATCCAACCACTAACCAATCAGATTCACTCTACCAGACCCTGAACTCCACTAATAACAAATGAGATTCAGGATGATGTTGGTAATGTAAGAGGACTGGGAGAAAACGTCATAGTGATTATTATTTCCTCACTTTTTTTGTCTGGAAGGTTTTTGCTTTGCCTGTGCATCACGTTTCTAAAATATTTACATTTTCAGAAAAATCAAAATCAAAATAAATGCCTTTCTTTATTAAAATAAAGATTATTGACATCTGGGTATTATTTACAATGTTTTTATCAAAGTTTAAGAATTCATTCTTTGTGTTCATGACTAATTTTATTGGTCTACTTAGTGAATGCTGTTGAGTGTCCTGAAAGATGCTGTGAGTACCATGGATGTCAGGACAGCAAATATTCCTTAGTTCCTGAATTTCACCACCAGACAACAAGCAGCACTTTGTGGAAATTCTGGGACACACCAAGTCGAAGGTTGACCATCAAGCAATGTTAATGTTTTGAGTCTTCAGGAGTGCATGCACCTCACCAGTTTTCCACAATGTTAAACTGAGACACACCAGACAGAAGACAGCTGATGGTCAACTAGTGTGTATGTTCTGTGCTTGTGTGAGAGCAGGTGGCAGTAGCCTGTATTTGGCATTGAAACAGGGAAAGGGGAGGAGCCAGAACTGTACATATATAACAAAGCAGCATTTATGCCTGCCATGATCATTACCAACCAATCATTTGTAGTTTTTGTTTAACATTGCTTAATGGCCCACCATCGACTTGGTGTGGAAATCCTGAGACACACCAAGTCCCAGGCATGATGGAAAAGCAGTGGATGCAATGTGAGGGCATGCTGATCCACGACTATGCACGGGTTCTCAGGTCAGTGTCAAGGAAAGACGTGAGAGTACAGGGAAGGAAAGTGTCGACGGGAATACATAAATAATGAATTAAAGCTCTGCCTGGAAATTATTATATTACTGTAACATAAAAGTAACCTTAGCGGGTAAAGATGAGACCACGTGCTTCAAATTTCAAAAGACTTTAGTTTCAGTTTACAGGTATTGGTGAAATAATTAGTCAATTCATGGCTAGAGATTGAGTTGCTCCGGATTTGGGCATCTGTGAAATTCCACAAATAATTGCAATGCTTTATGTAAAGCTGTACAAGTTGTTTTGCTAATTTAACTTCACACTCTGCTCTTACTTATAGAATGCAAAAACGTTATATGCAACCTTATATAACACAACCCCTGTACAGTATGTTTCTATTGTATGCAGTGTTCACCCAAGTTTTGGTTTTGATTTACTTTGTCTTCTAGGGGGGTATGTGGGGGTCTTTATTCACATACTGTTACAGTAAACAGTGACAGGAAGCTGTTAATAATGTAAGCTGTATGCTGATAAAAACGACATTGTTCACTAACTTACCACCAAGCGAGAGGAAATAAAACACAATTAAGATTACAGTTCACGTTGCATTACACAACTCTAATGTTTAATAGTTTAGAATCAGACATATCATTATATCTTGAAAAGCATTTTTTGCAGCAGCAGCATTTTGCATTTTACACCAACACTTCCTGAGTGGTTTTCTGTCACAGGAAGTGGTAATAAATGTGACCACTTGTTCTTTTGCCCCCAAAATAGAAACACAGTAGAGTCATTAAGGTAGAGAGAATGAGGAAGTAGAAGAAGCATTTTATTAATTTGTTCTCAAGAAGGCATTTGTTGAGAGTGAACTTAGAATGAAGATCATTCTCCTTTTCACCTTCTCCCTGATTACCGGTGAGTAAACACACTTCAAAATGACCATCAGCATCAACATTAAAGCTTTGCAGTAATGGACATTAACAGCTTGATAGAAATTTTTGAGGCTTTATTAATGAAGTTTTAGGGGGCACTGAGACTTCCTAGTTTTCTTACATGAATGTCATGTATAAATGTACATGTTCAGCTGTATAGGATCATCTATGTACATAGTTTGTACCTGGCTCTTCTCTTACACTTATCACAATAAATACACTTAAATATTCCTGGATAGTTAATTAATTTCACTGTATTTCATTCTCCAGCTGGATCTGATGCTGTAACTACAGTAACTGGATACAGAGGAAGATCAGTTGAGATTAAATGTCTCTATGAACCTGGATATGAAGAATACAAGAAATATCTCTGCAGAGGTGAATGTACTGACTGGATACATGTTTTGGTTAATTCTGAATCTCCTGCTGAAGACACCAGATTCTCTCTGTATGACAACACAACAGCCAAAATCTTCACCATCACCATCACTGATCTGAGAGCAGAAGATAAAGACACTTACTGGTGTGGGATCGAGCGCACAGGGAGGGATATTTACACAGAGCTTCAGCTGCTGGTTGAAAGGGGTGAGTGTTACACAGTGGAAACTTAATTATCCCTCCCTGGATAGCTTCGTTAATGGAACAAGGGGTTGTTAGGATGTAATCACTCCAGAGGAGGTGATTAAGAGGAGAGTGTATACAGTTCATCTGGAAAATATTTACAGCCCTTTACTTTTCCACATTGTTATATTATACCTTTATTCCAAAAATTCCAATAAATTGTCTGTAGACCTCTGAGACAGGATTGAGTCGAGGCACAGATCAGGGGAAGGAAACAGAAAAATATCTTGCATCGAAGGTCCCAGTGAGCACAGTGACATCCATCATCCTTAAATGGAAGAATTTTGGAGCCACCAAGACTCTTCCTGGTGGTCCAAAGAAGGGCTTTAGTCAGGGAGGTGACCAAGAAACGATTTAAAAAACAACTTAAAAAAATGAATGATAAATGAAGCTCAATTTGTGGATTATAAATCTAGAAATTGTAAACTGAATGGAAAGAGAACCTGAATTGTAGCTTGTTTTCTGTTCTCTCAGATGATCCTGCCAACAGTACTGCCAGCAGTAGTGTGCTTTAGCTCTATCTTGAATTTACTCTCTTCTGGTAAGGTAGGATTCTAACTTTGTATATCTATTTAACTCAGTTGATTCTAGAGTGTTGGTCTGTGCTTATTAGCTTGGTCAGGTGATTAATCAAGAGTAGTTTCAGTCTCACTTGAGGTGTGAATTGTGGGCAGGGCTTACTCACTTATATTGAAGGCGTAACCAGCTCAATCTTCAGTGTGCTTTAGCTCTATCTTGAATTTACTCTCTTCTGGTAAAGTAGGATTCTAACTTTGTATATCTATTTAACTCAGTTGATTCTAGAGTGTTGGTCTCTGCTTATTAGCTTGGTCAGATGATTAATCAAGAGTAGTTTCAGTCTCACTTGAGGTGTGAATTGTGGGCAGGGCTTACTCACTTATATTGAAGGCGCGTAGTAGGTAGTCCCCACAAGTAGGTAACCCCCTTAAAGTCAGTAACTCTTAGTGTTATTTAGAAAGTCCTACTTATACTATTTCTTACTTTAAAAACACATTGATCTTAAACTGGGAGATTAGACATGTGCCTCAAACCCATCTCTGTAGTAATCTCTTACAGACACAGACGTTCCTATCCACAGAACAGATGTCACATCGTCAGTAACCTCATCTACCCTTCCCTGTTGTCTCAATTTTAAACAGCGGTGGTAGGTGGGCTCTGGAATTGTCAGTCTGCTGTAAGGAAAGCTGACTTCATCACAGGCTTGGCTTCCCACTACACATTTGACTTTCTGGCACTTACTGAGACCTGGATATCCCCACAGAACACTGCTACACCAGCTGCTCTGTCTTCTGCCTATGCTTTCTCTCATTCACCAAGAGAAATTGGCAGAGGTGGTGGTACAGGTCTACTTTTATCACGGAGATGGTGTTTCACACCTCTCCCTTTGTCTCATTTAACCATCTCTTCTTTTGAATTTCATGCAGTTTCAGTTACCTCTCCAATCAACCTTTTCATCATTGTCATCTACCGCCCTCCTGGTCCCCTTGGGACTTCCTAGAAGAGATGGACACGCCTCAGTACTTTCCTCTGACGGCACCCTCTGACAGTTCTTGGTGACTTCAACCTCCCATCCGACAAACTTCAGTCATCTTGCCTCTTGCCTTTTCTGAATACCTTCTCCTTGACATTTAACAGCTGCCCTCCAACACACAAGGGAGGAAATGTCCTGGACCTGGTTTTCACCCGTCCTACTCCAGCTACAGACATGACTGCCACTCCACTTCCAATCTCTGATCATCACCTGGTTTCCTTTTTAATCACTCTTCCTATTCAACCTAAAAATAATTTACATGTCTCTCTTATCCGTCCTAACCTTCACTCTATCTCCCTCCTCTGTAACTTCATGTACTCTTTCATCTCTTCCTGACCCGTCTCCTTTTCCTCTCTACCCTTAGACGTTGCTACGGACTCCTTCCTCTCATCTCTTTCCTCAACCATGGACCTCCTTTGTCCCTTGACTACAAGACCCAAGAAGACTTCTTGTCCCACACCGTGGCTGTCAGAAGTTTTGCGCAGTAATCGACGAGAACTCCGATCTGCAGAGAGGAAGTGGAAAAAATCACAGCTTGATGTAGACCTCTCATCTTACCGTGCACTCCTGACCAAATTTTCTTTGGAGGTGACTTCTGCCAAAACTGCCTTCTACAAGGAAAAGCTTGAGGCCTCTGCACAAGATCCTCGTAAGCTTCACAACATCTTCTCTTCTACTAAACCCCTGCTGCACCTGCTCCATCCTCCTGACTGCTAATGACTTTGCCTCCTTCTATGATGAGAAGATTAGGAAAATCTGCCAGACCTTCACTTCCTCTCCAACAATGATTACACAACACAGCCAACAATCCACTACGTCTCTGTCAAGCTTCTCAACCTTAACAGAAGATGAGATACTGCAAGTCATCCGATCCTGCAATCCCACCACCTGTCCTCTGGATCCAATCCTTCAACTACGCTCCAGACCATCACGCAAGATCTCCTGCCCTTCATCTCCACAATCATCAATGGGTCATTAACATCTGGCTATGTACCAACTACCTTCAAGCAAGCAAGGGTCATTCCTATCTTGAAGAAACCGCTCTGGATCCATCAGACATCAACAACTACAGACCGGTATCACTCCTTTCCTTTCTTTCTAAATCTCTGAACGCACTGTTTTTAACCAACTGTCTGTCTATCTCTCACAGAACAACCTCCACGATCCGAACCAGTCTGGGTTCAAAGCGGCACATTCCACAGAGACGGCCCTATTGGCTGTTTCTGAGAAACTACATGCTGCTCGGTCAGCCAAGCTGTCATCTGTACTTATCTTTCTGGACCTTTCAGCAGCATTTGACACAGTCAACCACAAGACACTTTTGTCAACCCTCAAGAGCCTTGGTATCTGCGGAACAGCATGGGAATGGTTTGCTTCCTACCTGGAAGGTCGCTCATACCAGGTAACATGGAGGGGATCCACATCTGCCCCATGCAGACTCACCACTGGTGTCCCACAAGGCTCGGTACTTGGTCCCTCCTTTTCTCCTCTATACCCACTCCATTGGTGAAGTCATATCCTCACATGGGTTTTCTTATCACTGCTATGCAGATGACACTCAACTCATCTTTTCTTTCCTCCATCAGATACCACAGCTTCCGCTCGGATCTCAGCATGCTTGTCAGACATATCTTTATGGATGAGGGCTCACCAACTTAAACTCAACCCCAGCAAAACAGAACTGCTGGTCATCCCAGGTGATTCATCTCCAGGTCAAGATCTACAAATAACACTTCATGACTCTCTGCTCTCCCTTCAGCCACTGCTCGTAACCTTGGGGTAACTATGGACAATGAACTGTCTTTTTCCCACATGTCGCTAATGTTGCTCGTTCTTGTCGATTTCTTCTATAACATCCGAAGGATTCGACCATTTCTGTCCATACAGGCTGCCCAGTTGCTTGTTCAGTCTCTTGTCATTTCAAGACTGGACTACTGCAACTCTCTGCTGGCAGGTCTTCCCCTGAACGCTATTCGTCCACTGCAAATTATCCAAAACGCAGCTGCACGACTTGTGTTCAATCAGCCCAAGTTTTCCCACACCACCCCACTGCTGCGCTCCTTCACTGGCTTCCAGTAGCTGCACGTATCAGATTCAAAACACTGATGCTTGCCTACAAGGCCAAAATGGACCAGCACCATCTTACCTCAGTGACCTCATCACATCTCGCACTGCACCACGCTGTCTGAGATCCTCCAGCACTGCTCGACTGGTACCACCTTCTCTCAGAATGAGAGGTAAGTACAATTCAAGGCTCTTCTCTGTTCTGGCACCGAGGTGGTGGAATGAACTTCCCCTAGATGTCCGTACAGCAGTCCCTGATTTTCTTTAAGTGACGACTGAAGACCTACCTCTTCCTGAAATACCTAAATTAGCACTTTTCAAGTTTGTAGAATTCGAGTTATATTTATATTGAGTTTGTATTCTTTCGTACCAGTGTAGATTTATTCACTACTAGAGATTTAAAGCACGTTTGTACGTCGCTCTGGATAAGGGCGTCTGCTAAATGCCGCAAATGTAAATGTAAATGTCTCACAGTCCACACACACACCACATACTCAACTTCATCACATATCACAAGTCCATCAGTGGATTCTAAAACTCTTCCAGCTACAGGTAAAAACGTTTTATCTAAGCTTTTCTTTGCTATATTTCTGTCATGTCATTCATCATATCTCATATTTTTCAGTTACTCCATTAAACACAGTTCAAAACCAAACCACCGCTCCCTCAAAAAAATGGTACGTAGACCTGCATCTACACTGTAAAGGACCACCAACACTCATGTTTTCACTCTCTGTAAATTAGACTTGCATGAGAATGACATTGCATCAGCATGTACATCACATCACTGTTCTGCTCAGCACTCCGCACACTAAAAATAAAACAAAGATAAAGCTTCATATCCATGATGTTTTGGTGACCCACTCAGTTCTCACATGAAGGCTGCAGTTCTGTTTAATAGCGAGTACACATTTTGCGAATTGCTTCACATTTCTAATGGTTCCACCTGAAACATGGCCATTTTTACATATAGTTTGAATGTTTATGATCCTGTAAATGTTTGTCCTGTACAGATGTTCCAGGTTTTGCTACCCACCTCCTGATCAGTACAGGTGCAGTCGTGTTCACTGTTGCTGTAATTATAGCAGTCTACTGCAAAAGAAAATGTCGAGGTAAAAACCACTTGATATTTTTGTTACCTCATGATGACCTGCTTTAAATACACATACAGCCACATGTTTTATATCTAATCAAAAGAGGCGATGACACCCAATTGATTTCTTTTTAACCTAAATGAAGGATTACTGATATAATTTGTGTGAACACAAAGCTGGAATAAACTCTGAGTTTCCTTTAAAATGCAAAACACAGCCTAACATTGTTTCCTTCTCATTCCACTGCAGGACCCGTAACATCTTCAAAGGAGGTACCCACCAATGATTTGCTTCTGATATTACTTTCAGAAACATTTCACTTACACACGTTTTATTTGAGTTTTGTTTTCCATTTCAGACAAGTGATGTTCATGAAAATTACCTAAATTTCAAACATCTGCAAGCAAAAGCATGCAAGAGTCCAGACTCTACCACCGACCAATCAAACTATCAGAATTCAACCTCTACTGATATCCAATCAAATCCAGTCTATCAGAATCTGTCCTTCCATTATAAAAAATAAGATTGAAATGCTGTAGCAGTGTTTATTGGTTCCCCAGCAGACATGTTGCCAGGCCTGTGGGTTAAACACTTGCTGTAGATTTTTTTTTTTAATGTCTGTTTTTAAATTAAAATGTTACTTGATGTAATCTCCAATACATCAACCAACATATAATGGCAAATCTGCATGTAATAATGCTGTACCTTCAATAATATATATATATTTTTAATTTTTTTTTTTGTAAATCAACTTTTTGTTCTTTTAATTCATCTTGTCTTTAAATTACTAACATCACATTATTTATATGTAATATGCCAATAAGAACATTGAGACCTCAGCTTCCAGGTTGTTCTACCATCTTCCTCAGTGTTACTGCCCCCTTCAGGCAAGCAGCAAGAATATGATGGATGTTAATTATCCGGCTCATTAATTCCTCTTGCATGATATCAGGCTTCTATTTAAAGCACAAACCATTAAAGTCATCAGCAAAACCCCTGGTTTTGGTCTTAGCATCCTGAGATTGCCTTCTACCTTTCCTTTGCAATCCTTCAGTAGAAAAGGAGACATATATACATCATACACTTTTTACACCTTCCATCAACACAGCAGGGGTCTGAACAATGTGCTCTGGTTCCCATTACTATAGCATTAGTAAAGGGGGGTGAGGCCCCGTAGTAGTGACGGTTTAAGCCAGACAATCACTGTCTACACTTAACTCAAAACTCTATCCATGTGTGTAACAAGTCACAGTTTCTGTTCAAATGTAAGTGGTGTATTATACAAAATAAAACACAGTATTACCAGATGCCCCCAAAACACATACAGTCCTTCCTGCTATGTAAATTGTCCCAGCTAGAAGTATGTACAATAATTACTGTCTTTACTGGGGCACCTTCACCAGACCAGTATTCCCAAGTAAATCCTTGGGTAAGATCCTCCATATACAACATGAAAAGGAATCATATTTCCACGTTGTAATTCCACAACAAAATGTATCTTCTTGTCCTTCCAATTTTGTTATAGACCAAAAGTATTGCTCCGAAGACATGCATGTGGATTCTTTGAGTCAAACTCAGACCAGGGACTTTTCTGCAGGAATCATAATAATGGCAGATGGAACAGAGCTCCATGGCCATGGAGCCTGTGAGCTGCTCTTGTCTGGTCTATATGTGTTTTCCTGCACCTGTTTGGAAATGATCTAGGAAACATTCTGAATGTTACATGACTGTGTGAATGAATTATGCTCAGTGTAGCGTCATGATATCTACAATCCTGTCAAAATCCTCCTCTGTCTGCCTTGTGTTTGTAGATTATATTCGGAGAACACTGCAGTGTTTTGTTCCTGGTTTACACTTGTCCACTAGAGGGCAGTACTATTGCAACTAAATTATTATATTTAGCAGTGCCAGGTAGCTGCTCATGAATGGTGTCTGGTGATACACCTGAGCGTGAGACACACTCATGAACACTCCACTTAATCCTGGAGTAAATCTAGTTCACTCAAATAACACAAACATTGCTTTTACATGAATAAAAACGACTTTGTACACGAACTCCCCACCAACACAAAGCACATTTGAGATTACAGTTCACACTGCAGTGCAGCATTTCTCATAGGCACTTCCTGGGTGGTTTCCTATCACAAAAAGTGGAAGTGGACATGAGGTCATTTATGCCTTTAGCACACAAATACACACTGTACAGTCACCAAAAACAGAGTGAGTGAAGAAGTGGAAGAAAACGAACAAAGCATTTCTTTATTCGTTCTGAGAAGGAGCTTTCACTTAAAATGAAAATCTTTCTTCTTTTCACCTTCTGCCTGATTGCAGGTAAGTAAAAGCACATTATCATCAGCATCAACATTAAAGCTTTGCATTGATGGACGTTTATTGCTCGATAGATCTTTTATCAGTTCAGCTGAGGCTTCCTGTTTACCACAAAAACACTTTTAGTAACCTACGCATGCCAACATCTACACATCTTAACTTGTGAAATAAATTGTAAAGCATTTTTTTAATATAATACCTGAAAAGATTGTGTTTAATGGTCACTGTTAATGGTTTCTTGTGGTTAAACACAAAATGTGCAGCGAGAAGAAAACCCATGTTTAATAAGATCTATGATTTATATTATTATTCTGTGCGTATGCAATTTAATCTTCTGTACCTGCCTTTTGTTTCATTTGTCACAATGTTTGCACTAAAATATGTCTTAATACTGAGCTTATATGTTGCACAATTATCCTGGATCTTATTTCATTCCACTGTATTTCATTCTCCAGCTGGATCTGATGATGTAACTACAGTAACTGGATACAGAGGAAGATCAGTTCAGATTAAATGTCACTATGAATCTGGATATGAAAAGAACAACAAGTATCTCTGCAGAGGTGAATGTCCCCATTGGCCTGCAAACAAAGACATTCCTGTTCAGTCTGGATCTCCTTCTGAAGACACCAGATTCTCTCTGTATGACGACACTACACCCAAAATCTTCACCATCACCATCACTGATCTGAGAGCAAAGGATGCAAACACTTACTGGTGTGGGATACAGCGGACTGGGCCATTTAGAGATATTTACACAGAGCTTAAACTGCTGGTTAAAACGGGTGAGTGTTTCACATAGGAGTCTAAAATAATATATTAATAATTCATCACCATGTACAATGTTTCAGGTTTAAGAACTTTGATTAATAACCAGTTCATGGATCTTTAACCTGACAAATTTGAACTGTATGGGATTTAAAAATGGATTGTTTCTATCTTCCAGATGATTCTGCTAACAGTACTGCTTCACCCATCACACGCTTCACTTCAACAAGTCTATCAGTGCATGCTGAGATCACACATACATCATCATCATCAACAATAACAGCAGGTACGGACTTTTTGCCTGACCTCCTCTTTATCACATTTCTCCCACATCATTCATGTCTCCCTTTTTTATTTCAGCTAATTTGCTAAATGATGCTAAAGACCCAACCATCGCTTCTGTACCTCAGAGTATGTATGAAAATAATCAGTGTATTTAATCCTTTATATAAATTCTTCTACATGACACGTAGAACACGGAGCAAAACGCTACATGAGAGACGACTTCAGCTGTGGTGATGGTGGTAAATATTTAAAGTATAATTCTACATCCTGTGGTTTAGCGATGGACAGGAAGTGACCTAAGCTTTTATTCTCAACACACTCACAATACCCACAATTTTAACCACTGCATTTTACACTGCAGACTGTATTTGTGCCAAATAAAGAGAAATTAGATAAATAATATCAAGAATTTTCCCATATTGGGACTGTACACATGCAGGATCTCTTCTACTTCCACATATGAACTCATCCAGAACCACTTCCAGTTATTTCATTTATACTGCTGAGCAGTTGAGGGTTAAGGATCTGGTTTAAGGGCCATGCAGTGGCAGATTAATGGAGCTGGGATCTAAACATGACCTTCCGAATCAGAAGTCCAACAATCCAGTACGCCACCACTTTCAGTTTAAATCTATATTGGGTGCATTTGCACTTCCTTTACTGTGGTTTGTCTGTGCAGGTGTGAACGTTTCTGTGTCTGGTTTGAAAACTATTTTTTAGATAGATAAATAGATGGATGGATGGATGGATGGATGGATGGATGGATGGATGGATGGATGGATGGATGGATGGGCAATAACTCAGGGTTTAGTTCAATGTTTTCCACCTCAGTTTGGTCTAAAAATACTAATTAAAATGTAACTTCTTGGGTTTTGCATATTGGGTAATTACATGGATTCTTTGTTTTATTTATGGTTTAATTTAGTAACATAATTACCACATGTTGGTTTTGATCTTCTGCTCCCATGGAGACATTTTTAGAGGCTCAGCTTCTAATAGACAAGAAATTCGAACTGATGATCAAAAGAGAAAATCACATGTTTTTTGGCAGCTTAACGCAATACCATGTTATAAAAAAGACAATTCAGTTCTTCAGTCAGCTCTGTTTCCTCATTCAGGCCTGTAGTCTATTTACAGACACATGAACACAATCCACTGTCTGAAGGCCACAACAACAACATCGTCTCAAGGTTACGAACGTAACCCTAGTTCCCCGAGGGAACGAGACGCTGCGTCAAAACGCTATGGGAACGCCCCTGCGTGACCACGCTCTGAACCACGTGTGAAATCTAGCCAATAGGCAAGCCGTGACGTCATAGACAGTCAAGTCAAGTCAAGAAGCTTTTATTGTCATTTCAACCATATATAGCTGATGCAGTATACAGTGAAATGAGACAACGTTTCTCCTGAACCCAGGTGCTACATAAAACAACATAAAAACAACAGTCACAGTACAGAAGAACACAGGGCCAGGAACTAAGATCCTCGCCACATAAAGTGCATGTGTGCAACTGGTGCAAACAGTGCAAAAGACAACACAAGACAGTGCAAAAGACAACACAAGACAGTGCAGAACAATACAAAATACACAAAATATAAAAATAAAAGCAGCAGTAGCTCCGCCAGTAAAACTTGTCGTGACAGGATAAGGTGCACAGTAGCAGAAATGTAAACAAATATAAACAGAATTTTGCAATCCTATAATAGTGTAAAAAATATGGTAGCAGCAATCAAGATAAAGTGAACAGTGACCAATGGATTCACAGAATAATGTGCAAATAGAGCAAGTTCGGAGATCAGCAACAAACGGCATGTAAACATTATGCTATAATGAGAGGTGTGAATGGTGCTGAGACCTGGGTGTGTGAAGTGTATGTGTGTTGAGTCCGGTTGTGCACAGTCACTCAGTTGTGTGTAAGTGTGTGTGTGTGTGTGTGTGTGTGAGAGAGAGTTCAGTCCAGATGTTTGTTCAGGAGCCTGACGGTTTATGGAAAAACTGTTACACAGTCTTGTTGTGGCGGCCCGAATGCTTCGGAACCGTTTTCCTGATGGTAGGAGGGTGAAGTATGTGTGTGATGGTGTGTGTGGTCGTCCACAATGCTGTTTGCTTTATGGATGCAGTGTGTGGTGTAAATGTCCATGATAGAGGGGAGAGAGACTCCGATGATCTTCTCAGCTGTCCTCACTATCCTCTGTAGGGTCTTGCGATCCGAGACGGTGCAATTCCCAAACCAGGCAGTGATGCAGCTGCTCACGATGCTCTCGATGGTCCCTCTATAGAACATGGTCAGGATGGGGGAGGAGATGGGCTTTCCTCAGCCTTCTCAGGAAGTAGAGACGCTGCTGGGCTTTCTTGGTGATGGAGCTGGTGTTAAGTGACCAGGTGAGGTTATCCGCCAGATGAACACCAAGGAATTTGGTGCTCTTGACGATCTCCACTGAAGATCCATCGATGAACAGTGGAGAATGGTCACTCTGTGCTCTTCTGAAGTCAACAACCATCTCTTTGGTTTTGTCCACGTTCAGAGACAGGTTGTTGGCTCCACACCAGGCTGTTAGCCGTTGCACCTCCTCTCTGTATGCTGACTCGTCGTTCTTGCTGATTAGACCCACCACGGTCGTGTCATCAGCAAACTTGATGATATGATTCGAGCTGTGCATTGGAGCACAGTCGTGAGTCAGCAGAGTGAACAGCAGTGGACTGAGCACACAGCCCTGAGGGGCCCCAGTGCTCAGTGTGGTGGTGCTGGAGATGCTGTTCCCGATCCGGACTGACTGAGGTCTCGGTCAGGAAGTCCAGGATCCAGTTGCAGAGAGGTGTTCAGGCCCAGTAGGCTCAGCTTCTCGATCAGGTGCTGGGGAATGATTGTGTTGAATGCTGAACTGAAGTCTATGAACAGCATCCTTACATAAGAGTCCTTGTTATCCAGATGGGTGAGGGCCAGATGGAGGGTTGTGGAGATGGCATCGTCCGTGGAGCGGTTTGGACGATACGCAAACTGCATGGGGTCCAGTGCGGGTGGGAGCTGGGTCTTTATGTGCCTCATGACAAGCCTCTCGAAGCACTTCATCATGATGGGTGTGAGTGCAACGGACGATAGTCATTGAGGCAGGACACAGAAGACTTCTTCGCACAGGAATGATGGTCGTCATCTTGAGGCACGAAGGAACAGTGGCGCTGCTCAGGAGATGTTGAAGATGTCAGTGAAGACATCTGCTAGTTGTTCTGCACATTCCTGAGCACTCTGCCAGGAATGTTGTCTGGTCCAGCAGACTTCCGTGGGTTAACTCTGCATAGAGTTTTCCTCACTTCAGCTGTGGTTAGACAGAGCACCTGGTCACTGGGAGGAGGGATTGTCTTCCTCGCCACCACGTTGTTCTGCACCTCGAACCGGGCGTAGAAGTCATTCAGCGCATCTGGAAGGGAGGCGTCACGGTCACAAGCAGGTGATGTGGTCTTGTAATTCGTGATCGCCTGGATGCCCTGCCACATGCGCCGGGTGTCTCCGCTGTCCTGGAAGTGGCCATGGATTCTCTTGGCGTGTGCGCCGCCTCTCTGATAGCACGGGACAGTTTGGCCCTTGCTGTTTTTAAGGCCGTCTTGTCCCCTGCTCTGAAGGCAGAGTCTCTTGTTTTTAGCAGCGCACGAACCTTGGCGGTCATCCATGGCTTCTGGTTGGAACGTATAGTGATGGTCCTGGAGGTAGTCACGTCGTCAATGCACTTGCCGATGTAACTGGTCACTGTTGACGTGTACTCCTCCAAGTTGATGAAATCGCCATTGGTTGCAGCTTCCCTGAACATGTCCCAGTCAGTGCATTCAAAACAGTCCTGGAGAGCAGACATGGATCCTGCTGGCCAGGTTCTCACTTGTTTTGAGCTGGTCTTGAACGCCTGCTGAGTGGTCTGTATGCTGGGATCAGCATAACAGAGATGTGGTCTGAGTACCCGAGGTGGGGGCGGGGCTTCGCCCGGTATGCGCCCCGGATGTTTGTGTAAACAACATCCAGCGTGTTTTCTCCTCTGGTTGCAAAGTCCACATTCTGATAGAATTTGGGAAGCACAGTCCTGAGATTTGCATGATTAAAATCTCCGGCGACTATAAACAGTCCGTCAGGGTGTGTGTTTTGAAGTTCGCTAATGGTCCCAGAGCACGCTGAGCGCTTCCTTAGCATTAGCGCTAGGTGGTATGTACACTCCGAGCACAATAGCGGTGGTGAATTCGGGTAAATAAAAGGTCTACATCTCACAACAATAAACTCCAGCAGCGATGAGCAGTAGGTAGAAACAAGCACAGAGTTCTTACACCATTCCGTGTTGATGTAAACACACAGACCGCCGCCTTGAGTCTTACCGCACAGAGCTGCATTTCTGTCGGCACGAAACGCAGCTAGCCCGTCCAGCTGGATGGCGGCGTCCGAACTCTGTCGCTCAGCCACGTCTCAGTAAACACAAAACGCAGCAGTGTCTGTACTCACGCCGAGTAGCTTGTTGGAGTCTGATGTAGTCTAATTTATTGTCCAGGAGCAGACATTTGCCAGCAGTAGTGATGGTAGAGCGGGCCGGCTAGGGTTTGCTTTTAGCCTAGCATTAGCACCCGCCGCTTCCGCTTTCTGCTTCCTTGCGCAACGCTTCGATTCCCCTCCTCCGTCCGTCCTCCGCAGGCGATGCCGAGGTCTGGAGGCCTGGTTCTCGAGCACGCCGAGGTCGCGTAGCTTCTGCCGCAGGTCGTCATTTATGGTGTTGTTTGGGTTGTTTCTGAGTTCTATCAATGTTACGAGACCAGGCGACGTCGCGTAAACCAGGAAGCTACAAGATGGCTGTGCGGTGGTAGCGACATTAGCTTCTGCAAAGAGAGAAGGTAAGCGCCGCAGGGATGCAGGGAGTGTGGCGGAGGCGCGGCGTCTCGTTCCTCGGGGAACTAGGGTTACGTCAGAACCTTGAGACGCCCCTTCAGGAACTCGAGCTGCGCCGAAACGCTATGGGAACGAGTGTCCAATCACGCCACACTGACCAGACCCTGCCAAAGAGTGAGGGCCTCGGCACCAGCACGTAGGACAGAGGAGCCCGGGGTGGCTCTGAGGTCGAGGCCATAGAACCTGACAAAGGCCAGCGGGTGGACCAACCCGCAGCGTCACAGACGCCCCGGAGTGACACTCATGTGCACCCGGCCGCAGAGGCCGCCACACTCCGGCGGGGCGAGCCCTGACCTCGATCGGGCGGGGACCAGGACTCGCAGCCGAACAACTGCACCAACCACCCCAAGGACTCGTCCTGTGGAGATAAGCACCCAGTGCTCGCACTGGACACAGCCGGTCTCGTAACCCCTGGTCGGGGCTATAATAGAGGAGGGCAGAATGCCTGTAACACGACACATCGTGTGGGAGCACCTGGCCCCGTGTAAGAACACTCTGGGCATGCCAGGGGGCAACTCCAGGTGGGACGAGGCAACTGCCAAGTCCCAGACAGGCACTCCGAGTCGTGTCCCGGGCCACAGCCTCCGGCGCCGCGGAGGAAACGTGTCACCAATGGGACCTACCCAGCGAACACGGAAACCCTCAGGGTCGAAGGGTTAACCCTGCGGCAAACTGTACCTGCAAAAACACCAGAACTGAACCGACCGGGCAGTCATCTGGGTCCAAGTCATGGTGCTCACACCGTGACGCGAACAGTCGCCATCGTGCGGCATACAACCTCCTCATGGAGGGAGCTCTGGAGTGAGAGGGGCCTCTACTACCTCGGTAGAGAGAACAGCCGCTACAAACCGTGTCCCCTCAGGGGCCACAGGCTCCACAACACCGGGCAGGGGTGAACCAGGGTTCCGCCCGCCAACCAGGTGCTACCCGGAGGAGACAGACTCCCTACCGGCAAAACTTTCCCAGAACTCCCGAGAGCAGCGCAATCGGGGAAAGGCGTACAGGCGTAGCCTCGCCAAGACCGCCCCACGGCAGCCACTGTCTCGACAGGGCGCCTGCTCAGGCATCCAACCGTCCGGGATGTAACCGGCTCTAAATGAGAGGAGTTCGTCCGGGACCACAAGAGACCCCTCGCCCGTTGCTCGCAAGGGCGAGACCGGAGGTCCCCGGTGGACGATGTACGAGACCACCGCAGCATTGTCCGAGCGGACCAACACATAGCGATCTCTAAGGACTGGGAGAAAGAGTTGTAACTCCAACAACACTGCCAGCACCTCCCGGCAACCTATGTGCCACAAGAGGCGGGCGCTCCACAGACCCTGAGAGGAGTGGCCACTCATGACCGCTCCCCACCCCGTGATGGGCGCCCGTCGTTAGCGTTACGCGACGACAAGGAGTCCCTAAAACGGGGCCTCGGGACAGAACGTAAGGTTCTACCATGCAACCAAGGCTCGTGGGCACACCGTAAGACCTTGATGTGATGACACAGACTCCCTCAGGGGGAGAACCTACTGCCCCGGAGCCACCACTGGAGGGGCCACATGCGGACACTGCCGACATGAGACCCAGCAGCCTCTGGAACTGCCTCACAGTGACCAGGCGGCCTGCCCCTACCCTCCTGACTGCAGTGAGGATGACTACAAACCGGGCGGGAGACAACCGTGCCCGCAACTCGGCCGAGTCCCACACCACGCCGAGAAAGTGGCCCTCCGCGCTGGGAAAGTACACACAACCCGGCGTCCCAGACCGAACCCCAGTACCTTCATGCAGGCGGGAACAGCACCTCAATGCCAAACCGCCAGGTGGTCTAACGAGCCACCATCAACCAATCGTTGATATAATACAGAACGCGGATGCCCTGAAGCCGCAGCGGGTCAGTGCTGCGTTCACGCACTCTGTGAAGGCACGGGTGAGGCGCTAGGCCGCACGGAAGGACCGATATTGGTAAGCTCACCAAAGCAACCTCAGGAACCTCCCGTGCGCGGTGAAGGACGGCTGCATGGGAGCATGCAACCTCCAGATCTAGCGTATGACAAATCAGTCCTTGGACATGACCTGAGACACGACCTCTCTAAGCGAGAAACCTGAACCCGAGCCCCAAAAGTGAGTGGTTCAAGTAGCAGAGATCCAGAATGGGACGCAACCCACCGTCCTTCTTCGGAACAACGAAGCACGGGCCGTAGCAGCCTGACTCGCAAACTGAGAGGGGAACCACCTCGATGGCCCCTTTCCCCAGGAGTGTGCGCACTCCTGTTCCAGGACCAGGGTTTGCACGGGTCCCGCCAGGGCGGGACACACCCCGTCGAGCCGGGGAGGAGAAGATGCGAACCGAATTGCGCAACCCTTCTTCACAGTACGCAGGACCCCCGAGAGACTCCAGGCAGCCCTAAGACTGACAGAAAGTCTCCACAGGGAGAACCAACCCCTCGGGCTGGCCCCGACCCACTCAGAGCGGCTGGAGCGGTGCTCTGCAGCCGACCACACCTCCTGAGAGGCGGCGGAACCCCCTGTCCGCAGCGATCATACGGGCGGAATACGGGGAGCAAACCGCTGGAGAAGCTGCGCCCTGAACACGACCCGTGGCAGGGCTAACAGACAGTCCTCCTGAACCCAAACGGCAGGAGCAGCGTACTGCGGCCGTTGAAGCCTCCTGAGGCGGCGGAACCCCCCGTCCGCAGCGATCATACGGGCGGAATACTGGGAGCAAACCGCTGGAGAAGCTGCGCCCTGAACACGACCCGTGGCAGGGCCAACAGACAGACCTCCTGAACCCGAGCGGCGGGAGCAGCGTGCTGCGGCCGTGAAGCCCCTGAGAGGCGGCGGATGACACCCATCCGCAACGAACTGTCGAGCGGAAATAAGGGAGTTAACCGCTAGAGGGAGGCAGCGTCCCGAACACCCTGTGGCAGGGCCGACAGACCGGCCTCCCGGCGGTGCCAGGGAGGGACGAGCACCGTAGCATGAGGTGCGCACCGCCCTCCAAAATGCAAGCCATCAGGCCTACGCACCATAGCCTGCTCACCAGAGGCGAGGACGACCTCAGGCCGCCCAGCCCTCCTCGGGCCTAGAGAGTCGCCAGGGGCCCCTAGGACCGCCCAGCGAGTCGGGTGGCAACACTCTCACCGGGCCATCTCGCTGTGCCTGGACGTACCAGGGCGCGGCTGCCGCTGAGCAGCTCCATCGGAGCAGCGAGGAACTACCACTGAAACGCCACCGCGGCCTCCTGAACCCGCCAGCAATCACCCTTACCCACAGCGTCACCAGGTCAGGCCAGGAGGGACACCATGACGCTCAGAAGGAAGCTCGCATCATCCCCCATAGCAGGCCAGCCTGGTATGCCTGCAACACACTCATCGTGTGGAAGCAACCTGTAGCCTGACCTGCCGCAGCGCCACCCACCAGAGCCAAGCGGCGCTTCGTAGGCAAACCGATAGCCGTCACAGACGCAACACTCGGGGAGAGATAGCTAGCTAGCATCTCCACCACAAGCGGCAACGTCCCGTAGCCGCGCCACGCAGATCCAATAACATTCGCGCACAGCGAAAGAACATCGGAAAAGCATGCGGCGTCCACGGGCCTCCCAGGACCCAGACACCTCGGTGCGCAGATCAGGGGAGGCGCTGAGGCTGTGACACAGTGCAGGAAACGCACAACCAGCTCACTGGCGCGCTGCTCCCGCCACACGACCGCCAAGCTAATCCAGCTCGGACCGGCCCGTGCCACGACCACAAGGAGCTCCATATACAGCACAGGCTGTGAGGAGTCCGCAGGCTCGCCAGCATCCACCAGCTCAACCTCCTCGGAGAGAGACATGTAATGCTGCGCCGCCCGCACCGGGAGAAGAAGCAGCCGCCAGGCATGCTTCCCCTAATTTCCCGAAATTTCATCCACCTCGGAGGAAGAAATACGGAGCACCGCGTCACACACACCGGGAAAGAACCGATACCAAACGAGCGCAATCCCCGGGGAACGGGAGCTCGGCTAGCAGCCGGGAGCGCATAGCCACACGGCTAAAGCTAACAGCCGATACCATCGAGCCAAAGCCTCGAGGAGAGCGCCACCTCGGAGAGCGCTCTGAAATTCTCCACCTCGGAGGAAGAATACGGAGCACCGCGAACGCACCGGGAAGAACCGTCACCAAACGAGCGCAATCCCGGGAACGGGAGCTCGGCTAGCAGCCGAGCGATAGCCACACGGCTAAATGCTAACAGCCGATACCATCGAGAGCCAAAGCCGCGAGGAAGAGCGCCACCTCGGAGAGCGCTCTGAAATTCTCCACCTCGGAGGAAGAATACGGAGCACCGCGTCACACGCACCGGAGAATGAACCGCCAAACGAGCGTAATCCCGGGAACGGGAGCTCGGCTCGCAGCCGGGAGCGCATAGCCGCACGGCTAAAATGCTAACAACCGATACCCTCGAGAGCCGACTAAGCACGCTCCTAAGCTAAGCAAACAACACATCGGCTGCGTGTCACCCCCCCCGAAATGAATCGGGGCAAGCAGGAGACACGCAGACAGAATTTTGCCTGCATATAAGCTCATGACTGCACAGATAACACACTCAAAGCGCTTACCTGAACTAGCAGAAGCTAATGTCGCTACCACCGCACAGCCATCTTGTAGCTTCCTGGTTTACGCGACGTCGCCTGTCTATGACGTCACGGCTTGCCTATTGGCTAGATTTCACACGTGGTTCAGAGCGTGGTCACGCAGGGGCGTTCCCATAGCGTTTCGACGCAGCGTCTCGTTCCTGAAGGGGAACTAGAATGTCACTTTCACTCACACACACACAAACACACACACACACACACACACACACACACACACACACTATTTTTCAGGTAAAATCAGAAGATGGTTTGAATGTGACTCTCATTATGATCGTGTTTTCCTTCCAGAATTTCCAACTTCTGCTTTCATCATTGCAGTATCTGTGCTCCTAGAGCTGCTTCTTATTGCCATTTTATTCACTTTCAGTGTACAGAGGAAAAAAAAGACGATGACACAAGGTACAGCAATCAATCACATTTTCACTTGTTATTTCAACTGTTATTGATAGTATGATAAATAAAATGCAGAAAATGATTGGTATAATATTTCAAATAAAATTACACTGTATGTAGAAATTTAATGTCCTGGGGAATGTGTACACATCATTTGACCTTTAAAAGAGATTAAATGATTTCTGTATAGATTTCTGACAAAAATCATGTCCCACCATTCTGCTGAATTAGCTGAATGAAACTATAAAACTATAAAAGGTTTCACCTCTGGTAACTAGTGAAATAAACAAGCAATCTAAAGTTGTTATCTAGTTAAGTAACATTGCTAGCTGCTCTGCTCTCCTAGAACCACAATGGACCACATGAAATTCGTAAGACAGAACAATTCCCCCTAGTGGACAGATGTGTACCTGCATGAGGTCATAAATAAAAAATCATTTTGTTTCTCATTTGTTTATATTTTAATAATATATATATAGTTATAATGTGTTGTTCATAAAATGTTATTTTCCCAATTCCTAGCCTCGTTTTCAGCCCTGTCTCCACACAGCTCCTCAGACATCTTTATGGTAAGTTGTTTCTCAAAAACTGTCTTTGCTTCAAACAAAACTACAGAAATAAATGTTTGCGGCCACATCTGATGTACTGCACTAAACCAGACATTACCATAAGCTGATCTGCTGATTACATTTCTATATAAACTGGGTGACTCGGTTCATATTAGACAGGAAGAGTGTTATTAGTGCCTGAACTGTAGACTGAAATCGAAAGGGAAGTGAGACTGAAGACGTCTGAGGCCTGATTCTCACATTACAGCAAATCTAAATGAACTAATGAAGCAAAGCAAGTGAGAACAGGAACAATACATTTAGGATTGGTACCTGGAACTAACCAGGAAACAAAACTTTGGGAAAAATAATCCAATGGCTTGTACACCAGTACAGAGGAAAGACTCAGGGAATGTTCTAGTTATTAAAATACTAATATCAGCTCATTTAGCATGAACCCAAGACTGACTGATTTAACAACCTTCAAGCAACTCTTACACAGTAATAGCTTCAGGTGCAGTTAGTTGGTACTAATTACTCAGAGACAGCTTTGTCTCCCTCTAGTGGCAAAGCTACTTCTAATTAACACACCCACACTGTCCACTTTATTAGGTGCAAAAAAATGGAAAATTAGGAAAAAATGAGATCACAGTGGGTTTAAGTGTGGAATTCTTGTTGGTACCAGATGAATTAGGTTTGGGTTTTTCACAAATGGCAGATGATCTGGGATTTTCACACACAACAATCTCTAGAGAATACACAGAATTGAGTGACAGTTCTGTAGAAGGAAATGTCTTGTGGATGGAAAATGGCCTTTAGAATTTCATCTGTTTTCCCTAAAACTCATTCATTAATAATTACATTTCTGTTTTAAGGACATGATTTGATTACAGTTTCTTATTCTACTTCTGATCAGGTTCCATGTCCTGTTTCTGAAAATGAGGAGGTTTCAAACAGTCTTTACTCTGCTGTACAACTTCCCTCAACCCCGTCTGAGATTTACTCCAACACTGGATTACCCACAATTCCCTCTGATCCTTCACCACCTGTTTATGCTGCAATAAAACACCCAGGACATCAGGACGTCTACTCCACAGCTCAGTTACCATCTGATTCATCAGTCAGTGCTGCTCAGTCATCAGATATAAAATCAGGTGAAAGTATAAAATACGCAACAGTGAGTTTTAACACCGGGAACATCTCATGTGATTATGAATCTGTTACCATCACTGAATGAGGCTAGTTAGAGTACATCATGTTGCTAAAAGTGTATAATTGTTGCCAATTAGCTGTTATGAGAGGAACACAACATCTGTGTCATGCTGTTACATAGAAATAATTAAATTTGGGGTGATAATAGTTGCATGCCATCATCACACAATCCTATCACTCAGTTTTTTATAGTAAACAGAAAGAAAAACAAAGTGAAAAAAATGTAAATAAGTTGCAATAAAAGATCCTTTGCACGAAAGCTTTAGATTGAATTTGAACCTTAATTTTGTCTTCTGTTTATGCAGAATTTCAGTATACAGTATAATCTGCTTAAGAGAAGTAAAGAGACTCAGTGTGCTTTTTGAGCATCGCACTCTCTCTCTTTACCACAAGATTTTGGAGGGTTTTCGTGGACATTTGTATTCATCAGCCACAAGGTTGTTAGTAAAGTCAGGCACTGATGTAGGTGAGGTGAGGAGGCCTGGGGTGCAGTCAGCATTCCAGTTAAATCCAAAGGTGTTCAGTAGGGTTGAGGTCAAAGATCTATAGCACATATAGCATCTATACCACTCAATTTTTCTCTCCAAGCCATGTAAAGCAGATCTTCATGGAGCTCACTTTGTGCACAGGGGCATTGCCATGCTGGAACAGATTTGGATTTCTAAGTTCAACTGAACAAAGTCTTAACATATAAAAGACGTCCTGTACAATTGTGTGCCTCCAGGTTCGTGGAAACAGTTTGGAGAAGATCAGATGTCCCAATACTTTGTTCTTATAAGAGTATGTTGTTGGTTTTATTCCTGATATACACTTTGTACTGTAGAGGGCAGTAGAGGCCTCAATCTCAGACCTTTACACACTGATGGGACAGTTGCAGGGTGAACAACACAGAAAAACATTTAAATGTAGAAAATAATATTATAAAGAATATAATAAAAATAATATTAAAACATTTTTAAACAAGATAATGATTTACACCAGGGGTCACCAACGTGGTGCCGCAAGGACCACATGAGTCGCCCTCAAGCCTTTTCTAAAAATATCTGTTTCCTACCTTGTTAAATCATTGTTAATAATTATTGTGAGAAATCATTAACATGTCTTCATAACAATGTCTTCACATAGATCAGGGGTGTCAAACTCACTGTCAAATGTGACCCGACGTAAAATTATATCTGGCCCGTGAGATGATTTTATAAAGATCTATTATTATTGTTATTAATGTCCCAGTGATATGAAGCGCTGATAAACACAAACTACAGATCCCATAATGCAGCGCTTTAGCTGCCTTACTGAACTCTAGACTACCTGAGAACATTCCAGCGTCAATCAAGCGGAGCTTCTGTTGATGTATTTAACTCTATTGTACAGTTATTGTGAAACAGCGCCTCACAGTGGCGAAGAGAAAAGTGGATTCTAAAAACAGAGCTTTTCAAAACCGATGGGATTCTGAGTAGATGTTTACTGACACTGCCGGTAAACACGTGTGTGTTATTAGTGCAGTGAATGTGGCTCTGAAACGGCGAATGTGGCTCTTTTAAAATCTAAGACGGAACTACGAGACAAAACATCAGTAGAAGCTGAAAAACCTGAATACAGAGCAGAAGATACAGAAAGTAGAAGAGTTAAAGAAGAATCTGACATTTCAGCAGATGTTTTTCACCAGAGCAAAATCACAAAGTGAAGCTGGTGTGAAAGCAGAGGAGAAATCAGAGGAACATCAGCCGGTTATTTACTGAGGGAGAGTTTCTGAAGAGCTGCATGATGAAGCTGTGAGACGTCTGGTGTTCCACAGGAGATATTTTTATGGAGAGCAAAATATTTTAAGTTATTTAAAGTTTAAGATTATTTATAAATTGGTATGAGAGCAAATAAATCTGATTGTTTTGATTTGTTGTTAATTTAACGTTTACTTAAAAGCACAATTTTTATTGATTTGTTCAGGGTTTTTTTGCAGCATGTTTATATTTCTAACTTGTATAGTTTGACAGGAGATATTTTTATGGATAGATATTTATTTGAAATTTAAGTTCATTTTATTCTGGAATAATATTCCTGTCTGTTTTTATTCATATTTATGTTTAAAAAAAACATTTAGTTTTAGTGTGTTCAATAAATGTTTCTCCTGTTCAGCCCGTGACCTAAAGTGTGCTTTGAGTTTTGGCCCATGTGAAATTGAGTTTGCCATAGATAAATATCATTAATTATTAATAATAACATATAATTAAAGGTAAATTGAGCAAATTTGTTATTTCAGAATTGTGTATCAAACTGGTAGCCCTTCACATTAGTCGGTACCCAAGAAGTAGCTCTCGATGTCAAAAAGGTTGGTGACCCCTGATTTACACTCACTAAAAAAAAAAGAGGTTTCACAGTTTTCAGAAAAATAAAGATTTCTTCATAACCTTCACATACAACATTTCACAAATGCACTTCCTGAGGAGTTTGCAAGTATATTTTTCTTTCACCAAAAGTGGAAGTGGGCGTCGCTTTTAACACACTCACACAGACACCACGCAGACAGAGACGGTGAGGAAGTGCAGGCTGTCCAACAAGATTCTTTTATACTATTCTCTAAAGTGGAGTTTCTGAGTCTTGAAGATCATGAAGATCCTCCTCACCTTCTGCCTGATTATCAGTAAGTCATTATTTATATTCATTTATAAATCATTTTCTGTTTCAGTCTCGTATTAAAACACTGGATTGATTGACAGTCAGCAAGTTGCTCAGATTAGACACGTGACCTACAGTCAGGAATCTACAATTTGACATTAAAGTGATTCTCTGTGAATCTGTGAACCATCTGAACAACAGTTTATAACAAAGGTTATTACTCCAAATACTATGTCCACATTTAGAAAAAATAATGGACTCTAAGGACTGTGCATCTGTTAGGACGAGGATTTTACTGTACATTTCTCTGATTATTGAAATCACTGCGATGAAACAAGTTCTGGAAGATCAGCTTTGTGGCCTGTAATCTCTCATATGTTTTTAAAGGAAAAAAGGTCTCTGATTCCATCTGAGCACAGATTTAAAAAGAGCCACTGTTTAAATGATTAAATGTTTTTTGTAAGTGAGGTCTTTCACAACCTCACAGAGTAACACAACTTTGTACCAGGGTGACAAATGAGGGTAAGAAGTTGGAGACTAGAGGAAGGACACTAATGTGCAAAACTCTGAGAAACCAAATCCACCAAATGCAGAAAAAAACATGAAAAATGAAACTGGAAGTGGAATTTTCGTGTCCAATTCAGAATTTCTTTTAAATACCAGTTACCACTTGTAAATGACAAACCATGAAATAAACGCCACTATTTAACAGACGGACTGCAGGTAATTCACCTTTAACTTTCACAAATATGTTGCAGTGCTCTCATTTATCTCCATATCTCCATTTATCAAGGTCATATTGCACCTTGTGGTGGGACACTTGTAGAGGCCTGAATGATGTTAATGCTGCCTTATGCTTGGTGGAAGAGTGTTTAATATCGGGGTTGCCAGATTGAGCTAGTTTAAACTGTCTAGCGTGTACAGATTCACTTGTATTGTAAGATTTACTGCGTAGACAGAAATGTAATGGCATCTGTGGAGTGAAGAAAGTCTGAACATCAGAAATGCTGTACATGTGAAATACTGGTTTTCCTGTGCAATGACTAAGAAAAAGACCTCAGCTTAGTTTCAGGTCTTTGAAGTTGTTTTTGAGATAAAAAGAGCCTTTATTTGACACATAAACACCAATCAGGCATGACATTATAACATTTTAAATGGTGAGGTGAAGAACACTGATGATCTTCATCATGGCACCTGTTAGTGTGTGGATTTATTTATTAGGCAGCAAGTGAACATTTTCCCTTCAAAGCTGATTTTAGAAAAATGCAGGAAAAATGGGCGTAAGGATTTGAGCGATTTTAACAAAATGTGTCGTCTAGATGACTGGGTCAAAGCATCTCCAACACTGCAGCTCTTGTGGGATGTACCTGGTCTGCAGTAGTCAGACTCTATCAAAAGTGCTCCAAGGAAGGAACAGTGGTGAACCGATGACAGGGTCATGGGCGGCCGAGGATCAATGATGCACGTGAGGAGCAAAGGCTTGTCCATTTGGTCCGATCCAAAAGATGAGCTTTTGTAGCTCAAACTGCTGAAGAAGTTCATGCTGTTGATGATCGACAGATGATTGTTTTAGCAGCAGCGCAAGTTAGCAGCGTAGCAATACCATGGTCACTCTTGAGCCCGTAAACAAGGCATTGAGGTAAAAATGTGAAAAAAACCATCAGACAACGTTTGTCTTTGAAAGTAGCTGAACATAGGTACATCTAAGATCACTCAAAAAGAGACTGTACACTGGACGACCGTTTGTTTGCAAACCTCAAATGCCTCTGACAGGCTGCAGAAGATTACTGGTCTATAAGATCAGAGAAAGACTCTGGATTTTTTTTAATGTCACTTTACATTTACATTCTTTTTATAATTTCTTTCTTTTTAT
The DNA here is from genome assembly GCF_014805685.1 of Silurus meridionalis. Lineage (NCBI taxonomy): Eukaryota > Metazoa > Chordata > Actinopteri > Siluriformes > Siluridae > Silurus > Silurus meridionalis. The sequence continues at coordinate 1,868,703 of NC_060907.1, forward strand.
GGGGTGATGAAAAATGAACTTTAGAAAACCTCTTCTGTTCAGGGTCAAAATGAATCATACTAATCATTGCTGTTTTGTTGACCACAAGACACACACTTACTGTACCTCATGCACTGGTGTACAAGTTGAAGTCTTCTCCTGGATCTCCCTCACTGTAGCTGCAGCAGCTTGGGTCTTGTCATGTGCTGCCTTCGTTGTATATGCGGTACCACAATCACCTTCCCCAGCTCCTCAAGGAAGATGCGCCTCTTGTACAGCTTTAAACGTTCCATTTGGAAAAAATCTCAGTTTAAATCACAAATGCGTTGTAGGTTGATACATCAGTCATGTTGTAAAAGATGACCAGCAGCCACTATTTGCTTTGTGCTGTAGGACCCCGTGACTTTATCCAAGTATCATGGTTTCTGCTCCTCTCTTGCGCTGATATTAGCATTTTTTTGCTAAATGAGCACAACATTTTTCTTCTGTAGAAACTAATGATCAAAGTTGTAGCTTGTGAAAAAATTGTCACGTTATGTTGTGCCCCTGATTCCTCTATGGGGTTCCTCCAACCGGCTTTCCAGTCTAAACCTTCAATGTAAAGCTGGTGTTTGCATCACATGCTGCCCAGATTGTTAAGCCATATTTATCCATATTTAACTCATATATTGCCTAAATGAGCAGCAACCCCTGAATGCCACTTGCCTTTCATCCACTGTGACATGAGGGTATGGGGTTGTAGAGTAGTGCAAGTTGCTCAACCCACTTGTCCTACATTATTCTAATAGCTATCAGCTTGTCTGTCTTCTGTCTGACAGCCCTTGATTGGATTACTCTGGAGGAAATATGCCAGGTATCCAGAGACATTGTGGCATAGAATAAAGCCTTGCCTGCATCAGCATCCCACAGACTGGCTGTTGATTTATGCTTAATTTACAGACCCCAGCCAGGCTGAGGACCCCTGGGAATGCATGTCAATGCATTTTATTTATCTAGAGTTCTGTCACACGAGTCACTGCCATTCTAGTGGCCCCTGGCACCATCTTTATTATGTTTTCTGCAGACAGTTTTCCTGACGCATATTAGGGGATAAACATTGTATTTTACAATTTGTTGATGTAAATGTTGTGCTTGGAGGAACTTAAATAGCAGTTTCTTCATTTGGTTCATAATCAGAATCATTAGATTCAGAATTTACGTCAAGATGGTCTACAGCGTCTACAGTCTACAGTGGCCATTCTCCACTGATTATTGATGGATCCTCAGTGGAGATCGTCAAGGGCACCAAATTCCTTGGTGTACATCTGGCGGAGAACCTCACCTGGTCACTCAACACCAGCTCCATCACCATGAAAGCCCAGTAGCGTCTCCCTGAGAAGGCTGAGGAAAGCCCATCTCTCTCCCCCCATCCTGATAATGTTCTACAGAGGGACCATTGAGAGCATCCTGAGCAGCTGCATCACTGCCTGGTTTGGGAACTGCACCGTCTCGGATCGCAAGACCCTACAGACGATTGTGAGGACAGCTGAGAAGAGCATCGGAGTCTCTCTCCCCTCTATTATGCACATTTTAAACAGCATTGTGGACGACCACACACACCCATCACACACACTCTTCACACTCCTGCCATCAGGAAAGAGGCTCCGAAGCATTTGGGCCGCCACATCAAGACTGTGCAACAGTATTTTCTGGCAAGCCATCAGGCTCCTCAATACACAGAACTGAAATGGATCTCACACACACACATACACACACACATACACATACAAACACACTCACTCAAATGTGTGTTACGAAACTGTACAACCTGAACTTAACACACACTCATTACTCATTACTCATCTCAATCTCAATCCATTACACCATCATTTATTTATTATTATTTATACTTAACTGCTTTATAATGTTTACATGCTGTCTTTTGCACCTCTTGACTGCTGCTGCTGCTGTTCTTCGCACTGCATTGTGTCTGTTTATATTTACTCCCAGTTATAATTTTTACAGTTCTCCTTGCACAGTACTGTATAATCAAAGTACACAGTAGGTTTACTGGTCGGCGCTATCTTGTGTTGTCTTGTGTTTAGTCTTGTGTTGTCTGTCTGTACTGTTTTTCATCTGCACTGTTTGCACTCGGTTGCACTCGATGCACTTTATGTAGCTTGTGTTGTGTTGTAATTCTATGTTGTTGTTTAGTGTAGCACCAGGGTTTTGGAGGAACATTGTCTCGTTTTTACTGTGTACTGTGTACCACTGTGTATAGTAGAAATGACAATAAAAGCCTCTTGACTTGAGCTTCAAACACATTTTCTTGTATTTTACTATCATGATTAAAAACGAGTTCCTGAGCCTCAGGTCTTTCAAAACAAATAGTCTTTGACACATCTGACCCCTTTATGCTTCCACTTTAACTGCTGGTTCAAATTGACCCAAACTTTATTTACATAATATAAATATCGAGGTTTAAACATGTGAAATGAACTATTTTAATTGTATATGTTGATTACACTAATTAAGCCAAGCAGAAGAAGTTTCATAGTAAAAAATACATTTAGCTTTTGTATTTTGTATTTTGTATTATTTTTACTTTAAAATCGGTCAATTTCACCCACAACATAACATGAGGATTAATATGATCTTACTCTACAGTTTATCATTAAATTACATCTTTGTATGCTCCTGATATGCGGTAAAAAAAAAAAAAATACGAGAGAGAGAGAGAGAGAGAGAGAGAGAGAGAGATGACAAAATATTTACAATAAAATATTGTACACAAGAGATGTACAATAAAACTGAATCTGAATCTGAATCATACACCTGCATGTTTTCTGCTAGTTTAGTATAACCTGCAGAACTGAGTGTACAAGACATATACTGTAAGGTCCAGGTGTAATTCTGAAGAAAGATGCAGATATAAATCCTATTTACTATAAACATGTGGCATTTAGCTCATTTTGTTGTGCCTAAATCAATACAGTTATTTTCTTTCCAGCTGGATCTGATGCTGTAACTACAGTAACTGGATACAGAGGAAGATCAGTTCAGATTAAATGTCCCTATGAATCTGGATATGAAAAACACAACAAGTATCTCTGCAGAGGAGAATGTCCATTGGCCTGCAAACAGAGATGTTCCTATTCAGTCTGGATCTCCTGCTGAAGACACCAGATTCTCTCTGTATGACAACACAACAGCCAAAATCTTCACCGTCACCATCACTGATCTGAGAGCAGAGGATGCAAACACTTACTGGTGTGGAATCGAGCAGCCAGGGATTGATAAATTCACAGAGATTCAACTGGTGATTATGGGTGAGTGTTACACAGAGGAGACGAAAATAATCTGCCCAAATAAATCAGTAATTATAAACACACTGTAATTGAGACTGATTGTTAAACCATTATGTTCAATGTTTGAATGTGTTGATACACACAATTTATACACACAAAGAACGTGTTCATGGTGTGAAAATATATTAATTTGGCAAAACGTTTGTTCTCTTTTTCACTTTTAAATTTGTCTGAAGGTTTTGCTTTGCCTGTGCATCACTTTTCTAAAATATTTACATTTTCAGAAGAAAAATAAATTAATAAATGCCTTTCCTTATTAAATTAAATATTCTTGAGTATTATTTACAATGTTTTGATCAAAGTTTAAGACTTCAATCTTTGTGGTCAGGACAAATTTCATTGGTACAAATAAATAGTTTGTTTCATAAATGCTCCTGATCTACTTAGTGATGCTGGTTAGTGTCCTGACAGATTCTGTGAGTACCATGGATTTCAGGACAGCAAATATTCCTTAGTTCCTGAATTTCACCACCAGACAACTAACAGCACTTTGATGTAATTTCCCTGTCTAGTGTCTATAGGCTCAGAGTGGCATGAAAGTGGTGTGGAAAGCCTGGGACACACCAAATCGAAGGTTGACCATCAAGCAATGTTGATGTCTCGAGTCTTCAGGAGTGCATGCACCTCACCAGTTATCCACAATCTTTAGTTAGTGATGTTATACAGAGAAAAGCCTGTATGTGATGCTGGAGTCACTGCATGTAGCTACAGACTGGACCAGAAAGACATCAGTTCGAGCTTCACTACTGAATATGATTCTGTTTTATTTTTAAAGACTGTGTGAAGCCGTGATAGGACATTTTTTTCAAGTCGAGTCAAGTCAAGAAGTTTTATTGTCATTTCAACCATATATAGCTGACGCAGTACACAGTGAAATGAAACAACGTTCCCCCAGAACCCTGGTGCTACATTAAACAACAGTCACAAAAACAGTAGTGTTGGTGAACATGATCCACATGCAGAGAACAACGTTTGTGACAGTTCATGAGGTGCAGTGGATTGTGGAAAATGTAGTCTGTGTCTCTCAGTGTGATCCTAACAGTGATATGTGATTGTCTTTATTTTAAAGTGTTTTATATTTTGTATTAAAGCAAACTGTGCTGATGTTCTCATCTCCCTGCAGGCCCTGTAACAGAGACACAATCTTCCAAAGAGGTACAAGACGATGGTTTGTTTCAGGTCGTATTTTCACAAACACTTTACTTACAAACATTCCAATAATTTTTTTTTTCATTTCAGACTAATGAAGATTATGTAAATGACCACAATGTACTCGCTCTCCAAGCAAGAGAAATACACAATTTACCTGAATCTGTCTACCAGAGTTTAGATCCAACCACTAACCAATCAGATTCACTCTACCAGACCCTGAACTCCACTAATAACAAATGAGATTCAGGATGATGTTGGTAATGTAAGAGGTCTGGAAGAAAACGTCATAGTGATTATCATTTTCTCACTTTATTTGTCTGGAAGGTTTTTGCTTTGCCTGTGCATCACTTTTCTAAAATATTTACATTTTCAGAAGAAAAATAAATTAATAAATGCCTTTCCTTATTAAATTAAATATTCTTGAGTATTATTTACAATGTTTTGATCAAAGTTTAAGACTTCAATCTTTGTGGTCAGGACAAATTTCATTGGTACAAATAAATAGTTTGTTTCATAAAATGCTCCTGATCTACTTCGCGGATGCTGGTTAGTGTCCTGACAGATTCTGTGAGTACCATGGATTTCAGGACAGCAAATATTCCTTAGTTCCTGAATTTCACCACCAGACAACTAACAGCACTTTGATGTAATTTCCCTGTCTAGTGTCTATAGGCTCAGAGTGGCATGAAAGTGGTGTGGAAAGCCTGGGACACACCAAATCGAAGGTTGACCATCAAGCAATGTTGATGTCTCGAGTCTTCAGGAGTGCATGCACCTCACCAGTTATCCACAATCTTTAGTTAGTGATGTTATACAGAGAAAAGCCTGTATGTGATGCTGGAGTCACTGCATGTAGCTACAGACTGGACCAGAAAGACATCAGTTCGAGCTTCACTACTGAATATGATTCTGTTTTATTTTTAAAGACTGTGTGAAGCCGTGATAGGACATTTTTTTCAAGTCGAGTCAAGTCAAGAAGTTTTATTGTCATTTCAACCATATATAGCTGACGCAGTACACAGTGAAATGAAACAACGTTCCCCCAGAACCCTGGTGCTACATTAAACAACAGTCACAAAAACAGTAGTGTTGGTGAACATGATCCACATGCAGAGAACAACGTTTGTGACAGTTCATGAGGTGCAGTGGATTGTGGGAAATGTAGTCTGTGTCTCTCAGTGTGATCCTGACAGTAATATTTGATTGTCTTCAATTTAAAGTGTTTTATATTTTGTATTAAAGCAAACTGTGCTGATGTTCTCATCTCCCTGCAGGCCCTGTAACAGAGACACAATCATCCAAAGAGGTACAAGACGATGGTTTGTTTCAGGTTGTATTTTCACAAACACTTTACTTACAAACATTCCAATAATTTTTTTTTTCATTTCAGACTAATCACGATTATGTAAATGACCACAATGTACTCGCCCTCCAAGCAAGAGAAAAACACAATTTACCTGAATCTGTCTACCAGAGTTTAGATCCAACCACTAACCAATCAGATTCACTTTACCAGACCCTGAACTCCACTAATAACCAATGAGATTCAGGATGATGTTGGTAATGTAAGAGGTCTGGGAGAAAATGTCATAGTTATTATCATTTCCTCACTTTTTTTGTCTGAAAGGTTTTTGCTTTGCCTGTGCATCACGTTTCAAAAATATTTACATTTTCAGAAAAAAAAAAAATAATAAATGCCTTTCCTTATTAAAATAAAGATTCTTGACCATCTATGTGGGTATTATTTACAATGTTTTGATCAAAGTTTAAGACTTCAATCTTTGTGGTCAGGACAAATTTAATTGGTACAAATAAATAGTTTTTTTCATGAAATGCTCCTGATCTACTTAGTGAATGCTGGTGAATGTCCTGACAGATTCTGTGAGTACCATGGATTTCAGGACAGCAAATATTCCTTAGTTCCTGAATTTCACCACCAGGCAACTAACAGCACTTTGATGTAATTTCCCTGTCTAGTGTCTATAGGCTCAGAGTGGCATGAAAGTGGTGTGGAAAGCCTGGGACACACCAAATCGAAGGTTGACCATCAAGCAATGTTGATGTCTCGAGTCTTCAGGAGTGCATGCACCTCACCAGTTATCCACAAAGTTGAACTGAGTGACACCAGACAGAAGACAGCTGATGGTCAACTAGTGTGTATGTTCTGTGCTTGTGTGAGAGCAGGTGGCAGTAGCCTGTATTTGGCATCAAAACAATGAAAGTGGAGGAGCCAGAACTGTAAATATATAACGCAAGCAGCATTTATGCCTGCCATGATCATTACCAACAAATTTGTGTAGTTTTTGTTCAACATTGCTTGATGGCCAACCATCGAATTGGTGTGGAAATCCTGAGACACACCAAGTCCCAGGCATGATGGAAAAGCAGTGGATGCAATGTGAGGGCATGCTGATCCACGACTATGCATGGTTTCTCAGGTCAGTGTCAAGGAAAGACGTGTGTGTGTGTGTGTGTGTGTGTGTGTGTGTGTGTGTGTGTGTGTCTGCATGCCCTGGCATGAGTACAGGGAAGGAAAGTGTCGACAGGAATACATAAATAATTAATTAAAGCTCTGCCTGGAAATTATTATGTTACTGTGACATAAAAGGAACTTTAGCGGGTAAAGATGAGACCACGTGCTGGACATCAGACAACACGTTAGCCCACCGAGACCAGCACTCATGAGTGGTGTCTGACAGTCTTTTATGATTTGGTGTAATACAATAAAATACAAAAACGTGCTTCCGGTCCTTCAATATCTGTGGCGGCCGTATTGGAAGGCTGTGGTGATGGTTGGTAGTTGGGAGTTTCCAGCAGACTCTGACCTGACATACAGAATCTACACTCACATTTATTTTCACTTTTAATTTTTCACATTAACATGGCAAAAGTTCACTTTTCAAATCAAATTCCAAAAGACTTTAGTTTCAGTTTACAGGTATTGGTGAAATAATTAGTCAATTCATGGCTAATTCTTACATCTGTCTCCCAAGGTGTTGTGTAGATTGAGTTGCTCCGGATTTGGGCATCTGTGAAATTCCACAAATAATTGCAATGCTTTATGTACAGCTGTACAAGTTGTTTTGCTAATTTAACTTCACACTCTGCTCTTTCTTATAGAATGCAAAAACGTTATATGCAACCTTATATAACACAACCCCTGTACAGTATGTTTCTATTGTATGCCGTGTTCACCCAAGTTTTGGTTTTGATTTACTTTGTCTTCTAGGGGGGTATGTGGGGGTCTTTATTCACATACTGTTACAGTAAACAGTGACAGGAAGCTGTTAATAATGTAAGCTGTATGCTGATAAAAGCGACATTGTTCACTAACTTACCACCAAGCGAGAGTAAATAAAACACAATTAAGATTGCAGTTCACGTTGCATTACACAACTCTAATCTTTAATAGTTTAGAATCAGACATATCTTTATATCTTGAAAAGCATTTTTTTGCAGCAGCAGCATTTGGCATTTTACACCAACACTTCCTGAGTGGTTTTCTGTCACAGGAAGTGGTAATAAATGTGACCACTTGTTCTTTTGCCCCCAAAATAGAGACACAGCAGAGTCATTAAGGTAGAGAGAATGAGGAAGTAGAAGAAGCATTTTATTAATTTGTTCTCAAGAAGGCATTTGAGACTGAACTTAGAATGAAGATCATTCTCCTTTTCACATTCTTCCTGATTAACGGTGAGTAAACACACTTCAAAATGAACATCAACATCAACATTAAAGCTTTGCAGTAATGGACATTAACAGCTTGATAGAAATTTTTGAAGACTTCCTAGTTTTCTTACATGAATGTCATGTATAAATGTCCATGTTCAGCTGTATAGGATCATCTATGTACATAGTTTGTACCTGGCTCTTCTCTTACACTTATCACAATAAATACACTTAAATATTCCTGGATAGTGAATTAATTTCACTGTATTTCATTCTCCAGCTGGATCTGATGCTGTAACTACAGTAACTGGATACAGAGGAAGATCAGTTGAGATTAAATGTCTCTATGATCCTGGATATGAAGAATACACAAAATATCTCTGCAGAGGTGAATGTACTGACTGGATAAATGTTTTGGTTAAATCTGGATCTCCTGCTGAAAACACCAGATTCTCTCTGTACGACAACACAATAGCCAGGATCTTCACCGTCAATATCACTGATCTGAGAACAGAGGATAAAGACACTTACTGGTGTGGGATCGAGCGAACAGGGATTGATATTTACACAGAGCTTCAACTGCTGGTTAAACTGGGTGAGTGAAAACTTAATTATTAAACCACCATGTACATTGTAGATGAAACCTCATTTATTAAGTGGAAATTAGAAGTACCATGAAGGAATTTGGTGATTTATAGAGTATCCTCCCCTCCCTGGATAGCTTCGTTAATGGAACAGAGGGTACCTTAGCGGTGTTAGGAGTTAGAGGAGTTGTTAGGATGCAATTACTCCAGAGGAGGAGAGTAAGAGGAGAGTGTATACAGTTCATCTGGAAGGTATTCACAGTCCTTTTTTTTCACATTGTTATATTATAGCTTTATTTAAAAATAGATTACATTCATTTTTCCCCTCAAAGTTCTACAAACAAAACCCCATAATGACAAAGTGAAAGAAGTTTGTTTGAGGTTTTTGCAAATTTGTTAAAAATAAAAACTGATTAGAGTCCACCTGTGGTAAATTTAAATGACTGAACAAGATTTGGAAAGGCACACACCTGTCTATATGAGTTCACAGATCTGGTTAGAGGAACACAAAGATTTCTTGCAGAATTGAAGGTCCCAATGAGCACATTGACCTCCATCATCCTTAAATGCAAGAAGTGTGGAGCCACCAAGACTCTAGCATTTCTCTGTAGAGAGAGGAGATCCATCCAGAAGAATAACCTTCTCTGCAGCACTCCACCAATCAGGCCTGTATGGTAGAGTTGTCAGAAGGAAGCCACTCTTCAGTAAAAGGCACATGACTGTCCAAGTTGTGATTTAATAATGTGCACATGAAAATATCAGATAATCTTTAATAATCCTGGCCAGAAGATTGATAAATGAAGCTCAAATTGTGGATTATAAACCTAGAAATTGTAAACTGAATGGAAAGAGAACCTGAATTGTAGCTTGTTTTCTGTTCTCTCAGATGATCCTGCCAGCAGTACTGTCTCACAGTCCACACACACCACATACTCAACTTCATCACCTATCACAAGTCCATCAGTGGATTCTGAGACTCCTCCAGCTACAAGTAAAAACGTTTTATCTAAGCTTTTCTTTGCTATATTTCTGTCATGTCATTCATCATGTCTCATATTTTTCAGTTGCTCCATTAAACACAGTTCAACACCAAACCACTGCTCCCTCAAAAAATGGTATGTAGACCTGCATCTACACTGTAAAGGACCACCAACACTCATCTTTTCACTATGTAAATTAGACTTGCATGAGAATGACATTGCATGAGCATGTACATCACATCACTGTTTTGCTCAGCACTCCGCAGACTAAAAATAAAACAAAGATAAAGCTTCATATCCATGATGTTTTGGTGACCCACTCAGTTTAAAAGCAAGTACACATTTTGCAAATTGCTTCACATTTCTAAGGGTTCCACCTGAAACATGGCCATTTTTACATATAGTTTGAATGTTTATGATCCTGGTAAATGTTTGTCCTTTACAGATGTTCCAGATTTTGCTACCCACCTCCTGATCAGTACAGGTGCAGTCGTGTTCACTGTTGCTGTAATTATAGCAGTCTACTGCAAAAGTAAAGGTCGAGGTAAAAACCACTTGAAATTTTTGTTACCTCATGATGACCTGCTTTAAATACACATACAGTCACATGTTCTATATCTACTCAAAAGAGGCGATGACACTCAATTGATTTCTTTTTAACCTAAATGACGGATTACTGATATAATTTGCGTGAACACAAAGCTGGAATAAACTCTGTTTTTCCTTTAAAATGCAAAACACAGCCTAACATTGTTTTCCTTCTCATGTCACTACAGGACCCGTAACATCTTCAAAGGAGGTACCCACCAATGATTTGCTCCTGATATTACTTTCAGAAACACTTCACTTACAAACATTTTAATTGAGTTTTGTTTTCCATTTCAGACAAGTGATGTTTATGAAAATTACCTAAATTTCAAACATCTGCAAGCAAAAGCATGCAAGAGTCCAGACTCTACCACCGACCAATCAAACCATCAGAATTCGACCTTTACTGATATCCAATCAAATCCAGTCTATCAGAATCTGTCCTTCCATTATAAAAAATAAGATTGAAATGCTGTAGCAGTGTTTATTGGTTCCCCAGCAGACATTTTGCCAGGCCTGTGGGTTAATCACTTGCTGTAGATTTTTTATGTCTGTTTTTAAATTAAAATGTTACTTGATGTAATCTCCAATAAATCAACCAACATATAATGGCAAATCTGCATGTAACAATGCTGTACCTACAATAATATATATATATTTTTTTATTTTTTTTTTGTAAATCAACTTCTTGTTCTTTTAATTCATCTTGTCTTTAAATTACTAACATCACATTATTTATATGTAATATGCCAACAAGAACATTGAGACCTCAGCTTCCAGGTTGTTCTACCATCTTCCTCAGTGTTACTGCCCCCTTCAGGCAAGCAGCAAGAATATGATGGATGTTAATTATCCGGCTCATTAATTCCTCTTGCATGATATCAGGCTTCTATTTGAAGCACAAACCATTAAAGTCATCAGCAAAACCCCTGGCTTTGGTCTTAGCATCCTGAGATTGCCTTCTACCTTTCCTTTGCAATCCTCAGGTAGAAAAGGAGACATATATACATCATACACTTTTTACACCTTCCATCAACACAGCAGGGGTCTGAACAATGTGCTCTGGTTCCCTTTACTTTAGCATTCGTAAAGGGGGGGTTAGGCCCCGTATGAGTGACGGCCAGAGAATCACTGCCTATACTTAACTCAAAACTCTATCCATGTGTGTAACAAGGCAAGGTTTCTGTTCAAATGTAAGTGATATATCATACAAAATAAAACACAGTATTACCAGATGCCCCCAAAACACCTACAGTCCTTCCTGCTGTGTTAATTGTCCCAGCTAGAAGTATGTACAACAATTACTGTCTTTACTGGGGCACCTTCACCAGACCAGTATTCCCAAGTAAATCCTTGGGTAAGATCCTCCATATACAACACGAAAAGGAAGCATATTTTCACGTTGTAATTCCACAGCAGCAAAATGTATTTTCTTGTCCTTCCAATTTTGTTATAGACCAAAAGGACTGCTCAGAAGACATGCATGTGGGTTCTTTGAATCAAAATCAGACCAGGGACTTTTCCTGCAGGAATCATAATGGCATAATGGCAGATGGAACAGAACTCCATGGCCATGGCCTGTGACCTGCTCTTGTCTGGTCTATATGTGTTTTCCTGCACCTGTTTGGAAATGATCTAGGAAACATTCTGAATGTTACATGACTGTGTGAATGAATTATGCTCAGTGTAGCGTCATGATATCTACAATCCTGTCAAAATCCTCCTCTGTCTGCCTTGTGTTTGTAGATTACATTCGGAGAACATTGCAGTGTTTTGTTCCTTGTCCACTAGAAGGCAGTACTATCGCAACTAAACTATTACATTTAGCAGTGCCAGGTAGCTGCTCATGAATGGTGTCTGGTGATACACCTGAGCGTGAGACACACTCATGAACACTCCACTTAATCCTGGAGTAAATCTAGTTCACTCAAATAACACAAACATTGCTTTTACATGAATAAAAACGACTTTGTACACGAACTCCCCACCAACACAAAGCACATTTGAGATTACAGTTCACACTGCAGTGCAGCATTTCTCATAGGCACTTCCTGGGTGGTTTCCTATCACAAAAAGTGGAAGTGGACATGAGGTCATTTATGCCTTCAGCACACAAATACACACTGTACAGTCACCAAAAACAGAGTGAGTGAAGAAGTGGAAGAAAACGAACAAAGCATTTCTTTATTCGTTCTGAGAAGGAGCTTTCACTTAAAATGAAAATCTTTCTTCTTTTCACCTTCTGCCTGATTGCAGGTAAGTAAAAGCACATTATCATCAGCATCAACATTAAAGCTTTGCACTGATGGACATTTATAGCTTGATAGATCTTTTATCAGGGCAGCTGAGGCTTCCTGTTTACCACAAAAACACTTTTAGTAACCTACGCATGGCAACATCTACATGTTAACTTGTGAAATAAATTGTAAAGCATATTTTAATATAATACCTGAAAAGATTGTGTTTAATGGTCACTGTTAATGGTTTCAGTTCAGGCGGCTTTCATTCTCATCTTTCTTCTTGTGGTTAAACACAAAATGTGCAGTGAGAAGAAAACCCATATTTAATAAGATCTATGATTTATATTATTATTCTGTGTGTATGCAATTTAATCTTCTGTTCCTGCCTTTTGTTTCATTTGTCACAATGTTTGCATTAAAATATGTCTAAATACTGAGCTTATATGTTGCACAATCATCCTGGATCTTATTTCATTCCACTGTATTTTATTCTCCAGCTGGATCTGATGATGTAACTACAGTAACTGGATACAGAGGGAGATCAGTTCAGATTAAATGTCCCTATGAATCTGGATATGAAGAAAACAACAAGTATCTCTGCAGAGGTGAATGTCCCCATTGGCCTGCAACCAAAGACATTCCTGTTCAGTCTGGATCTCCTGCTGAAGACACCAGATTCTCTCTGTATGACGACACAACAGCCAAAATCTTCACCATCAACATCACTGATCTGAGAGCAGAGGATGCAAACACTTACTGGTGTGTGGTACAGCAGAAAGGGCCTAATATTTACACAAAGCTTCAACTGCTGGTTAAAACGGGTGAGTGTTTCACAGAGGAGACTAAAAGAATATATTATAAATTCATCACCATGTACAATGTTTCAGGTTTAAAAACTTCAAATTGATAATCAGTTCATGGATCTTTAACCTGACAAATTTGAACTGTATGGGATTAAAAAATGGATTGTTTCTATCTTCCAGATGATTCTGCTAACAGTACTGCTTCACCCACCACACACTCCACTTCAACAAGTCCATCAGTGCATGCTGAGATCACACGTACATCATCATCCTCAACAATAACAGCAGGTACGGACTTTTTGCCTGACCTCCTCTTTATCACATTTCTCCCACATCATTCATGTCTCCCTTTTTCATTTCAGCTAATTTGCTAAATGATGCTAAAGACCCAACCATCGCTTCTGTACCTCAGAGTATGTATGCAAAAAATTAGAGTATTTAATCCTTTATATAAATTCTTCTACATGACACATAGAACACGGAGCAAAACGCTACATGAGAGATGACTTCAGCTGTGGTGATGGTGGTAAATATTTAAAGCATAATTCTACATCCTGTGGTTTAGCGATGGACAGGAAGTGACTTAAGCTTTTATTCTCACCACACTCACAATACCCACAATTTTAACCACTGCATTTTACACTGCAGACTGTATTTGTGCCAAATTAAGAGAAATTAGATAAATAATATCAAGAATTTTCCCATATTGGGACTGTACACATGCAGGATCTCTTCTACTTCCACATATGAACTCATCCAGAACCACTTCCAGTTATTTCATTTATACTGCTGAGCAGTTGAGGGTTAAGGATCTGGTTTAAGGGCCATGCAGTGGCAGATTAATGGAGCTGGGATCTAAACATGACCTTCCGAATCAGAAGTCCAACAATCCAGTACACCACCACTTTCAGTTTAAATCTATATTGGGTGCACTTCCTTTACTGTTGTTTGTCTGTGCAGGTGTGAACGTTTCTGTGTCTGGTTTGAAAACATGCCTCATAAAATCCAACTATTTTTTAGATAGATAGATAAATAGATGGATGGATGGGCAATAACTCAGGGTTTAGTTCAATGTTTTCCACCTCAGTTTGGTCTAAAAATACTAATTAAAATGTAACTTCTTGGGTTATGCATATTGGGTAATTACATGGATTCTTTGTTTGATTTATGGTTTAATTTAGTAACATAATCAACACATGTTGGTTTTGATCTTCTGCTCCCATGGAGACATTTTTAGTGGCTCAGCTTCTAATAGACAAAAAATTCAAACTAATGATCAAAAGAGAAAATCACATGTTTTTTGGCAGCTTTACGCAATACCATGTTATAAAAAAGACAATTCAGTTCTTCAGTCAGCTCTGTTTCCTCATTCAGGCCAGTAGTCTATTTATAGACACATGAACACAATCCACTGTCTGAAGGCCACAACAACAACATCTAGAATTTCACTTTCACTTTCACTTGCACAAACACACACACGCGCACACACACGCACACGCACACACACACACACACACACACACACACACTTTTTCAGTTAAAATCAGAAAATGGTTTGAATGTGACTCTCATTATGATCGTGTTTTCCTTTCAGAATTTCCAACTTCTGCTTTCATCATTGCAGTATCTGTGCTCCTAGAGCTGCTTCTTATTGCCATTTTATTCACTTTCAGTGTACAGAGGAAAAAAAAGACGATGACACAAGGTACAGCAATCAATCACATTTTCACTTATTATTTCAACTGTTATTGATAGTATGATAAATAAAATGCAGAAAATGATTGTTATAATATTTCAAATAAAAATACACTGTATGTAGAAATTTAAAGTCCTGGGGAATGTGTACACATCATTTGACCTTTAAAAGAGACTAAATGATTTCTGCATAGATTTCTGACAAAAAATCATTTCCCACCATTCTGATGATTCTTTTCATCAGGATTTAGCTGAATGAAATCCCGACACTATAAAAGGTTTCACCTCTGGTAACTAGTGAAATAAACAAGCAAACTAAAGTTGATATCTAGTTAAGTAACATTGCTAGCTGCTCTGCTCTCCTGGAACCACAATGGACCACATTAAATTCGTAAGACAGAACAATTCCCCCTAGTGGACAGATGTGTACCTGCATGAGGTCATAAATAAAAATTCATTTTGTTACTCATTTGTTTATATTTTAATAATATATTTATATAATCATATATATGTTATAATGTGTTGTTCATAAAAATGTTCTTTTCCCAATTCCTAGCCTCGTTTTCAGCCCTGTCTCCACACAGCTCCTCAGACATCTTTATGGTGAGTTGTTTCTCAAAAACTGTCTTTGCTTCCAACAAAACCACAGAAATAAATGTTTGCAGCCACATCTGATGTACTGCACTAAACCAGACATTACCATTAGCTGATCTGCTGTTTACATTTCTATATAAACTGGGTGACTCGGTCCATGCTAGATTTGAACTCAGGCCTCAGTGTACAGTAGTGTGGGGCAAACCTGTGAGCAACACACTAGAATAGACAGGAAGAGTGTTATTAGTGCCTGAACTGTAGACTGACGACGTCTGATGCCTGATTCCCTTATTACAGCAAATCTAAATGAACTAATGAAGCAAAGCAAGTGAGAACAGGAACAATACATTTAGGATTGGTACCTGGAACTAACCAGGAAACAAAACATTGGGAAAAATAATCCAATGGCTTGTACACCAGTACAGAGGAAAGACTCAGGGAATGTTCTAGTTATTAAAATACTAATCTCAGCTATTTTTTAGCCACATAGCATTAACCCAAGACTGACTGGTTTAACAAACTTCAAGCAACTCTTACACAGTAATGTCTTCAGGTGCAGTTAGTTGGTACTAATTACTCAGAGACAGCTTTGTCTCCCTCTAGTGGCAAAGCTACCTCTAATTAACACACCCACACTGTCCACTTTATTAGGTGCAGTTATCCAGAAGAGCTAAAGTTCACATGCAATGTTTATCAGAATGTGAAAAAAAATGAGATCACAGTGGGTTTAACTGTGGAATTATTGTTGATACCAGATGAATTAGGTTTGGGTTTTTCACAAATGGCTGATGATCTGAGATTTTCACACACAACCATCTCTAGAGATTACACAGAATTGTGTAAAAAACAAACACACATTGAGTGACAGTTCTGTAGAAGGAAATGTCTTGTGGATGGAAAATGGCCTTTAGAATTTCATCTGTTTTACCTAAAACTCATTCAATAATAATTACATTTCTGTTTTTAGGACATGATTTGATTTCAGTTTCTTATTCTACTTCTGATCAGGTTCCATGTCCTGTTTCTGAAAATGAGGAGGTTTCAAACAGTCTTTACTCTGCTGTACAACTTCCCTCAGCCACATCTGATGTACTGCACTAAACCAGACATTACCATTAGCTGATCTGCTGTTTACATTTCTATATAAACTGGGTGACTCGGTCCATGCTAGATTTGAACTCAGGCCTCAGTGTACAGTAGTGTGGGGCAAACCTGTGAGCAACACACTAGAATAGACAGGAAGAGTGTTATTAGTGCCTGAACTGTAGACTGACGACGTCTGATGCCTGATTCCCTTATTACAGCAAATCTAAATGAACTAATGAAGCAAAGCAAGTGAGAACAGGAACAATACATTTAGGATTGGTACCTGGAACTAACCAGGAAACAAAACATTGGGAAAAATAATCCAATGGCTTGTACACCAGTACAGAGGAAAGACTCAGGGAATGTTCTAGTTATTAAAATACTAATCTCAGCTATTTTTTAGCCACATAGCATTAACCCAAGACTGACTGGTTTAACAAACTTCAAGCAACTCTTACACAGTAATGTCTTCAGGTGCAGTTAGTTGGTACTAATTACTCAGAGACAGCTTTGTCTCCCTCTAGTGGCAAAGCTACCTCTAATTAACACACCCACACTGTCCACTTTATTAGGTGCAGTTATCCAGAAGAGCTAAAGTTCACATGCAATGTTTATCAGAATGTGAAAAAAAATGAGATCACAGTGGGTTTAACTGTGGAATTATTGTTGATACCAGATGAATTAGGTTTGGGTTTTTCACAAATGGCTGATGATCTGAGATTTTCACACACAACCATCTCTAGAGATTACACAGAATTGTGTAAAAAACAAACACACATTGAGTGACAGTTCTGTAGAAGGAAATGTCTTGTGGATGGAAAATGGCCTTTAGAATTTCATCTGTTTTACCTAAAACTCATTCAATAATAATTACATTTCTGTTTTTAGGACATGATTTGATTTCAGTTTCTTATTCTACTTCTGATCAGGTTCCATGTCCTGTTTCTGAAAATGAGGAGGTTTCAAACAGTCTTTACTCTGCTGTACAACTTCCCTCAGCCCCGTCTGAGATTTACTCCAACACTGGATTACCCACAATTCCCTCTGATCCTTCACCACCTGTTTATGCTGCAATAAAACGCCCAGCACATCAGGACGTCTACTCCACAGCTCAGTTACCCTCTGATTCATCAGTCAGTGCTGCTCAGTCATCAGATAAAAAATCAGGTGAAAGTATAAAATACGCAACAGTGAGTTTTGACAGCAGTTTGAATGGTGCAGCTCCAACACTGATCTCCAAAAACCAGAACCTCTCATGTGATTATGCGTCTGTTACCATCACTAAATGAGGCTAGTTAAAGTACATTATGTTGCTAAAAGTGGAAAATTTTTGACAATTAGCTGTTATGAGAGGAACACAACATCTGGCTCATGCTGTTACATAGAAATAATTAAATTTGGGGTGATAATAGCTCCATAAACGCCATCATCACACAATCCTATCACTCAGTTTTTTATAGTAAACAGAAAGAAAAACATGGTGAAAAAAAAAATTGTAAATAAGTTGCAATAAAAGACCCTTTGCATGAAAAGCTTTAGATACCGTAGTCTAACACCATTTTGAACTTCATTTGACCTTCATTTTGTCTGTGTTTTTCTGTTTATGCAGAATTTCAGTATACAGTATAATCTGCTTAAGAAGAGAAGTGAAAAGATTTAGATTCAGTGTTGTGTAGGTCTGGTCTCTCTAAGCTAATAAAACCTTGTTTTTGGAAAAGATGTTATGACTTCTCATTAAATTCCCAGCACACTTGTGCTCATGAGACTCGATTGTCTCGTCCAAAACTAATCACGTCCTCAACCATGACCTTTTT
This sequence comes from Silurus meridionalis, assembly GCF_014805685.1. Classification (NCBI taxonomy): domain Eukaryota; kingdom Metazoa; phylum Chordata; class Actinopteri; order Siluriformes; family Siluridae; genus Silurus; species Silurus meridionalis. The sequence continues at coordinate 1,887,234 of NC_060907.1, forward strand.
ATTTAACGCCCACTGACACATAAAACTAAAAGATCATAATGTTTGGGGGAACATTAAGGTCAGCTGAACTTGTAAAAAATAAGATGACTTTTCCAAAAATACAAATATATTATAATTTGGGAATATGCTGCTGACGTCCACTAGAGGGCCTTAGAGACATTTTAGCACTTTTGACTCCTCGTTATACACTGTGTAGACATTAATTAGAATACAGTCGCATTATCATCTAAATGAGACCAAAAAAACTCATAATGAATAATTACACTGTCAGTACTCCAACAATCAACGTGTGAAAGAAAGACACGACTTCACACGAACAGAAACGTGTCAATGATTACAGAACTTGAAGGTGTTTTTTTAAGAGCAGCACCATCAGCATCTACAATCAGGTCCAATGACTCTTATTTTCCTTCTCGGATTATTTCCTACATTATTTTGGCAAAAGTTTGTGGACACCTGGTCATAAGTACGGTATGTGCTTTTTGAGCATCGCACTCTCTCTCTCCACTCTTCTAGCAAGATGTTCCACAAGATTTTGGAGTGTTTTTGTGGTCATTTGTATTCATCAGCTACAAGGTTGTTAGTAAATTCAGGCACTGATGTAGGTGAGGTGAGAAGGCCTGGGGTGCAGTCAGCATTCCAGTCTATTGCAAAGGTGTTCAGTAGGGTTGAGGTCAAAGATCTATAGCAGGCCACTCAAGATATTTCTCTCCAAGCCATGTAAAGCAGATCTTCGTGGAGATGGCTTTGTGCATAGGGGCATTACCATGCTGGTACAGGTTTGGATTTCTAAGTTCAACTGAACAAAGTTTTAACATATTAAAGACGTCCTGTGCAATTGTGTGCCTCCAGGTTTGTGGAAACAGTTTGGGGAAGATCAGATGTCCCAATACACACTGATGAGACAGTTGCAGGGTGAAAAACACAGAAATACATTTAAATGTAGAATATAATATTATAAAGAATATAATAAAACTAATATTAAAACATTTTAATATACAAGATAATGTTTTACACTTAAAAAGACGTTTGAAAGTTTTCACAAAAATAAAGATTTCTTCATAACCTTCACATACAACATTTCACAAATGCACTTCCTGAGGAGTTTGCAGGGTTTTTTCTTTCACCAAAAGTGGAAGTGGATGTCGCTTTCAGCACACTCACACAGACACCACGCAGACAGAGACGGTGAGGAAGTGCAGGCTGTCCAACAAGATTCTTTTATCCTGTTTCTGAAAATGAGGAGGTTTCAAACAGTCTTTACTCTGCTGTACAACTTCCCTCAGCCCCGTCTGAGATTTACTCCAACACTGGATTACCCACAATTCCCTCTGATCCTTCACCACCTGTTTATGCTGCAATAAAACGCCCAGCACATCAGGACGTCTACTCCACAGCTCAGTTACCCTCTGATTCATCAGTCAGTGCTGCTCAGTCATCAGATAAAAAATCAGGTGAAAGTATAAAATACGCAACAGTGAGTTTTGACAGCAGTTTGAATGGTGCAGCTCCAACACTGATCTCCAAAAACCAGAACCTCTCATGTGATTATGAATCTGTTACCATCACTAAATGAGGCTAGTTAAAGTACATTATGTTGCTAAAAGTGGAAAATTTTTGACAATTAGCTGTTATGAGAGGAACACAACATCTGGCTCATGCTGTTACATAGAAATAATTAAATTTGGGGTGATAATAGTTCCATAAACGCCATCATCACACAATCCTATCACTCAGTTTTTTATAGTAAACAGAAAGAAAAACATGGTGAAAAAAAAAATTGTAAATAAGTTGCAATAAAAGACCCTTTGCATGAAAAGCTTTAGATACCGTAGTCTAACACCATTTTGAACTTCATTTGACCTTCATTTTGTCTGTGTTTTTCTGTTTATGCAGAATTTCAGTATACAGTATAATCTGCTTAAGAAGAGAAGTGAAAAGATTTAGATTCAGTGTTGTGTAGGTCTGGTCTCTCTAAGCTAATAAAACCTTGTTTTTGGAAAAGATGTTATGACTTCTCATTAAATTCCCAGCACACTTGTGCTCATGAAACTTGATTGTCTCATCCAAAACTACTTACCTCATCAACCATGCCCTTTTTATTTATCACCCACTGACACATAAAACTAAAAGATCATAATGTTTGGGGGAACATTAAGGTCAGCTGAACTTGTAAAAAATAAGATGACTTTTCCAAAAAATACAAATATATTATAATTTGGGAATATGCTGCTGACGGCCACTAGAGGGCCTTAGAGACATTTTAGCACTTTTGACTCCTCGTTATACACTGTGTAGACATTAATTAGAATACAGTCGCATTATCATCTAAATGAGACCAAAAAAACTCATAATGAATAATTACACTGTCAGTACTCCAACAATCAACGTATGAAAGAAAGACACGACTTTACACAAACAGAAACGTGTCAATGATTACAGAACTTAAAGGTGTTTTTTTAAGAACAGCACCATCAGCATCTACAACCAGGTCCAATAACTCTTATTTTCCTTCTCGGATTATTTCCTACATTATTTTGGCAAAAGGTTGTGGACACCTAGTCATAAGTACGGTATGTGCTTTTTGAGCATCACACTCTCTCTTTCCACTCTTCTAGCAAGATGTTCCACAAGATTTTGGAGTGTTTTGTGGTCATTTGTATTCATCAGCTACAAGGTTGTTAGTAAATTCAGGCACTGATGTAGGTGAGGTGAGAAGGCCTGGGGTGCAGTCAGCATTCCAGTCTATTGCAAAGGTGTTCAGTAGGGTTGAGGTCAAAGATCTATAGCAGGCCACTCAAGATATTTCTCTCCAAGCCATGTAAAGCAGATCTTCGTGGAGATGGCTTTGTGCATAGGGGCATTACCATGCTGGTACAGGTTTGGATTTCTAAGTTCAACTGAACAAAGTTCTAACATATTAAAGACGTCCTGTGCAATTGTGTGCCTCCAGGTTTGTGGAAACAGTTTGGGGAAGATCAGATGTCCCAATACACACTGATGAGACAGTTGCAGGGTGAAAAACACAGAAATACATTTAAATGTAGAATATAATATTATAAAGAATATAATAAAACTAATATTAAAACATTTTAATATACAAGATAATGTTTTACACTCACTAAAAAAAAGACGTTTGAAAGTTTTCACAAAAATAAAGATTTCTTCATAACCTTCACATACAACATTTCACAAATGCACTTCCTGAGGAGTTTGCAGGGTTTTTTTTCTTTCACCAAAAGTGGAAGTGGATGTCGCTTTCAGCACACTCACACAGACACCACGCAGACAGAGACGGTGAGGAAGTGCAGGCTGTCCAACAAGATTCTTTTATACTATTCTCTAAAGTGGAGTTTCTGAGTCTTGAAGATCATGAAGATCCTCCTCACCTTCTGCCTGATTATCAGTAAGTCATTATATATAATCATTTATAAATCATTTTCTGTTTCAGTCTCGTATTACAACACTGGATTGATTGACAGTCAGCAAGTTGCTCAGATTAGACACGTGACCTACAGTCAGGAATCTACAATTTAACATTAAAGTGATTCTCTGTGAATCTGTAAACCATCTGAATAACAGTTTATAACAAAAGGTTATGACTCCAAATACTTTGTCCACATTTAGAAAAAATAATTGGCTCTAAGGACTGTGTATCTGTGAGGACGAGGATTTTACTGTACATTTCTCTGATTATTTAAATCACTGCGATGAAACAAGTTCTGGAAGATCAGATGTCCCAATACACACTGATGAGACAGTTGCAGGGTGAAAAACACAGAAATACATTTAAATGTAGAATATAATATTATAAAGAATATAATAAAACTAATATTAAAACATTTTAATATACAAGATAATGTTTTACACTTAAAAAGACGTTTGAAAGTTTTCACAAAAATAAAGATTTCTTCATAACCTTCACATACAACATTTCACAAATGCACTTCCTGAGGAGTTTGCAGGGTTTTTTTTCTTTCACCAAAAGTGGAAGTGGACGTCGCTTTCAGCACACTCACACAGACACCACGCAGACAGAGACGGTGAGGAAGTGCAGGCTGTCCAACAAGATTCTTTTATACTATTCTCTAAAGTGGAGTTTCTGAGTCTTGAAGATCATGAAGATCCTCCTCACCTTCTGCCTGATTATCAGTAAGTCATTATATATAATCATTTATAAATCATTTTCTGTTTCAGTCTCGTATTAAAACACTGGATTGATTGACAGTCAGCAAGTTGCTCAGATTAGACACGTGACCTACAGTCAGGAATCTACAATTTAACATTAAAGTGATTCTCTGTGAATCTGTGAACCATCTGAACAACAGTTTATAACAAAGGTTATGACTCCAAATACTTTGTCCACATTTAGAAAAAATAATTGGCTCTAAGGACTGTGTATCTGTTAGGACGAGGATTTTACTGTACATTTCTCTGATTATTTAAATCACTGCGATGAAACAAGTTCTGGAAGATCAGATTTGTGGCCTGTAATCTCTCATATGCTTTTAAAGGAAATAAGGTCTCTAATTCCATCTGAGCACAGATTTGAAAAACAGCCACTGTTTAAATGATTAAATGTTCTTTGTAAGTGAGGTCTTTCCCAACCTCACAGAGTAACACAGCCATTCTTAGTGCCGGTCTCAAGCCCAGATAAATGGGGAGGGTTGCGTTGGGAAGCATCCAGTGTAAAAATGTGCAAAATCAAACATGTGCAAAACTCTGAGAAACTTTTATTTTGGGAAAGACATCCACCAAATGCAAAAAAAAAGGCGTGAAACTGGAAGTGTAATTTTCAAAATGTGTCCAATTCAGAATTTCTTTTAAATACCAGTTACCACTTGGAAATGATAAACGCCACTATTTAACAGATGTACTGCAATTAATTCACCTTTCACTTTACAAATATGTTGCGGTGCTCTCATTTATCTCCATATCTCCATTTATCAAGGTCATATTGCACCTTGTGGTGAGACACTTGTAGAGGCCTAAATGATGCTCATGCTGCCTTATGCTTGGTAGAAGAGCATTTAATTATGGGGTTGCCAGATTGGGCTAGTTTAAACTGTCTAGTGTGTACAAAGTCACTTCTATTGTAAGATTTACTGCGTAGACCAGTGGTGTCCAATCTTTTCCATAAAGGGTGTGGTTGCAGGTTTTCATTCCAACCAATCAAGGGAACACCTGATAGTCATTTCAAATTATAATCATCCGATTTAAACAGGTAGAATTTGGTGTTGCTCTTGCTTGGTTGAATGGAAACCTGCACCCAGACCGCCCTTTGTGGAAAAGATTGGACACCCCTGGCGTAGACAGAGATGTAATGGCGTCTGTGGAGTGGAGAAAGTCTGAACATCAGAAATGCTGTACATGTGAAATACTGGTTTTCCTGTTCAATGGCTAAGAAAAAGACCTCAGCTTAGTTTCAGGTCTTTTACGTTGTTTTTGAGATGAGATGAAGAACCTTCATTTGTCACATATACACCAATCAGGCATAAGATTATAACATTCTAAAGGGTAGGTGAAGAACACTGATGATCTCTTTATCATCAGTTAGTGTGTGGATTTATTTATTAGGCAGCAAGTGAACATTTTGTCCTCAAAGTTTGACAAATTGTGATGTCTAGACGACTGGGTCAGAGCATCTCCAAAACTGCAGCTCTTGTGAGATGTTCCTGGTCTGCAGTGGTCAGTATCTATCAAAAGTGCTCCAAGGAAGGAACAGTGGTGAACCGGCAAAAGGGTCGGGGGGGACGAGGATCATTGATGCACGTGAGGAGCGAAGGCTGTTCCAAGTGGTCCGATCCAACAGACGAGCTCCTGTAGCTCAAACTGCTAAAGAAGTTCATGAGTCATGAGTCTACACAGCACACAAGTGACGTCACACAAGTGATGTCATCATGCTGTGATGGTAAACACTGCATTGTTTAGAACCAGAAATACAAACATTAACAGGTGGAAATGAACAAGGTGCATAAATGTGCATCTAAACAGAACATGTGGGACAAATGAATTTTGCACATCTCACACACATTATGCTCGTCTTCACATCATCAGATGGCTTCCAGACTTTGGCACCTCTTTCTCTTCCTTTGTCAACCAACAGCATCTCAGAAAGAAGTGGGTGATGATTAGTATGCTGTTTTGCTGACCACAAGACACACACTTACTGTACCTCATGCACTGGTGTACTAGTTGAAGTCTTCACCTGGATCTCCCTCACTGTAGCTGCATCAGCTTGAGTCCTGCCATGTGCTGCCTTTGTTGTATATGCTGTACCACAATCACCTTTCCCAGCTCCTCAAGGAAGATGCGCCTCTTGTAGAGCTTTGATACTTTGAGAAAAGATCTCAGTTTAAATCACAAATGCGTTGTAGGTTGATACATTAGTCATGTTGTAAAAGGTGTCCAGCAGCCACCATTTGCTTTGTGCTGTAGGACCCTGTGACTTTATCCAAATTGTCCACCCCTCCTTTAATGCCATTGTAGTCTAAGATCATGGTTTCTGCTCCTCTCTTGTGCTGATTTTAGCATTTTTTTGCTAAATGAGCACAACATTTTTCTACTTTAGAAACTATTGATCAAAGTTGTTACTTGTGAAAAAATTGTCATGTTATGTTGTGCCCCTGATTCCTCTATGGGGTTCCTCCAACCGGCTTTCCAGTCTAAACCTGCATGTTCAATGCAAAGCTGGTGTTTGCATCACATGCTGCCCAGATTGTTATGCCATGGTACGGAAGGCATATATTGCCTAAATGGGCAGCAACCACTGAATGTCACTAGACTTTCACCCACTGTGACATGAGGGTATGGGGTTTTACAGTAGTGGAAGTTGCACCACCCACTTGTCCTACACTGTGCTAATAGCTGTCAATAGCTTGTCTGTCTTCTGTCTGACAGCCCTTGATTGGATTATTCTGGAAAAAATATGTTGGCATGGAATAAAGCCCTGCCTGTATCAGCATCGCACAGACTGGCTGTTGATTTATACTTCATTTATAGACCCCAGCCAGGCTGAAGACCCCTTTGAATGCATGTCAATGCATTTTATTTATCTAGAGTTCTGTCACATGACTCACTGCCATTCTAGTGGCCCCTGACACCATCTTTATTATGTTTTCTGCAGACAATTTTGCCTGATGCATATTTGGGGATAAACACTGTATTTTACAATTTGTTGATGTAAATGTCATGCTTGGAGGAACTTAAATAACAGTTTCCTCATTTGGTTCAAATTCAGAATCATCAAATTCAGAATTTACGTCGAGATGGTCTACAGCTTCAGACACATTTTCCTGTATTTCACTATAAAAACAGTTCCTGAGCCTCAGGTCTTTTACAACAAATAGTCTGTGACACGTCTGACCTCTTTATGCTTCCACTTTGACTGCCAGTTTAAATTGACCTGAACTTTATCTACGTGATATAAACATGGAGGTTTAAACATGTGAAATGAACTATTTGAATTGTATATGTTGATTACACTTATTAAGCCAAGCAGAAGAAGTTTCATACTGAAAAAATACATTCAGCTTTTGTATTTTGTATTTTTTATTTTACTTTAAAATGGGTCAATTTCACCCACAACATAACATGAGGATTAATATTATCTTACTTTACATATTATTAAATTACATCTTTGTAATGCTCTTGGTATGCTGGTTAAAACGAGAGAGAGAGAGAGAGAGAGAGAGAGAGAGAGAGAGATGACCCAATATGTACAATAAAATATTGTACACAAGAGATGTACAATAAAACTGAACCATACACCTGCATGTTTTCTGCTAGTTTAATATAACCTGCAGAACTGAGTGTACAAGACATATACTGTAAGGTCCAGGTGTAATTCTGAAGAATTATGGTTCACTTGTCACCTACATTTTAAAGATGCAAATATAATTCCTATTTACTATAAACATGTGGCATTTAGCTCATTTTGTTGTGCATAAATCAACAGTTATTTTCTTTCCAGCTGGATCTAATGCTGTAACTACAGTAACTGGATACAGAGGAAGATCAGTTCAGATTAAATGTCACTATGAATCTGGATATGAAGAAAACAACAAGTATCTCTGCAGAGGTAAATGTCCCCATTGGCCTGCATACAGAGATGTTCCTATTAGTTCTGGATCTCCTGCTGTAGACACCAGATTCTCTCTGTATGACAACACAACAGCCAAAATCTTCACCTTTACCATCACTGATCTGAGAGCAGAGGATGCAAACACTTACTGGTGTGGAATCGAGCAGCCAGGGATTGATAAATACACAGAGATTCAACTGGTGATTATGGGTGAGTGTTACACAGAGGAGACGAAAATAATCTGATACAATAATTCACTTGCTATTAACATAATATCAAAAACCTCATAAACAATGTGCAATGGGTCATGTTTATCCGGCGAAGAACAAATTTTGAGTTGTAAACCATTTAATCCTTTATGCAATCTATCGCCTCAACTTCATTATAAAAATCCGAACGTAAATGAAAAGAAATATCATTATCCATTTATTCAAGACAAAGAAATGTTGTACTATAAGAATAAGAACATAAAATGTTAAGGATTTCGTTGGGAGTGACGAGGATGGACAGGATTAGAAATGAGTTTATTAGAGGGACAGCGCATGTAGGATGTTTTGGAGACAAGGTGAGGGAGGCGAGATTGAGATGGTTTGGACATGTGCAGAGGAGGGACATGAATTATATTGGTAGAAGAATGCTGAGGATGGAGCCACCAGGTAGAAGGAAAAGAGGAAGGCCAAGGAGGAGGTTCATGGATGTGGTCAGGGAAGACATGCAGGTAGTTGGTGTGAAAGAGGCAGATGTAGAGGACAGGGTGGTATGGAGACGGATGATCCGCTGTGGCGACCCCTAATGGGAGCAGCCGAAAGAAGAAGAATAAGACTATAAGAATAAGCACATATATTGTAAGGCTGTAGAAGCTGACATGCTTCTATGGCTGAACCGCATTATTGCTTTGGCACTAAAATCTAAAGCAGAGCATCGTTTAGATGAAAAATTGTTCATGTGGAAGCTGTCATGAGGACTGGAAGCACACTGTGGTACCAAAACCACGACTACATTTAGGATGTGTTCTGATTACTTGTAATTCAACTCATATTCGGTTTAGCACTTGTTGACGAAGTCACCTGTACATGTGTATTAGCTGATGATGTCACAATTACTGTCCACACATGGACCGTGATTTCCTTGCAATCAACTCTTTCTTTAAAAAGTCACATTTTTTGCTGCTTTCTCCTGAAAATCTAATGAATTATGCATTTAGACACCCAGAGATGATCGTTCTCAAACCAGGCCAATGCTGTGGGGAAACGTTTGGACCAATCAACCACGGATCTACCATTTAGGAGTCATTCTGTTACTTTCTAGATATTTAGATTATATTAGATCATCTAGTATTTAGGATCTAGTGGCCTATTTACAGTAAATAGCAGCATGTTAAATGTGAATCCATATGTACAGGGGTAAAAGTGACTGTGATTTTATGTTATATATTAGGGTTTTATACACATACATCACCTGTTCTGTGGAAAAAAATGCCAAGATAGCATTAGACAACGTCAGAAATATCTTTCAGAAATATGTTTTTTCAGTTGCCATGAACACTTTGCTAAATGAGGTTTATTGTGTGGATCATTACTCCAAAAAATTACTCCAAAGCCTAATCCGGTTTCCATCCTCTGCAGATAATCCAGCAAGTACCGTCTCACCGAACACACACTCCGCTTCAACCCTCTCCATGAGTGTATCAGTGCACAAATCTACTCAGAGCACATTCTCATCAACAGGTATGAACGTTTTGCCCCTGAGCCTGTTCTTCTTCCTCACATTTCAACGTCTCATTCATTGTATCTTTCATTTAGGTCACAATAATGAACCTTCATCAGCCAGTAAGTAAAATATCACATTATTTAGGCCTTTATTCAATTAGAAGATTCTTGTAAATAAGAACTGTCACAATTCAGCTATCATCAGATAAGGTTGTGTGAATTGTTAACCAATTCGCTCTGCCCTATGGTTTAGTGAGACACAGGAAGTTTCCTGAACTGTAATCTTTTAGTGGGGGAGGTTTCTTTTATTTTTTGTTACCAGTTGCACCATTCCATCAAACAGACTGTAATGCAAACTGCAACCCCTAGAACAGCTGCATTACTGGAAGCAACCTATTGAAAGCAGAATATTGCTCTTCATATTGTACTGTATTGCTACTGTAGATGTTAAGGATCTCCGGCCTGGTGCTCAGGTTTTTTCAAGTTCAAAATGATTTCAGAAATTAAAATAAACACATGCTCCCAAATATGTGGTATTTATTTCATGTTACATCGAGGCCTGGTGCATTTCAGTGGAGTTGTTCTGAGCATGTGCGAGTTCTCCATGTCTACATGGACCATCAGCCAATGGTGCTTTTACACGTATGCTGTTTACGGATTAGTTTGTTCGAATGAATCCCTGATGTTCTCCACATCAGTTTGGTTCTTGAAGAGAATCGACTCTGAATCAGTTCATCTGCAGGAACCGGGACATTAAATGTTCTGGGATACAGCATTTCTTTTGTGTTTAAAAGAGGTGCAGTCTGAGCTGTTCTGCAAAAGTGGCATCTGTTCTGAGAAATGAAGAAAATGTGAGAAAATGAAAGCAATTTGTAAGAGCCTCTGTGTGAAAGTTCTGGCTCCTTGTTCTCTTTGTGTCCTTTTACACATCTGTAAATTTTTGACCAGAGACTCACATTATTATTTTCAGCTTTGAATGTCCAGCTAATTTTATTTTGTTTTCTTTTAGCCATAAAATGTATGACTACAGCGAAATATTCCAGTTCAACACAGTCATCAACATTCTAAACATTTCTACAGTTGTGTTCAAAATTATTCAACCCCCAATGCTGTAAATGGTTTTAGGGAATTTAGTGTACATTTGTAATTGTATTCAGAATGAAATCCTACAAGGACTTCTTAAAGAACCATATGCAACTAAAATGACATCAATTAGTTTTGTAATACAGTAGTAAATGTTTCTTTTGTGAATTCTTCATTGACATAATTATTCAACCCCTTAAAGACTACCACTCTGAAGAACAGAGGTTCAATGAAGTGTTTTCAATCAGGTATTGAAAACACCTGTGGATATCAGGGAGCAGCAATAAAGCCTAATAAGCACCAATTATGCAGCTTTAAAATGACTGTGATACTCAGCTCCTTCTAGACATTTACTGGTGTGGTTACAAACATGGTGAGGTCAAGAGAATGGTCCAGGAAGACAAGAGAACAGGTGATTACTCTGCACAGGAAGGGCAATGGCTATAAGAAGATTGCACAGATGTTAAACATACCAAGAGACACCATAGGAAGCATCATTCGCAAATTCAAGGCAAAGGGCACTGTTGAAACGCTACCTGGTCGTGGCAGAGAAGAATGTGACTGAACTGGAGGCTTTTGCCCATGATGAATGGGCGAAGATACCCGTAGATCGCTGCAAGACACTTGTGTCAAGCTATGCTTCACGTTTAAAAGCTGTTATAACTGTAAAAGGATGTTGTACTAAGTACTAAGATTGAATGTCACTTGGGGGTTGAATAATTATGTCAATGAAGAATTCACAAAAGAAACATTTACTACTGTATTACAAAACTAATTGATGTCATTTTAGTTGCATATGGTTCTTTAAGAAGTCCTTGTAGGATTTCATTCTGAATACAATTACAAATGTACACTAAATTCCCTAAAACCATTTACAGCATTGGGGGTTGAATAATTTTGAACACAACTGTATTTCACTTTCCTCCCAGGCAAAACATACAGTAGATTGTAAATACAACAAAATCTGCATTGTGTTTAATTGTTCAGATGAAGTCTGTTGGTGAATTTGATATTATAATCATGTTTCCATTTCAGAATCTCTCTTAGAAAAATCCACCATCATCGTCATTTCCGTGGGTGGGGTTCTAGTGCTGCTTCTCATTGCGCTTTTATCTGCAGTGGTGATTCAGAGGAAAAAGAAGACCAAAGGTACCACAAACACATTATTGAGTTTGATTCAGGCAATTGTGTGTGTTGGAAAAAAAAAAGATCTTGCACATTTGAATGTGGAACACTTAAGGAGGCAACAGAAACAGGAAGTAACAGCATGTTGAAATTCCAGAATTATTTGGTGTATCATACAAAGTTACTTCACTGCCTGTAACAGTCAGCATTAGTGCAGTTACGCACGGGACCAGGCCATGTGACTTTTGGTTTTATTCCCCCCCCCCCTTTGCACGTGAGCTAGGGGAAATCAGCATATATTTTTTGTTTAGACGGATTGTGATGATTATCAATGTAGTTTTACATGAAAAAAAAAAAAAGAAACCAAAAACAATAACTTCTGAAATTCTCTTGTTCTAAGTGCACTTCAGAACAAAATGTAAATAATTATACACATAATTGTTAATGATTAAATTATATATTTAATTACTTAATTAAAAATACAAAAAATATAATTCAAGCACAAATAATATATTTTAAAAATATTAAATGAAATTTAATTACAAAGTGGCACCACACAGATTCTTTTTCATTATTTAATATCATTAAAATGATTTAATAAAATAATCAGTCGTATAAATAAATACTTGTGGAAATCACTCATTCGTACAATTTTGATGAGTATTATAAAGTCTATAAACTCATTATTCAAATGTATTCAATAAACTCATTATTTAAATCTATTCAAATCAGTTTAATTCAATAGTATTTTTTATAGCACTTTGTCCCAAATCGGCTTTAGGAAGGAAATAGATTTGATCGATTTTTTTAGCCCAAATGAGTGAGAAAGAGGTGAAAAGAGGTGGTAAATGCAGAAGTCAATTAAACTTCATGAGGATAAAACTTTGAGAGGAACCCGACTCAGAGAAGAATCCATCCTCATCTACTGTAAACATCAGATATTCATTCATTCCAGATTCATCAACACTGAGGTTTTCAGCTGTTTACTGACTGAAGAACATGTACAGTTTTAGCTCTAATCCATATTAAGTGTTTGTTTCTTTAAAAACAAAAAACAAAGATGTTCTAATCTTGTATGATGTTCAGCAGTAATATAACCACCTGCCCAATCTTATAGAGAGCATATAGCAGGAGAAATGTGATTACACAAACCGGAGAAAACCTGCAATTATGAATGGTATCATTTTAGTGAAAGTTATAATCTTTCTAAAATAATTTCACCGAAATGACAGATTTTTCAGGATTCCCACTTTTCTACAGACTTTGTAATCTCATTAATTCCACAGAGAAATAAACAAGGTACACTATATTTCCAAAAGTATTGGGTCACCAGACCTTTCCTGCTATTTGTGCTTCTTTTCCACTGCAACTGTTACCACAAAGCTGAAGGCACTCACTTGTACAGTATTTTATAAATACGCTATAAAAAACTGCATTCACTTGAACTTGGAAACCCAAACCTGTTCCAGCATGGCGATGCCCCTGTGCTTAAAGTGAGCTCCTTGAAGATCTGGTTGACATGCTTTGGAGAGGAAGATCTCCTGCTATAGAGCTCTGATCTCATCCCTACTGAACACCTTTGGGATGAATGTGAACGCTGACTGCACCCAGGTCTCCTCGCCTACATCAGTACCTGCCTTTCATAACACCCTTGTGGCTGATGAACACAAATATCCATAAATACACTCCAAAATCTAGTGGAACATCTTCCCCGAAGAGTGGAGAGAATTGGAAGAGCAAATTGGTATTAATGTGGAATGTGACACACAAAAATCACATCCCAAACTTGAGGGGATGAGCAGGTGACCCAATACTTTTGGCAATATAGTGTACCTAACATTTGTTAGCAAGTAAAATAATCTCACCCGGTTGCTCGGCTAACACATTATTCAAAGGAAACAGAAATGAGGCTGCGAAATTGCGAAAAGAAAACGTTTCTATTTTGAACCAGACAATTAGCTTGCTAGCTGGTGAAAATGCTAAAAAAGAAAAAAGTGAAATTTGTGGTGGTTTCCTGTCAGAGAGAGGAATCGCTTGTAAGAGTTTCTCATATGTAACAAAGCGAGATTTGAACTTATGACCTTGCATTCAGAATCTTTTTCGCTTCCACTTTCTACATGACACACCTGCTAGTTTCATAGTGAAACCTTTATCCAAATGTGTTTCATTTCCAGTTGTAAATTCGTGACTCTTCACTGGGAATAAAGCTGACAGTAATGATAGTGGATAGAAACGAATATGTATGAAGTATATAACTTTCACAAATGACTTTTATATACATTACTTTTATAATATTGTGTGTGTATGTATTTTCCTCTCCTCTCCAGCTCAATCTCCACAAAGCAAAAACTCCTCAAACAATTGTGTGGTAAGTTTTTTTTTTTCCTAAATCTGGTCAATATAAATCTGGTTCTGACGCTCAGTAGACTAAACCTTCACAGAGCTGAAAGATTTCAACCAAAGCAAACAAACAAAACAACAATATTACATCTAATGTATTGTATAAATGCTACTCCTTCCTCAGATTGTCATTTCCTGTCATCTGAATTTGCTTCCACTTTATATCGATTTATTCAGTTGGTGAAAAATGATGACAAATCTCTTCATGAGCTGTTACACGGTTCATTCAAACATTTCATTGTGTACTTGTGGTACATCAGTCATCACATCCTCTTTTTTCCTCTCTCAGGCTCCAACTTCATACCAAGGACATCGTTCCAATTCACTTCATTTCACTGATGAATCCACAACCCCCTCTGATGTTCCTCAACCTATTTACTCAAACATTGGCGTACCCAAAGTTTCCTCCGATTTTTCAATACCCGTTTACGCTCAAGTTAAACGCCCAGGACATCAGGACGTTCACTCTACTGCTCAGTTAACCTCTGATCCATCAGTTAATGCTGCTCAGACCTCAGGTGAAAGTATAATGTACACAGCAGTGAGCTTTGACACCAGATCCAGTGTTGTGGGCATTTCCAAAAACGAGACCTCGTGTGACTACTCTACTGTTAAACTCAATGAATGTGGCTAGTTAGCGTACGTCATATTGCTAATCATGTTTTATTTGCGCTATGTAGCACTCGTTATATCAATTTATAGTGCTGTTTGGTTCTCAAACCCCATTGGTCAGAAGGTGCTGAGACGTTTCCTATAATATTTCATTCAAATCTGTTCAAAGTAAAGTCTGTAGTCAAATCTGGGTTTGAATCATGTATTTATTTCTCATTCAATTTCTTGTAACTTATTAGTACAGTACAATGTGTAATGCGTAGACTTCCTCCACTGTGTGTGTGTGTGTGTGTGTGTGTGTGTGTGTGTGTGTGTGTGTGTGTGTGTAAGACCTCTTTTGTTTAGCATTATTATGTATGAATCGCCTTTTATAAATTAAAACTTGGTCCAGGAGGAAGTGTGTTAGCTTATTGGTTAAGGTAATAGACTTTGGATCTAAAGGTCATGAGTTCAAATCTCAGCCACATCAAAGTGCTATTCCTGGGCCCCTGAGCAAGGCCCTTAACCTGCTTAATTGTATGAATTAGATCAATGTAACTCGCTCTGGATGAGCGTTTCTGCCAAATGCTGTAAATAATTGTTTTGTTATTTATTATTTCTAAAATCTGCTTTCAGTTCATGTTAAATTGTCAATAAATTGCTTGGTTAAATGTAATTGGATGCGATTTATTGGTTCAACTAAGTTTACTGTATGTTTTCATTAATTCGAATCAATTTGAAAAAATGGCATTTCCGACAAAAAACTTTCTACACATTCGTTTATAATGGTTTCCCAAAATTTGCTTATCCACACTGGAACGTCTGAAAAAGCTTACATCATTTCCGGCTTTAAACAAAGAC
Source organism: Silurus meridionalis (assembly GCF_014805685.1). Lineage (NCBI taxonomy): Eukaryota > Metazoa > Chordata > Actinopteri > Siluriformes > Siluridae > Silurus > Silurus meridionalis. The sequence continues at coordinate 1,903,086 of NC_060907.1, forward strand.
GTATTGCTGTGGACATGGCCCTAAACACATGGTGCTTAACGAGACACTGGTGGAAACCCTAAGGCATAAGTTTTAGTGGACAGGGGGTAGGGAGTATGTGGGTAGAGAGTATGTGGCCACTGGCGGCATCAGGTGGGGAAAAACAGTAGCACAGTTACCAGCATTTTCCAAGATTCTGACACTGAGAGTGTGTAGAGCTGTTGTTCATGCTATTTTTCAATGAAAATAAAGTGGAACATTTAGAAATGTATTTATTTGTTTGGTCATACAGTTACATTACCACATTTGTTTTATAGAAACAAAAGGATTGTGCATGTGTCTCTCAAAAGACTCTACCTTTTGATAGACACTGTATGATCCTCCTTTTCATACTATACCACCATCTCCAGCACCCATTTTCATGATGGTACTGTGTTTATCATCCCTGGATTAGCAAACTAGCAGAAGAATGTGTTATGGATCAATTGTGCACAAGTGAATATAAGACGTACGTCCACACTGCAAACATGAGCATTTCATTCTTCTGCAATTCTTTACTGTAACATTAAAAAAGTACTTCAAGCTACAGTGTAAGCACATGTTAGTATGGTATAACTTTAGTTTGTGTGTTTTATGAATTTTAAAAAACATTGATACACGTTCATAAGTAATAACCATTAAGATAATCACATGTAACTATAAGGTTTTGAGAGGATAAAAAATGAAGTGTAGTTACAGGAAAGTATGAGTGTGTAACACGTGTATGTGTTAGTCACAATGACCTCACATAACTGCACATGTTCTTTAATAAAAAAAAAAAATAATGAATCTGATTTCAGGAAACAAAACATACGAGGAATCTGTGGGTGGATATGAGGGATTTCTCTGTGGATTTAAAAGATCTTCATGTGAATATACAGATCTGCAGGTGTGTATGACAAATCTGAGGGTGAATATGAAAAATCTGTGGGTGAATATAAGGGATCAGAGGGTGGATGTGAGGGATCTGAGAGTGGATGTGAGGGATCTTCTGGAGGATATGAGGGATCTTCGGGAGGATGTTAGGGATCTTCGGGTGGATGTGAGGGCTCTTCTGGAGGATATAAGGGATCTTCGGGAGGATGTGAGGGATCTGAGGGTGGATGTGAGGGCTCTTCTGGAGGATATAAGGGATCTTCGGGAGGATGTGAGGGATCTGAGGGTGGATGTGAGGGCTCTTCTGGAGGATATAAGGGATCTTGGAGGATGTGAGGGATCTGAGGGTGGATGTGAGGGATCAGTGGGTGGATGTGAGGGATTTTCGGGAGGATGTGAGGGATCAGAGGGTGGATGTGAGGGCTCCTCTGGAGGATATGAGGGATCTTTGGGAGGATGTGAGGGATCTGAGGGTGGATGTGAGGCATCTTCGGTGGATGTGAGAGATCAGATGGAGGATGTGAGGGATCTGAGGGTGGATGTGAGGCATCTTTGGGAGGATGTGAGGATCAGAGGGTGGATGTGAGAGATCAGAGGGTGGATGTGAGGATCTTCGGGAGGATGTGAGGATCAGAGGCTGGATGTGAGGGCTCTTCGGGAGGATGTGAGGGATCAGAGGCTGGATGTGAGGGCTCTTCTGGAGGATATGAGGGATCTTCGGGAGGATGTTAGGGATCTTGGTGGATGTGAGGGCTCTTCTGGAGGATATAAGGGATCTTGGAGGATGTGAGGGATCTGAGGGTGGATGTGAGGCTCTTCTGGAGGATATAAGGGATCTTGGGAGGATGTGAGGGATCTGAGGGTGGATGTGAGGGCTCTTCTGGAGGATATAAGGGATCTTCGGAGGATGTGAGGGATCTGAGGGTGGATGTGAGGGATCAGTGGGTGGATGTGAGGATTTTCGGGAGGATGTGAGGGATCAGAGGGTGGATGTGAGGGCTCCTCTGGAGGATATGAGGATCTTTGGGAGGATGTGAGGGATCTGAGGGTGGATGTGAGGCATCTTCGGTGGATGTGAGAGATCAGATGGAGGATGTGAGGGATCTGAGGGTGGATGTGAGGCATCTTTGGGAGGATGTGAGGGATCAGAGGGTGGATGTGAGAGATCAGAGGTGGATGTGAGGATCTTCGGGAGGATGTGAGGATCAGAGGCTGGATGTGAGGGCTCTTCGGGAGGATGTGAGGGATCAGAGGCTGGATGTGAGGGCTCTTCTGGAGGATATGAGGGATCTTCGGGAGGATGTGAGGGATCTGAGGGTGGATGTGAGGGATCAGAGGGTGGATGTGAGGGATCTTCAGAAGGATGTGAGGGATCAGAGGGTGGATGTGAGGGATCAGAGGCTGGATGTGAGGGCTCTTTGGGAGGATGTGAGGAATCAGATGGTGGATGTGAGGGATCTTCGGAAGGATGTGAGGGATCAGAGGGTGGATGTGAGGGATCAGAGGCTGGATGTGAGGGATCAGAGGCTGGATGTGAGGGCTCTTCGGGAGGATGTGAGGGATCAGAGAGTGGATGTGAGGGATCTTCAGGAGGATGTAAGGGATCAGAGGGTGGATGTGAGGTATCCATGGGTGGATGTAAGGGATCTTCAGGAGGATGCGAGGGATCAGAGGGTGGATGTAAGGGCTCTTCGAGAGGATATGAGAGCTCTGCTGCTGCCTCGGAGATGTTGTTAGAACTGCATATCTCTGGATCCAATTTCTCTGTAGTTTGTTTCAGCTGAGGTAGTTATAACAAAAGAAAAAAAGAGATTTAATGGAATGAGAAGAAATAATTCCAGAATAAACTAATAAACCGTGAATAAGCTTTTATAAGGCTGAGCGTTGTATCTACCCCAGAAGGAGAATCTGAAGTATCAGTGTGTATCTTAGTGTTGTTGCAAACAAAGTTTGCAGGAAGATTATACAACCCCTGGCAAAAAGTATGGAATCACCCCTCTCAGAAGATGTTCATTCAAATGTTTAATTGTGTAGAAAAAAAAACAAGCACATATATGCCACAAAACCATTTTCACTCAACAATCCAAACTTCTGGCTGTATAAAACACTTAAAAAAAAAAAACAAAGAAAACTATAGTCAATTACAACTGTTTTTACAGATCAAACAGAGGAAAAAAATATGGAATCACACATCTGAGGAAAATGATATGGAATCACCATGCACTTTGCATTTCTAAAACAAACACCTGTATCTGATTACAACTGCTAATTAGTCTGCAGTTAAAAAAGACTGCTTGCACACATTAGTGACGTGTTGAACCAAGATGATTGACATAACTCATGGCTCCAACACGAGAGATGTCAGTTGAAACAAAGGAGAGGATTATCAAACTTCTCGAAGAAGGTAAATCCTCACGGAATGTTGCAAAAGATGTTGGTTGTTCCCAGTCGGCTGTGTCTAAAATCTGGACCGAGTACAAATCAAATGGAAAGGTTGTAAAAGGGAAGCGTACTGGTAGACCAAGAAAGACATCAAAGCGCCAAGACAAAAAGCTTAAAGCGATATGCCTTAAAAACAGAAAATGCACAACAAAACAAATGAGGAACAAATGGGCAGAAAGTGGAGTCAATGTCTGTGACCGGACTGTAAGAAATCTCCTAAAAGAAATGGGATTTACAGAAAAGCCAAATCGAATCTGCATTGGGCAGGGTGATGATGCTGGAACTTTTGTTTGGTGCCGTTCCAATGAAATTTAAAACAGACAACTGCCTGAAGAAAACATGCAAATTTCCACAATCATTAATGATCTGGGGTTGTGTGTCAGGTAAAGGTATAGGAGAGATGACAGTCATTACATCTTCTATAAATGCACACGTTTATGTTGAGATTTTGGACACTTTTCTTATTCCATCAATTGAAAGGATGTTTGGTGATGGTAGCATCATTTTTCAGGATGATAATGCATCGTGCCGTAGGGCAAAATCTGTGAAAACATTCCTACAGGAAAGACATATAATGTCAATGGCATGGCCTGCAAAAAGTCTGGACCTCAATCCAATTGAAAATCTGTGGTGGAAATTAAAGAAAATGGTCCAAGACGAGGCTCCAACCTGCAAGGCTGATCTGGCACCTGCAATAAGACAAAGCTGGAGACAGATTGATGAAGTATACTGTTTGTCATTAGTTAAATCCATGCCTCAGATAATTCAAGCTGTTATAATAGCCAGAGGTGGTGCAACAAAGTACTACTAGTGTTTTTTTTTGGTGATTCCATATAATTTTCCTCAGATTTGTGTAATTCCATATTTTTTTCCTCTGTTTGATCTGTAAAAACAGTTGTAATTGACTATAGTTATCTTTCTTTTTTTTTTCCTTTTTGTTTTATACAGCCAGAAGTTTGGATTGTTGAGTGAAAATGGTTTGGTGGCATATATGTGCTTGTTTTTTTTCTACACAATTAAACATTTGAATGAACATCTTCTGAGAGGGGTAATTCCATACTTTTTGCCAGGGGTTGTAGTCTTCTGCAGTATGTTCAAGATGAAGAAAGTAAAATAAAATATATATATATAAAAAAGGAATTGGGATCTAAATAATGCATGTATACAGTGTAATTGGATACATACCTCATAACTCCAAATGTGTTTCCCTTGAAAAAAGAGTTGCTTAATCATCTATCTATCTATCTATCTATCTATCTATCTATCTATCTATCTATCTATCTATCTATCTATCTATCTATCTATCTATCTATCTATCTATCGAAGTGAGATCATGTGGATTTTTCTCAGACGATCATCATGTGCAAGTTGCTGAGAGTTTTTTCCCGGGATTTTGCTCTATGGTCTTCCTGATCTCTCATGGTTTTCCGGTGATGTTCTTAACCTCTTGACACATTCTTGCCGCTCAAAACACTTTGAATGACTCGTTGCTTCATCGCCGTATGTCAAACGTCTCTGTGGCAGATTTGCACAGTTTCACCCAGAATTTCATGTTTGCTATTTTTTCTAATGTGCTGTCGGTGATGAAACCGCAGATGCGGTAACGCACGTGGGTCAAAACAACACCGATTACTCCATCAGTCTTCAAACATTTTGGCCACCACCTCGTATGTGGTCACTCAGTTTTCCACAACTTATTTTATGTTGTTTTTTAATCATTCCTCAAAATTCCATGCAACCATAATTTAATAAAAAGTTGCTCTTTAATGAGCTCATTACGATTCGCTGTGGTATAAAACTCATTGGCTATTATTTATAAAATAATTGGAAGTGTTTATACCATAAATGGAAGCAACAGTTACAATTATATTAAACGCCAACAATAATAGAACTGGAACTGAACTGGAAAAATGTAAATAAGTCTTGGGATCTAAAAATTAATATACAGTGGAACCTCGAGTTACGAATTTAATTCGTTCCGGTACTTTATTCGTAACCTGAAAAGTTCGTATCCCGATACAAATTTCCATAATAATGAACAGAAACTTCGGTAATTCGTTCTGGACAACCAAAAATATTACTTAAATAAAAATAAAGCCAATATTCACTAATATTATTTACTTTTAACATGTTATATTAAAATCATACCACATAAAAACATACAAAAGAGGAAAAGATCTTTACCGGTACTTTCCCTTTGAGAAGACTCGCTGCAGGAGACGACGTCAGAGAAGGGGAGGAGGGAGAGTTATTGTTTGAAGGAGAATCTTATTATATTATATTATTATATATTATTATATATTATATTATAGAATATTAAAGACAGTGTTATTAACACGAACGCTGAGACAATTGTTGCATTAGAGGAAAATGAGAGCTGTTTCTTTAAGGCTACTATCAGTTGGTATTGAAGTCCAGAGTGAAATTCATTATGGGTATTGTACTGGAAAAGACTGTAACCCTGCTAATCTATCTTCATAAAAACAAGTAAAGTGGTTATGCATCGGCTAATGTTGTCCATCTCATCATTCCACGAGCATCAACTAACGAGTTGTTACGCTGCCGCCGGGAAAAGTTCAAGCGGATAAGTAACACGATGCTCTCGCTAGGGACACAGGACGCTAACTGATGTGACGAGCTGCGTGGATAGAGCAAAAACATCCAACTTGCCTGCGATTTTTTGGTGCGTGACGTTCGTATCCCGATATATTGTTCGTAACCAGGGGCAAAAATTTTGATGAACTGCGATTCGTAACCTGAATTATACGTATGCCGGGGCGTTCGTAACCCGAGGTTCCACTGTACAAGTCTTTTCTTGGTAAAGTTCAGTTGGTTGTTACTGTACACATGATATTTTAGACAATAATGTTTAGAGCAGTTATCAGTAACTAACACAGTGTATCTGTGGCACGTTGAATGATCAGAGAATCGTTACTATAACTCACCTGTCTGTTATTTAATTGAACTGCAATAGAAGAGGAACCTGTGGGAAGCACAGAGGTTATATTCTGCTGCCTCAACAATAAACCCTCAATATGATTTGACTGGGGAAGTAATCAGAGTTACCTTGTCTATTGTTTTTCCATTTGTGATAGAAGTAGTAAAAAATTTTACCAACAAGCATGAGAAACAGAAAGACTGATAAAAGAATGATGGCCACTTTGGGATCTGAATGTAGAACAGCATCACACACACACACACACAAACACACACACACACACACACACACACACACACACACACACACAAATAAATAATAATAAAAAACTAATACAAGAGCAAACACATTTTTTAATTAACTTCTAAATTTACTTTACCTTTTGTTTTAAATGGAACTCGTAGCATGGGGGACATCAGTTTATTGTTTGTTGAATTCATCTGTAATTATCAAGTGAAGAAGTGCATGTGGTACAACTCTACATTTAAAATGATATCTTAATAAAATAATCATTCTTTTGTATTTACAGGAAAGTCAGTGAAAATCCTGGATTGCAATTTCCTGGAAATTCAGTTGTAAATTCAAAGCTTTTAACAAACAAGTTGTTTTTTCGTTTGTCAGCTGAATCTAAATGAATGTGCTGCTTTTAAACACCTCTAACTATTCTATCATCCAGTTCCATCCAGAGCGAGAAGGCGATTATACACATTTCCTCCTGACCTCACTGAGTTACAGAGAGGAGTTTTGCATGTGGTGGAACTTCTATGGTGAATACGGGAATTCAGATAAAACGGATCGATGCATGAAATTAATTTGACAGACTGAATCTTCAAATAAAAATTTTATATACAATCTTCTGCCATTAATTTATCCCTCTGTGGGATTTGGAGCGGCAGAATTGCAGATGTAACGAGATGTATATCAAATAAAGTACCGTTTTGATCCGTTTGATCAGTTTTGTTCTGCAAACATCAACCACTGCTTTTAAAGTGCGAGGACAAGCATTGACTCTGCTTCACCTCAGGCTGTTCTTCACCTCCACATCGTGCATCCTGTAACACCTCATCGCATTTAACTCTGGATTCTAAACTCATTTAATTTACAATAATAACAAAACAGCAGCAGCACACAAGCAAAATGTAGCCCTTACCTGGAGAGAATAGGAATGTTAAAGTCACGCTTTCCTGCAGCTGAAGTTCACACGACTTCCTCACGCTACAATCTGGGCACAATTCTTTTCTCTGAACTAAATAGTGTTTTAATTTAACATCCCTTTTTCCATCCTTCCCCCTCTTTGTCTCTAGACTTCTACTTTTTACACTCATGCATATTAAAATCAAACAGCACATTTCATACCTTTTAAATGCAGTGGATTAACACCAACAACAACAAACAGTAAGCATTAAAAAGTAAAATTTATTGTAGGCAGAGAATAGCAATAAAACAGCACTATTAATATCCTGACCAGGGTCATGGTGCTGATCTCTTACCACTAAACACCGTTGTGAGGGATGTAAGCAGTAAGCAGTTGTGCGACGCTGCTACAACTTCTCTAAGGTCTTGTTTTTAAACAATATGCTAAAATTCTTGCTTTGGCATTTTTAAACACGTTGTAGAATATCCTGTACCATTCATGCAACATTTGTGATTTACTTTGATCGGACAAAAAACACAACAAACTCGATTCTTCACCCACATCCTCTGACTATTCTGAAACTTTATCAGAAAACAGGAAAATATTGTTGCTTTACACATGAACTATTCCACAAATCATGTGCAGTGTTATATAGAGTACACTGTGTGTAGGAGAAGCAGCAGGATTTCAAGAATTAGTGGATAAATAAGATGATAAATGAGAGTGATTAATGTGTAATTAAGAGTATTTAGTTGCTGAGGGTTTAGTGGGTAAATCAGAGGGTTTAGTGGGTAAACTGGAGGAGTTAGTGGGTAAACCAGAGGGTTTAGTGGGTAAACCAGAGGGTTTAGTGGGTAAACAGGAGGGGTTAGTGGGTAAACAGGAGGGGTTAGTGGGTATACCGAAGGGTTTATTAGATAAATTGGAGGCATTAGTAGGTAAATTGGATGGGGTTAGTGGGTAAACCGGAGGGGTAAGTGGGTAAACCGAAGGGTTTATTAGATAAATTGGGGTCATTAGTAGGTAAATTGGATGGGGTTAGTGGGTAAACTGAAGGGTTTATTAGGTAAATTGGAGGGGTTAGTGGGTAAACCGGAGGGGGTAATGGGTAAATCGGAAGGGTTAGTGGGTATACCGGCGGGGTAAGTGGGTATACCGGAGGGTTTATTGGGTAAATCGGAGGGGTTAGTGGGTAAACTGGAGGGGGTAGTGGGTAAATCGGAAGGGTTAGTGGGTATACCGGCGGGGTAAGTGGGTATACCGGAGGGTTTATTGGGTAAATCGGAGGGGTTAGATTGTAAATGTGAGAGGTTAAAGGGGAAATTGGAGGGGTTAGATTGTAAATCTAATTGGTAGTTAATTGGTAAATTGGAGGGGGTACTTAAATAATTGCAGGGGTGAGTGGGTAAATCGTAGGAGTTAATTTCTATTTTAGGAAGTTCAGCCATGCTGTAAAAATCATCGGTGTTTGGAGATAAAGCTGCAGACATCTTTAGACAGGTGGGATGAGTTTGTGGATTTTGGGCCATGGCATAGACAGCAGCAACTAGTGTGTCTTTAGGTTCCTCATTATAGGCATAACAGGCATTCTAAAAGACAGAGAGAAAAAGAGAGAGCGAGAGAGAGAGAGAGAGAGAGAGAGAGAGAAAGTGAAAGAGAGAGACTTTTACATTACATTTTAATTTCATAATTTGTAAAGTAGTATGCAGTTGGGGAATTTATTATGGGCAATCAATCAATCAATCAATTAATCAGTTCATCAGGTCAGATTTTCCATTTCATTTACAAAAATCACTAAAAGAACAGTCATGTTTTCCCCCATTGGAATTGTAAACTTTACATTACACCAAATAAATAAGATGTTTCTCCTCTCTCTCCTACTGACCTCTTCCGTCACTGGGTTTCCTCCATCGACTGGCGAGGAATCTCCTACCAGCACAAAATTACATGTAGGAATCACCACAAAGACCTCCAAAGACACTTTATATTATTTACCTTGAGATTTGAGTGGTTTGTTTCCGTGTTTCAAATAATACCTTTTGACTACTGGGAACACCATTTGTAGAAGATCATCACAATTCATATGATCAGCAGCACAGACACAATGCACAATGCAAAAACAGTGATGAAGATGTTTGAAGATCCTGAAGCTACATGACACAGAAAGATGAAAACTGATGAATCTGATCGTGAGACCAGTACATGGAATGATGTTGGTAGAAAGTGATTTCTTACAGGGTGTGTTTGCAGGTTCTTTATGTTGTTCAGCAAGGTCTAAATAGAAAAACTGCACAAATGAATGCTACAAATGCAATGTGTTTACTTCCTTTGGTGATCAGGTTGCCCTCTACTCTATCAGTCCTTATATTCATCTAACAATTAAACAATAATAACATGAACAAACTATTCTCTCTTATTATCCTAAAACTTCAATTCCTAATTTAGAGACTGTATTCCTCTATATATGATCTCCGCTTCCCCAATTTACATAAACTGATTATGATGATGATTATTATTTTTTATGGCAACTTTATTTAAATAATAATAATAATAATAATAATAATAATAATAATAATAATAATAGTCCAGTGCTGGACCTGTACAGTTTTTTTAATATTGGAATATTTCAAATAAGGACTCATTGTCGAAAGTAAAGTCATTGTCTGATTTGCCTAGCTAAATGTGTAATGACTCAATTATAGCTGCATTTCCTCTTTGTCCAGTCATGAACAGATATTTCCCTTGTTAGTCAGCTGAAAGCTTTTAGGAGCAGCATCCAACAGAAAGTCCTGCAAACCTGCTCAGGAACCTCAATGGACAAAAAAGAAAAACTTTTAGAAATTGTAGTCAGTTCTGCTTTATAGATTAACTATATATTGGGAATTTCACTGCATTAGATTCTGTATATAACTGTGTTTGTGACAAATAAAAATCTTGAATCTTCTTAAAAAAAGAAATAAGCAATTAACAAGAAAAGAAAAAAAATTATTTGCTCACTGTAAATTTTTATAAAGATCTTAAGCCATTAATCAGACAGTCTTTAATATTCAAAGTTTAAGGTTAAACCTACCTATCTTTCTACACATTCGTTTTCAATGGTTTCCCAAAATTCACCAATTCACACTGGAACGTCTGAAAACGCTTACAACCCTGTACCTCGCGTGAGCAAAATGAAGACGTATTGGTGTGGACATGGCCCTAAACACATCATGGTGCTTAACGAGACACAAGTGGAAACCCTAATCAAGGCATATGATGTAGTGAATAGGGGATAGTGGGGTAGGAATTCGGGGGCTACTGGCGGCATCTGGTGGTGAAAAAGAGTAGCACAGTCACTTTTCCATGTTAGTGTGTACAGTAATCCCTCGCCACTTCGCGGTACAAGTTTCACGGACTCAGTGCATCGCGGATTTTTCTAAAATATTCATCGGGAAAAACTATTTCAAAAATACTGCCATATCGGCAGCCATATTGCGGAAAGCAGCGCTGTTTCATCGTGATGCGCGAGAGAAACGGCTTCCCAGGTTGTCACACAAAGAGAGAAGCTCTCTCAGAGACTTTGTACATACCCATGGGAAGTCACACAAGGCACGTGATTGGTTCCTGGCACGAGATCGACGAATCAGAGCACGAGTGGATGTATCCGTGAGCTGATTGGCTGCGCATCATCGCATCCTATCCAAGCATCTTCCCTTGGTGTATCCTGCCACTCCGCCAGCCTCTCGTTCACGCTGTTACAACTGTGTCTCGCGTTTGTGAAAGTGTTCTGTGCGATAAACTTTTCTTAAGCCCTTACAATGCCTCCTAAGCGCTGTGCCGTTGTGAAAGATTCCTCTAGTGAGCCCAAGAGGAAGATGATGACCATCAGTGAAAATTCCCGGGGGGGGGGCAATCCTACTTCACGTTTTTTTACCTATCACGGGGGGCTCCGGTCCCCATTAACCGTGATAACCGAGGGATTACTGTAAATCTGTTCTTCATGCTAAGAGCTGATTTTTCAATTAAAAAAACAGTGGAACATTTGAAAATGTATTTATTTGTTTGGTCATACAGTTACATTACTAACTTTGTTTAATAGAAACAAAAGGATTGTGCATGTGTCCCTCTAAAACCCTAAAATAAATCCTACTTTTCATTACTGATGGTACTGTATTTATCATCCCTGAATTAGCAATCTAGCAGAAGGATGTGTTAAAGATCAATTCTGCACAAGGGATGGATCTGGGGAGGGATGTGAGGGATCTAAGGGTGGATGTGAGGGATCTGAGAGTGGATATAAGGGATCTGAGGGTGGATATAAGGGATCTGAGGGTGGATATAAGGGATCTGAGGGAGGATGTGATTAATCTGATGGTGGATGTGAGGAATCTGAGGGGGGATGTGAGGAATCTTCGGGAGGACGTGAGGTATCTGTCGGTGGATGTGAGGGATCTGAGGGTGGATGTGAGGGATCTGTGTGTGGATGTGAGGGATCTGAGGGAGGATGTGAGGGATCTGAGTGAGGATGTAAGGGATCTGAGTGAGGATGTGAGGGATCTGAGGGAGGATGTGAGGGATCTGAGGGAGGATGTGAGGGATCTGAGGAAGGATGTGAGGTATCTGTGGGTGGATGTGAAGGATCTGAGGGAGGATGTGAGGGATCTGAGGGTGGATGTGAGAGTTCTGTAAGTGACTATAAGGGATCTTCAGGTGGATATGAGGGATCCGCTGCTGCCTCTGTGATGTTGTTAGCACTACATATCTCTAGATCCAATTTCTCTGTAGTTTATTCCAGCTGAAAAAAATTATAACACAAAAAAAAAAGAAATTTAATAGAATGAGACAATAAATAATTCCAGAATAAACTAATAAACCTCAAATAAGAATTTTATAAGGCTAGGCATTATATCTACCCCAGAAGGAGAATCTGAAGTATCAGTGTGTATCTTAGTGTTGTTGTAAACAGAGTTCGCAGGAAGGTTATACTCTTTAATCTCCTCATAGTCTTCTGCAGTATGTTCAAGCTGGAGAAAATTAAATAAAATATATATAAAAAAGTATCTGTAGCACACTGAATGATCAGAGTCGTAACTATAACTCACCTGTCTGTTATTTAATTGATCTGCGTTAGAAGAGGAACCTGTGGAGAAGCGCAAAGGTAATATTCCGCTGCCTCAACAATAAACCCTCGGTACAATCTCCAATATGATTTGACTGGGAAGTAATCAGGGTTACCTTGTCTATTGTTTTTCCATTTAAGATAGAAGTAGATAGAGATACCACTAATCACAAAAACAGAAAGACTGATACGAGAATGATGGCCACTCTGAGATCTGGAGCTGCATGGGGAACAGCTACACACACACACACACACACACACACACACACACACACACACACACACACACACACACACAAATAAATAATTATAAAAAACTAAAACAAAAGCAAAAACATTTCTTAATGAACTTCTAGATTCACTTTACCTGTTGTTGTAAATGGAACTGGTAGCGTGGTGGACCTCCTCGATTTGTTGGCTGTTAATTTCATCTGTGATTTCATCAAGTGAAGAAGTGCATGTGGTACTTCTCTATATTTAAAACTTATATCTTAATAAAATAGTCATTATTTTGTATTTACAGGAAAGTCAGTGTAAATACTGAATTGCAATTTCCTGGAAATTCAGTTGTGATTTCAAAGCATTGAACAAACCAATTAGTTTGCGTTTGTCAGCTGAATCTAAATGAATGTGCTGCTTTTAAACACCTCTAACTATTCTATCATCCAGTTTCAGTTCCATCCAGAGCGAGATGGAGATTATACACATTTCCTCCTGACCTCACTGAGTCACATAGAGGAGTTGTGCATGTGGTGGAACTTCTACAGTGAATACGGATCGATGCACTAAATTAATTTGACAAACTGAAGAAAAAACCTTCGAATAAAAATGTAATATACAATCTTCTGCCATTAATTTATCCCTCTGTGGGATTCGGAGCGGCAGAATTGCAGATGTACTGAGACGTATATCAAATAAAGCAGATAAATAAAGCACCGTTTTGATCCGTTTGATCAGTTTTGTTCTGCAAACATCAACGACTGCTTTAAAGTGTCAATGCGAGGAGAAGACCGTGGTGGAAATCCACAGTTAGGTGTGCCACCATTTTAATGCTCTCTGCTTCACCTCAGGCTGTTCTTCAACTCCACATCATGCATCCTGTAACACCTCACCGGTTTAGCTCTGGATTCGAACTCCTATCATTTACAATAATAACAAAACAGCAGCAGCACACAAGCTAAATTTAGCCCTTACCTGGAGAGAATAGGAATGTTAAAGTCACGCTTTTCTTCAGCTGATGTCCACACGACTTCCTCACGCTACAATCTGGGTACAATTCTTTTCTCTGAACTAAATAGTGTTTTACTTTAACATCCCTTTTTCCATCCTTCCCCCTCTTTGTCTCTAGACTTCTACTTTTTACACTCATGCATATAAAATTCAAACAGCACATGTCATACCTTATATTATTATATATATATAATAGCTTTTATCATTTAAATCTTGCGGAAAAATAGAAATAAAACTGCAATGAAAACAATATTTATGTAACATAACAGCAAAATGAATGAAATTTATGCAGTACAATTTTTACAATAGAAAAATATATTTTTTATGATTTTTAGTTACTAGTATTTTTAGTGATAGATGGAGCATAAAAATTGAGATAGCGGAATCATAAAACTTCCATGTTTTATTGTCAGTTTTATGTGAAGCAGGTAAGCAGTTGTGCGACGCTGCTACAACTTCTCTAAGGTCGTGTTTTTAAACAATATGCTAATATTCTTGCTTTAGGATTTTTAAACACGTTGTAGAATATCCTGTACCATTCATGCAACATTTGTCATTTACTTTGATCAGACAGAAAACCACAACAAACTCGATTCTTCACCCACATCCTCTGACAATTCAAAAATTAGTGGATAAATAAGATGATAAATGAGAGTGATTAGTGTGTAAATAAGAGTATTTAGTTGCTGAGGGTTTAGTGGGTAAATCTGAGGTTTTAGTGGGTAAAACAAAGTGTTTATTGGGTAAATCAGAGGGTTTAGTGGGTAAACAGGAGGAGTTAGTGAGTAAACCGGAACGTTTAGGAGGGGTAAATGGGTATACCGAAGGGTTTATTAGGTAAATTGGAGCGGTTAGTGGGTAAACCACAGGGTTTAGTGGGTAAATCAGGGGTTAGTAGGTATACCGGAGGGTTTATTGGGTAAACAGGAGGGGTTAGTGGGTAAATCAGAGGGTTTAGTGGGTAAATCAGAGGAGTAAGTAGGTATACCAGAGGGTTTAGTGGGTAAATCAGAGGGGTAAGTGGGTATACCAGAGGGTTTATTGGGTAAATCGGAAGGGTTGGATTGTAAATCTGAGGGGTTAGAGGGTACATCAGAGGGGTTATTGAGTATACCGGAGGGTTTATTGGGTAAACCGGAGGGGTTGGTGGGTAAATCGGAGGGGTTAGATTATAAATCTGAGGGGCACATTAGAGGGGTTAGTGAGTATACCGGAGGGTTTATTGGGCAAACCGGAGGGGTTAGATTATAAATCTGAGGGGTTAAAGGGTAAATTGGAGGGGTTAGTGAACTAATCAGATAAGTTAGTGGGTAAATCGGAGGAGTTAATTGGTAAATTGGAGGGGGTACTTAAATAATTGCAGGGGTGAGTGGGTAAATCGTAGGAGTTTATTTCTATTTTAGGAAGTTCAGCCATGCTGTAAAAATCATCGGTGTTTGGAGATGAAGCTGCAGACATCTTTAGACAGGTGGGATGAGTTTGTGGATTTTGGGCCATGGCATAGACAGCAGCAACTAGTGTGTCTTTAGGTTCCTCATAATAGGCATAACAGGCATTCTAAAAGACAGAGAGAAAGAGAGAGAGAGAGAGACTTTTACATTATATTTTAATTTCATAATTTGTAAAGTAGTATGCAGTTGGGGAATTTATTATGGGCAATCAATCAATCAATTAATAAATCAATCAGTTTATCAGGTCAGATTTTCCATTTAATTTACAAAAATCCCTAAAAGAACAGTCGTTTTTTCCCATTGGAATTGTAAACTTTGCATTACACCAAATAAATGAGATGTTTCTCCTCTCTCTCCTACTGACCTCTTCGGTCACTGGGTTTCCTCCATCGACTGGCGAGGAATCTCCTACCAGCACAAAATTACATGTAGGAATCACCAAAAAGACCTCCAAAGACAATTTATATTATTTACATTGATATTTGAGTGATTTGTTTTCGTGTTTCAAATAATACCTTTCACCTTCCTGGAACATCGTTTGTAGAAGATCATCACAACTCCTATGATCAGCAGCAGAGCCACAATGACATACACAGTGATGAAGATGTTTGAAGATCCTGGAGCTACATGACACAGAAAGATGAAAACTGAAAGTTGAATCTGATCGTGAGACCAGTACATGGAAAGATGTTTGTAGAAAGTGATTTCTTACAGGGTGTGCTTGCAGGTTCTGTATGTTGTCCAGCAAGGTCTAAATAGAAAAACAGCACAAATGAATGAGGAAATGCTCAGTAACCACATGCTACATATGGAAGTGTATGTGTTTACTTCCTTTGGGTTACTGATTTTTTATTTTTTTTTTCAATCCTTTACTGATGCTCTCTACTCTCAGCCCTTATAATCATCTAACAATTTAAGTTATTTCTACTTTCCTAAACTAGACATTTAAACAACAGCAATTTTGAAGCAGTTACCTGAGAGAAAAAAAATTGGTTTCTTGTATCAGGAGCTTCATATCTTACTGTTTTATCTCAGGACTGATTTTTTGTTCATAAAAAAAATAATGAGACCAGATTCTTACCAGTTACGTGAAGTTGCATTTCACAGAAGATGGATGCATAGGAAGAATAATTATTTATCATTATTGTTATTCCACACAGATAAAGTCCTTCATCTTTCACCGTCACATTGCTGATGCTCACATTGATGACTCTGTCGCTAACGGAGACATGAATATCATACATCTCATGGTCTAAATTAGTGAATGTGATGGGGTAGATGCCCTGACTGGTCACTTTGTACACACTTTTTATGCCATCAAGGTTTTTTGGATAAGTACAGTTGAAGGTAACAACAGCTCCAGGATGAACTGTTCGTGACTCTTTATAATAGTGACCCGAAACAACTGCAAGCTCTAAGAAGAAAAGATAATATTAAATTCAGTCAACAGAGACGTAATAAAAATCAATTTGATCATGTTTTTTTGCATCTGTAAATATGCAATAAATAATTAAAATAATAATAATAAAAAATTGTGTTCACAAATGTGAACATGTACACAGGTTTTATAAACAAATTTACAAGATTAAAGTCATAACAATATAAAAATAAAAAGCTGGGTGCCACTGTTGTGATCATCATCCTCATAGTGTCGTGAGAAACCCTTTCTGACTGCACAAAAAAGCAATTTCCTCAATGTCTGACTGATTTTATATCTGTCTGAATTTCTCAAAATAATGCCACATGTTTTAAGCATGTAATCTTAGATATTTAATAATTTTCTTTATTATGTGGCACTAAAACTCCATTCAAGTCAAGTCAAGTTTATTTGTATAGCGCTTTTCACAACAGACATTGTCTCAAAGCAGCTTTACACAAATAAGTATCCATTGTATCCGTTTGTGATGGAAAATAAAAGAATATGTACCAGAGCTCGATTAAATCAAGTCAGTCTGAAACCAGACCAAAACCACATCAGTTTTTATAAGTTAAGGCTAAAATATCAGAATCTTCCCACTAAACCAAAAACTCAACCATCCTAGAGATGCCAGAAAATATTAACAAATACTTGAAAATATTACACAAACATATTTAAGCCATCACAGCGTCTGGCGTGCAAAACATCAGCCTGGCGTACAACATCAAAATGTTACTATAGAACTGATAATATATTCGAAAGTTTGGACATATTTGAAAGATCTGGAGCAAGAATTCAGAATTCAGTGGTGTGTGATATTCATTAAAATCATTCTAATAATAGGCCTAATTTTAAAATGCAGAATCTTACCTTTTATAACCAGTCTCACGATATACTTGTTTACTTTACTTTGGTTTTTCACTCCACATGTGTACGTTCCTTCATCCTCCATGCTTAAATTTCTAATCATCATGCTGTAAGTTTTGGTCGATGTGTCGTCCACTGCAAAGTATTTTCCTTCAAGATCGCATTTCTTTTCCTGACAATTGTTGTTCTGGCCATTCTGTCCTTCTAACTTACTGCAGGATTTTGTGTGATTGATGTACTGAGCATTATAACCAAAATTTATAATCACACTTCCTCCTTCATATCCAGTCACTGTTTGTTGTTTACAGCCAACTCGAGCTGCTGAATAATAAAAAGTCCTCTATTAGACTCTCCTGATCCTAATCATGTTATAAAACAGAGCACTTTTCTCTGTCATTTATGAAACCTAATCAGAATAATCATTTAAAACAGAAACAGGACTATTAACTGCATCTCAGACTTTTTCAGACTTATGAATTTGCTAGTAAAAGTAAAAGATCAGACCTGTAATCATGTACAAGGTGTAAATAAGTAGCAGGTTCATTTTCTTGTCCAGATGATCCATTACAGTCTTCAGTCCTGCAGTCATTCAGAGAGAGTGAAATGATTTCTGTGCTGCTGAATTGTGTCTCTCTCGCTTTCAGCACATGGTCTCGCTCTCATTATCCTAAAACTTCAATTCCTCATTTAGAGACAGTATTCCTCTATATACGATCTCAGCTTCCCCAATGTGGTCCAATTTACATAAACTGATCATGATGATGATTATTATTATTATTAATATTCATGACAATTTTACTTAAATAATAATAATAATAATAATAATAATAATAATAATAATAATAATAATAATAATAATAAGCTTGGAAAATAAATGTCAAATTTTAAAAGAAAAAGAATTTAAATAAAATAAAAACTGTGATATGTGGAATACAGAGATGTACAGAAGATGTGCAGATGTATGATGTGGAAACTTAGAAGTACAGATAGGGGGCGCTGGTGTACAGTGTCAGCTTTTATTCGGAGATTCACCGATCAAATACAGGAGAAATACATGTATTTTATACAAATATAAAAATGTTATAGAAATAAAATACAATTTTAATTCTGAAAAATAAATGTCAAATTATTTTCTTCTTCCTCTCTTCTTTATTATTTATAAAATATTTCTTTGTTCTTAAAAGAAGTTTAACGTTTAAAATAAAATTGTAAAATCAATAGACAGCACAGACTGGAGAACATCATTTATGATTGAATGCATCAAATAGAAACTGACCTTATAAACTTATAGATTTAATTGTCGATTGAAAAAAGATTCACATATTTTTATTCAGTGAAGTTTAGAATAAACCCAGTGACTATGGATTAAAGTAAAAAAAAAAAAAGGCAAAAAAAAAAAAAAAAAAGGCAAAATGGATGACACACAAAGAATTTTAGCATTCACAAAAAGTTATAAAAAAGTTATACACGTTTTTATTGTTTTAAATTTTTACTAAAAATATATTTTTAAATATTTTTTATAAAAGCTTTTTATGTTTTATTTTGAAACGTCTTTTGTTTTTTTTTACTAGTATCGCAAAATTAAGCAAATTTGTCGACTAGCTACAAAAGTGTTCATTAGTATTTTGATCAATCACTCGAACAGACAAATCACATCCGATTCTAGCAAACACTTCTGCTGTGCTAATAGCCTACAAAAGATAGAAACTAAGGAAATGCTGCCTCAGTGTGACTGGACAGTAGAGTAAACATCATGTGACTCCTCTGAGAAAGCAGATGTGTCACTGAGCAGCTGTGATTTCTGTTCAGGTTCTGAAGGAGAAAGTGATGAATAAACAGGAAGTTGTGGAGGTTGCATAATTAAAGAATACACCACCGCATCAGGGTGTTGTGGTGCAGATTCTCTGGCGCAGTCCTGGTTTGCCGCAGGTTTGCAGTGTAGTACAGTAGCGTAGACGCCCTCCGGGGTCTCGGTAATGGCTGAAGAGCCATCCTTAAAAAGAAAACATATTCTATTGGTAAATACATTAGTCGAACACAACAACTCTGACCAGCAGGGACTAAACATTAACAGACGAACCTACCTCCGATTCTACCTCTGTTTATTCTACAGTGCTTTCATTCATTCGTTAATCGGACACACCTGTGCTCAATTACACACACTATAATCAGTTCATCCACAAATTCATATTAAAGTATCGCTCATTTAAAAAAAAAATATATATATATATATATATAGATATAGATATATAGATATATATAGATATATATAGATATATATAGATATATTTTTTATATTTTATATATTTGTATATATTTAAATATTTAGTGATTTTATATATACAGTATATAATCACTATTAGTATATGCTGACATTATCTGAACACACTTTATTAAAAATCAATTATCATAATCCGTCTCGATTATGTTCACACACACATTATGATCATAATATGCAGACAAGCATGTCGAGGGATCACTTACCCCATCAGGTTCGGTGGCATTTCCAGGCGCTGTGGAGGCTACAGGACACAAAACAGCTTGTCCATTAAATGCAAAAGTTTTACGTAACTAATGTAAGATGAGCGCGTACTTGGTTTTATCACCTGCTTGTGCCTTGCTGTTCTTCATAATGAAGAAAACGGCACTCATGATTCCACACAGCAGCAAAAGTACAGCCAGTGGGAGGCTGAGATGCTGAGTTTTCTCTGAAGAAATGATAGAAAAATGAAAGATACACTCATGACTGCAGGTTTCACAGCCTGTGGATTTGATGCTGGTTATTTTACCACGTCAGGTTTTTCCCCCAGTTATCACATTAAATCCAACTTATTTTTAAGACGATAAGTGAGGCGTCTGTGCATGTTGTGAAACTGTAATATGTTTCATTTCCTCATGCTAGAAGGATGTAAATAATTTAAAGGTTTGCAATAGAAAGTGCACAAGGTTTATTTACTTTAAAAAAATAGAATATAGAATTGGTAGAAATGATGTTTTGTATATATAAAAAAAACCCTCATTTTGTTTATCATGAATCAGCTGCCCAGGATGTGGTTTGAGCTCACAGATGTGGGTTTTTGATAACAGGTCGATCAAAACCACATCCATGGAAGGCGTTCAGCAGACGCCCTTATCAGAGCAACGTCTCGATCAGTGAGCGCAATCATCAACAATCTGAAACAGTTACCCAAACACTATACATTTACAGCGTTTGGCTGATTCCCACTTCCAGAGCCACTTACATTTATCTAATTTATACAAATGTGTTTAAGGGCCTTGCTCAAGGGCCCAAGGTCCCAGCAGTGGCAGATTCACAAGCCTGGGATTTGAACTCACAACCTGTTCAGTGCTACTAATTTGGATATACAATAAAAAAACGTGACTCCAGTTAGTAGACTTTGTGTCGAACTAAATTTGAAATGTACCCAGAAGTAAAACTGGACTTCAAACTTTCATGGATTAAATGCACAACATTGGCAAAAGTTTGCAGACACCTGGTCATTAATACGTGCTTTTTGAGCATCGCATTCCACATTTTCTTTTCTGATTCCCTTCACTCTTCAGGGAAGATGCTCTAGATTTCGGATTGTGCTTATCATAATTCATTTAGACACAAGGATGTTAGTAAAGTCAGCTAGGTGAGAAGGTGAGGAGGCCTGAGGTGCAGTGTTCCAATTTCTCCCAAAGGTGTTGAACAAGGCTGGATCTCTGTAGCAGGAAATCTTCCACTCCAACCCATGCAAAGCAGATCTTCATAGAGTTTGCTATTGTCATGCTGGAACAGGTTTGGGGTGAAGGGAAGATTTCATGCTACAACATCCAAAGACACCAGGTACAATTGTGTGCCTTCAACTTTGCGATTGCATTTTGGGAAAGAATCGCTGGGACAGTCAGGTGTCCCAAAACTTTTGTCCGTATAGTGTGTGTGTCAGTGGAAATGAGGAACTGTTATATTTGCATTGGGTCACCTGTAATGGTGCTTTGCTGGTCCTGTGGTTCGGTGGTTGACTGCCAGATCTCAGTGTCTGAAAATAAGAAACTCAAATTGACTGTAATAAAAGTGTGTAAGACCTCATACCCTGCTGTGGATTATCACCATGTTGAAGCTGCCAGTGATATTTAATTGTTAAAAAAATGTATATCCAGCTTGTTTGATCTAAAAGATTATAGGAGTCTGAGTGAATTCAAGCGCAGTGTTCACTCTAACCGCAGAGTTCAAGTTAGTGGGCTATGCTACAGAGAAAAAGAAAAAAACAAGTGTGAAGAAAACATGTCGAAAATATAACGCAAGACTGTCTAACACCTTTTTGACCTTCCCCTGAACTCTCATTTTGACTGTTTTTTTTTCTTTCTTTCTATCCAAAAAGTCCTTCTTTGCTGACTAAGAGGAAGTACGTTTGATGTATTGAGTCCTGGGTTTGGATTAAATACTAGAGTAGATGCATCAATATTTGACAGAAGGATTTCACATTTGGTGACTCGGTGTGTGTACATGTTAGATGTTTCATCTCTTGGAACTTGAAGGATGAAAAGACTTTACACGAAACTAAACAACATATCGGTTCTCACCGTTCTGAGTGGTTTCATCGTGCACTACATGTTGCACCACATCGAGGTTGACCTCAGTCTGAATGTCAGATATCCACCTGTCCACCCCACACCAGTAAACCCCAGCATCATCCACGCTCAGGTTCCTCATAGTCACAGTGAATACCCTCGTCTCCGTATCGTCCTCCAGAGAAAACCTCCAGTCCCGAGACCATGTTACTTTTCGGTCCTGTCTCACAAGTTCTGTTTTCTGTTGACCTTTACTGAAGTACTTTGGGTACTTTTCACTTCCTGGGTCGTAGGAACAGTGAATGGTGGCGTTTCCTCCTAGTGGTGCTTTCACTCTGACTCCTCCAGGCATCACGCTGGGTACGGCTGAGAAGAATAACAGAGGGATGTTTCTAGCTGGTCTCAAGGTGATCGATTTTTCTGTTTATTATGTATGATTTCTAAAGGAAATGCAGTCAGTGTGGTGAAAAACTCCTTTTTGTAATCACAGACTCACTGCACTGCTCACTGAGTGACTGATCAGGGACGAGAGTTAAATGTTTTACACTGCGTTTATATTCCCGGGTGAAAGATATGATCGCTGTGATCGACGTGTCTCACTGATATCACCGATTTCCATTATGCAGGAAAAAAACATACATTATAATTCTCACGTTTTGTGTTTCGGATAAATCTCTTACGTCGTTACTAAAACCAGGCGAATTTATAGCAAAATCTGATCTCTTTATCTCTGTGTGTCGCTTCATATATCATCATTTAAACACGTGAGAATGAGTTTTTGGATTTTGTTTCGTCAATTATTTGTGCATCGTGTGTAAATCTGAGAAAAGAAATAAAAGCTACTCACCTCCAAATAGAATCACAGCCACAGCAATAAAGTTCATGATGCTGCTGATGGATGAGAGAAAAAAACGAATGTAAAAAAAAAGCAGTACAAAAAACAAAACAAATAAAAGACCAGGTAAAATAATGTTACATAACCGAGAGTAACGAAAATAAAGACAATGACAAAACTTTTCAGAACATGATGCAGTCCAGACTGCTGGTGAGAGACAAGAGGAACTGAGATGGGTGTGTGAGATTGTCTGTGTGTATGTGTGTGTGTGTGTGTGTGTGTGTGATCTTCGACCCTGTTATGTTTATCATGTGGTTTCCAATTCTATTTCCAATTTACAGGGCATATAATCAGCAACGCACACACACACACACACACACACACACACACACAGATAACATGGCGGATTGTGTTTACCGACACTGGTTTCTGAAAGCATTCCTGAACCCATTTATTAACCCTTTAACACCAAGATTTCTCCAGTCTCTCTGAATCTTTTGATGATGTTATGTACTGTAGATTATGAGATTTGCAAAGTCTTTCCAATTTGACGTTGAAGAACGTTATTTATAAAGTATTCCATCTTTTTATGCACTTGTTAACAGATTGGAGAACCTCTGCCCATCTTTACTTCTGAGAGACCTCTGTAAGACCTCCCTTTTACAGCTAAATCATGTTGCAGAAATGATGTCAATTAACTTTGATTAGTTGCTCGATGTTCTTCCAGCTGAATATTTTCACATTTCTGGCTTTTTCAGCCCTTTGTTCCCCGTGTCACCTTTATTAGATACCTGTAGCAGGCATTACGTTTGAAATGAGGTCATTTTGTGCAGAAAAGTGTAAATTCTCTCAGTTTAAACATTTGTTATGTTCTTTATGTTCTATTGTGAATAAAATAATGACTCATGTGATTTGAAATTCTTTAAGTTTTCATTTTATTGAAATGTATGAAATTCTAACACTCCATTACTAGAGGACAATATCCAACTTTTACTCATTTTTCCACAGAGTGTCCATAATCACACTGTTTGATTTGGCACATGTTTTTACACTGGATGCCCTTCTTATTGCAACCCTTCCCAGTTATCCGGGCTTGGGACCGGCACTAAGGTTTTTTAACGGCTAAGGTCGGTTCCCTGACCGGGGTTCGAACCTGATCCGCAGCGGTGAGAGCGCCGCAGCCTAACCACTAGACCAGTATATGCTTCTGCATTCTGGATAAGAATTAGCAGTGGACAACTTTATACAGAACAGTGGTTTCTAGAAGACTTTCACTTGCAGGACTGCTGTAAGGTGTTGCCTCATACTTGCAGAATTCCTGAGATGATACAGAAATAAACAAATAAGCTAAGATTGTGTTTTTTAAAATGGTTTCTAAAGTAAATAAATACATACAGACCTTCATGTTCACTGTTGTATTGAAAAATGTTGTAGCTGAAAGATAGAGAGAGAGAGAGAGAGAGAGAGAGAGAGAGAGAGAGAGAGATGTTTAATTTGATAGCTTTATAAGTTTATATAATGAAGAGGATTATTCTGTACCTTCATTGCCTTTAAAGACACATAAAATGACTGAGAAGACCAGCAGCACTGCACCAAAAACCCCTCCAACATACAAACCGATTCCTGTACAAAGAAAAAAATACAACTTGTAAATTCTCTACATTTTTTAAAAAGTAATAAGTTTGAACTTCAGGTAGATGCACCCATGGATACTGCAACATGCAGGGACAGTTAAAGGACATTTGGTGGCCAGAACATAAGACAAACCCCAAACTTGAGAATTGACTGATCAGATAAGAATGTCACATCTCCTTTTACTCTCATTCCCTTCCAGACCCAACCATTTTTCTTGATAACCCTTTTATTACTTTTCTCTTTTACTTCTGATGTCTCATTTAACTCCAACTCTTTACACAAGTAGAACCTTCCAGGCCCATCAGGATTGGGGCAAATATAATAATAATTTGCAGTGGTGATGGACAGGTTGATGGACGAGGTCAGACAGGAGTCTCTGTGGACTATAATGTTTGCAGATGATATTGTGATTACTGGTGAGAGTAGAGAGCAGGTTGAGAAGATCCTGGAGAGGTGGAGGTACATGCTGGAGAGAAGGGGAATGAAGTCAGTAGGAGTAAGACAGAGTACATGTGTGTGAATGAGAGGGAGGGCAGTGGAGTGGTGAGGTTTCAGGGAGAAGAGGTGGAGAAGGTGGAGGAGTTCAGGTACCTGGGGTCAACAGTGCAGAGTAATGGAGAGTGTGTTAGAGAAGTGAAGAAAAGAGTGCAGGCAGGGTGGAGTGGGTGGAGACGAGTGATAGCAGGAGTGATTTGTGATAGAAGAGTATCTATGAGAGTGAAAGGGAAAGTTTATAGGACTGTGGTGAGACCTGAGATGTTGTATGGTTTAGAGACAGTGGCATTGAGTAAAAGACAGGAGGTGGAGCTGGAGGTAGCAGAGCTGAAGATGTTGAGATGTTCGTTGGGAGTGACGACGATGGACAGGATTAGAAATGAGTTTATTAGAGGGACAGTGCATGTAGGATGTTTTGGAGACAAGGTGAGGGAGGTGTGATTGAGATGGTTTGGACATGTGTAGAGGAGAGACATGGGGTATATCAGTAGGAGAATGCTGAGGATGGAGCCACCAGGAAGGAGGAAAAGAGGAAGAACAAGGAGGAAGTAGTTTGGTTGAAAGAGGCAGATGTAGAGGACAGGGGGGTACGGAGACGGCTGATCCGCTGTGGAGAAGCTGAAAGAAGAAGATCATTTGCTCTGGATAAGTGCTGAAGTTGTAAATGAAAGTCTGAACTGTTCAGCTGCTCTCTGTGGTTATGAAGTTTTTATTTTGCTTCTTACCTGTAGGTGAATAAAACACTGTATCCTCAGTGAAACTTCCTGTGGTGTCTGTTTTAATTCCTGGCACTGCCGTTCATCACACACACAGACACACACACACACACACACACACACACACACACACACACACACACACACACACACAATAGATCAGTATTTTGGTGAATTTGGAGTACATAAAGATCATTTCTAAAATGTGTCTCTTTGTGTGGTTCCTATAAAACAGAGAGTGGATAAAATGCGTGACACATTCTAGAGAAGATTCAAAGCTACTTCTTCACACTTGCTTCTAAGTCGGAGGTGCAGCTGCAGTGAGTCCACAATCAATGTTATTACAGCATTAACTTCTCCATGTGACATGAGCTTTAACTTGAACATGTTAGAAAGAGAGACAACATGAAGGTAGCTATCAATGAGGCTGAAAATCTAAATAAAGAACAACACCAGGTGTTTTTATCCACTTATAGTTACATTAAAGTGGAATGGACTGTATGTGAACAGGTTGATCCATGTTCTTACCTATAATAGCTACAAACATTCATTTCCTCAACATAAATCTATTCCTAAAGGTCCTGTTCATTACTGCTTTTAATATTGAAAAAATGTAAATAGATAAAAATAGAACATCTATACAAACAACTAAAGATGGAGAGATAGATGGCGTTTAATGTTTCCACTTTTGACAACCTTAACAGACTCCGAGCAAATGAGACACAAGAAGAATAAAGAAGAATAAAGGAAAGGTGTCCTGAACCGGGGGGAGTGTAAATGAGAGCGGAAAATGCCAGGGCGAAAGTGATAAAGACGCTGTGCTTGTTAAAAAAATCACCTGTCTGTCTTTCTTCCTGCATGGAACCAGTGAGATCTGTTACACCACCCACCTGAACTTCCTCTGACCCTCATTTTTTTTATTTTTCTGTCTATGCAACAAGTCAGTATATAAGCTGCCTAAGAGGAAATGCATATGAAGTATAAGTTCTGTCCTCAAACTAAATAGAAATATATGTGCAAATATCAGCTCTCGGTTCTCACCGTTCTGAGTGGTTTCATCGTGCACTACATGTTGCACCACATCGAGGGTGACCTCAGTCTGAATGTCAGATATCCACCTGTCCACCCCACACCAGTAAACCCCAGCATCATCCACGCTCAGGTTCCTCATAGTCACAGTGAATACCCTCGTCTCCGTATCGTCCTCCAGAGAGAACCTCCAGTCCCGAGACCATGTTAATCTTCGGTCCTGTCTCACAAGTTCTGTTTTCTGTTGACCTTTACTGAAGTACTTTGGGTACTTTTCACTTCCTGGGTCGTAGGAACAGTGAATGGTGGCGTTTCCTCCTAGTGGTGCTTTCACTCTGACTCCTCCAGGCATCACGCTGGGTACGGCTGAGAAGAATAACAGAGGGATGTTTCTAGCTGGTCTCAAGGT
Organism: Silurus meridionalis; assembly: GCF_014805685.1. NCBI lineage: Eukaryota > Metazoa > Chordata > Actinopteri > Siluriformes > Siluridae > Silurus > Silurus meridionalis. The sequence continues at coordinate 1,930,234 of NC_060907.1, forward strand.
GACTGATTTTTCTGTTTATTATGTTTGATTTCTAAAGGAAATGCAGTCAGTGTGGTGAAAAACTCCTTTTTGTAATGACAGACTCACTGCACTGCTCACTGAGTGACTGATCAGGGACGAGAGTTAAATGTTTTACACTGCGTTTATATTCCCGGGTGAAAGATATGATCGGTGTGATCGACGTGTCTCACTGATATCACCGATTTCCATTATGCAGGAAAAAACATACATTATAATTCTCACGTTTTGTGTTTCGGATAAATCTCTTACGTCGTTACTAAAACCAGGCGAATTTATAGCAAAATCTGATCTCTTTATCTCTGTGTGTCGCTTCATATATCATCATTTAAACACGTGAGAATGAGTTTTTGGATTTTGTTTCGTCAATTATTTGTGCATCGTGTGTAAATCTGAGAAAAGAAATAAAAGCTACTCACCTCCAAATAGAATCGCAGCCACAGCAATAAAGTTCATGATGCTGCTGATGGATGAGAGAAAAAAAACAAATGTACAAAATAGTAGAATAAAGACAGAGTTTACATAAACATGAGACTAGTGTTCAGAACAGGATGCAGTCCAGACTGCTGGGCAGAGATCAGAGGAAGTGAGAGTGTGTGTGTGTGTGTGTGTGTGTGTGTGTGTGTGTGTGTGTGTGTGTGTGTGTGTGTGTTTGTGTGTGTGTGAACATAATATGAACAGTTTATGAGAAAAATAATGTATTTTATTGACGTGTTCAGATGCCTATGTGTTTTTAAATCAGCGTATACTTTGCAAAGTCGGGAATGAATTGATCAGTTGATGAGTGAATGAGAGCCCTGTGGAGTAGAAGGAGGAAGAATCCATGGTGGCCATGATTGTTAACCGCGGTGTCTTCTGAGAAGTCTGTACGGATAGACAGCTGTATTTTCATGCAGGTTCTTATGGTGATGATTAGTAACTGCTGCTCAGGGTTTTGTGATCTAGATTCGCCTAAATAGAAACGTTTTGATCTTTTCATTAAACTAGAATATATCACAGACAGGAAGAATAAAAAATGATGCACATAATGATCATGAAACTCAGTGTGTGTTTGTGTGTGCTTTTATATCTTAGCATAACCATAATTTACAGGTTGCAGCAAAAGAAAAAGGGAAAAACCTGTTTCGGTTTCTGTGGTTATGGTTAGGGTTGGGTGAGTGTGTGTGTGTGTGTGTGTGTGCGTGTGTGGGTGTGTGTGTGTTCTGTGATCTTTTGACCCTGTTCTTTTTTTCATGTGGTTTCCTCATTTTAGTTTACGCAGCACAGAATCAACACTTTAAATCATTTCTAACACGATAACTGTGATGTTGGATTCACTTCTTAATCTCAGAATCATGCAGCTGGTAAATAATCTAATGCTAATCACATACCGTTAAGACTAAAATCTTTAACCAGAGTTTAATGGTTGAAAATACAAATGCTCCTGCAGTCTCCAGAATCTGCTGTGTACAGTTGCAGGCCGTGTATTTCACCCCCTAAACCTTAAGTAATGTCTAATCTGAACCGATCCACCTTTTAATCCCATCATTGTGACGTCACGTCTACAGAGATCATCAGTGTTATAGAGAAGTGCAGTAGATCAGAGCTGCATCACACACAGGATCTCATACAGTCACAATGAACATCTTCACTAAAGCAACAAACACAATGATCACAATTCAACACGTCTCCTTTCACTGGAGCCACAACTGCACCTCCACATACATCACACACACACACACACACACACACACACACACACACACACACACACACCTCCACATACATCATCTCCAGCAGAATCACACACACACACACACATACTGGTTTTTATGTATTAGGTGGACTTTGCCTGGTAAACAAGTTGTACCATGGTTTAAAGGTACCCACCCTTCCCCTTGTGCTACAGTGATGCTACAAATGTCAAAAAATCTAATCAGCTCTGAGGAAAACAAATTTCACTTCAGAATTACTTTACACAAATTTAAACAATTTATATAAAGACCTGACATTATGGTTGTATATGAGGACCTGCTCGGAATGTCCCGCCTTCTGACAAAAATAGTGTTTGTAAGGACATACGGGCTTTATCAGGACATTGGTTTTAACAATACACAAACAAGACATCACACAGTATTGAAGGGACAGGCATGTTTTATTGGCCCTCTGACACACACAAACACAGACTTGACAGCATGGTGCACTATCAAGACATCAGTGACTTAAAAGAACAAGTCCTTTCCTTGTAGTTTTCGGGACTTCTTTTAGAGTTTTTAGTCTCTGCAAAATATTCATAAACAAACTAACCAAAAACCCATTATAAATGAAATTTGATAACCAAGATGTTTAGATATTTGAATGTTTAGTGCATAGTGAAATCTCCAAAATGCTCAGTGTTATATAAAGCTTGCAGAGAGCTAGATATACAAATGAATTACATAAAGACACTTAAACCAATTTAAAATGAGGAAAATTGTAAAGCTAATTACAATCCTAATAAATCCCACCCACGATCAGCTGCCATAATAAAGAGCTAGTGTTATTCAATCACTAGTCATAACGTTATAAGATCATAACGTTATGCCTGGTGTGTACATTTCTTGATGGGAACTCCAAAGCTTTTCTACGTCGCTCTGGGAATGGGAGTTTGCTATTGCCATAAATGTAGATGGGACATCGAAGAACTCAATTGTATCAATGAGTGTATGCAAACATAACCACAGACAGTAAGTGAAAGAGGTATGATGGCAGAGGTTTGTTTAGGACTATAAATAGCAAATAAATGTGAATAATGTTACCTTTTGTAATATAAATTCTTATTGCTAATTAATATATTGAAAAAAGTGTCCTGAAAAATCCTGAAAAATCATAACCTAAAAAAATGCAACGCAAACCATTTTCCTCTTCTGGTGTCCGATTGCTTCACATCCCTGTAAAAAAGAAATCATCATTGAGTACATTAGCAGTGTGGACTGACATATTATGGCGCATATTAAACATGGTTAGAACAGGTTAGAAAACCTACTGATCTGTGCTGGTGTCTTCAGGAAGCATCCAAATTCGCAGCATCAGCCCCACTCTCAGAGTCACTTCCATCACTAGCATCAATGTTGAGTTTATCTTAAAAGCAGATGCAAAATTAATACTACTGTATGTTTCGTTTGTAACTAAAAGCTCATCGATTTGAATAATCATAACATTAAAGATTTTCACCAATTTATCTTGATGCCTTAATACTAGCCTAATTCTACACAGGACATATCAAGGACTCAATTTTACAATTTAAATGCATACCTTTAATTTCAAAGCTGAGGTGATAAAATAACAAGGTTTTTGTATATTCTACTGAACAGTAATATGATATACAAATTATCAATATAAACCTTTGTCATATTTTCTTTTTGTTCAAGAACTGTTTTTGTTATTGTAAGATACTGTTCAGTACATATTTAAAAACATAACCAAAACAAATACTCAGTTTATAATTATTTAACAGAATTTCTTATGACAAAAATAATGTCTATCAGGCAACCTTACTTTTTTGTCTTTTCACAAAGTTCTTTTGAATCCTGTTTCTTAGGCTTAGATTGGCCCTTTACAATGGTAATCTAAAATAGACAAAACTAAATGCTTTTATATGGACCTGTCCAGGGATATTTTAATGGCTATTACCTCCCTTTAGGCTGGACACAAACCAATTAGATTCTCAAAGCATTTTTGATTTTAAACATACATTTAGCTTCACTAACGTTTCAAATTTACGCTCGCATTCCACTGACTATCTGATGTACAGACAGCAGTAAAATATTGGAGTTATTCCAAAAATCAGACAATGTAAGCCTGGCTGTAGCATCTTCTTAACCAGGTTAACACATTTGGACTATCATTTGGACATAATTAACAATATATAAATATTTTTTTACTTTTCATAATCTTTTGGCTCTCTATTAATTTGCACCCATATAATTGACACCCAGCAATATAATAATACGCATGATGCATTAACTATAATCTATTTGGGTCACTTTTGTTCTCATGATATACAATCACCCAGGTCACATCTGCTATGTGGTGCTTCTGTAACAAACCCTTACCTCTGAGGGATAAGGAAGTACAATAGTCAGTAAGTCTACATCTATAAGATGCAAATTTGAAAGAAATTAATTTAATAAAGTTTATGGTGCTCATACAATAACTTTATAAAGTGAAGTCCCTCGAGACCAGGTTTCTGTCAGACACTATACACACAGCTGATGATGTACATTGACTATCACATTACTACAAGGTACAACAAATCTGCTATGTGGCGCTTCTGTAACAAACCCTTACCTCTGAGGGATAAGGAAGTACAATAGTCAGTAAGTCTACATCTATAAGATGCAAATTTAAGAGAAATTAATTTAATAAAGTTAATGGTGCTCATAAAATAACTTTATAAAGTGAAGTCCCTCGAGACCAGGTTTCTGTCAGACACTATACACACAGCTGCTTATGTACATTGACAACGTCCCCATATACCCAGTGTACTGCTAAACCATGTCTGTTCCATATACACTCAGATAAACACTAAACATGTACATCACTAAAGCCCTGATATACCATGTATTTGTCAAACACACGGACACACTAATACTCCTTTGGTAGAGGACTCTTACATGATGGTCTATGCATGTCCTTATTAGACACAGTGTTCTCATAAAACAGGTCTCAGCCATACACACTACATACACACAGACTAACTCAATCCTAACCCCAGCACCTAAAACTGCACACAAAATCTCAGTCATTTTGATCTCAAGACATGGTTCACAGATAGTGTTCACCCATCCAGTCAATCTCTCCCAGTGACTAAGAGAGACAATACGTACTGATAAAAACATACTAAAACAATGCAAAGTACCTGCAACATTTTGGGAATAAATAATCAGAATATGATTTTTATAAATTACCTTTTCTCACTCTTCTCCTGGATCAGCAGCCTCCAACTCATCTACTGCAGTAACCTCTAATGTTTTCAGCTACATTCTAAAAACAGAAACAAGAAATCTTTCTCACATTTGTTATAAACATTAAGTAGCCCTAGAATGTATTTGATACTTAAGTCACATTTTAATGCAATTAATTTTACTGCATTAGCAACCATATCAAACCAAGACATTAATTTCAAAAGATACATAAAACTAAGTTTTTACACAAAACATTTAATTTAAAACAGATTGGTATGTTTAGAAATATTTTTAAAAAAAAGCATTTGGATCACCAGCAATTGTATTATTAACAATCGCAAACAAGGTCTTAGTATTTAGTCCGACATACTAGGTTTTGCAGAACTGCTAGTTCTACAAATGACTATGCATAAAACTGTTTCTGTGAAAATTCCAGTAGTTTCCACCAAGATTGAATCAACAAATATTCCTTTTATTTTTATTAGAGCAACAACAATCTGCCACTTCCTTTACTATTGCATTTACAGATACTCTATAAGGTCTATGTCAGGCTTTTGGGGTGATTTTAAGTGCACTGTATATACAGTACATTAGCAAAGCACACTGTATATATGGTATATTATTTACACCCAGCAAGAACATTGCTGCCTTAACTATACTATAATATTTGGGTCACTTTTGTTCTCATGATATACAATCACCCAGGTCACATCTGCTATTTGGTGCTTCTGTAACAAACCCTTACCTCTGAGGGATAAGGAAGTACAATAGTCAGTAAGTCTACATCTATAAGATGCAAATTTAAGAGAAATTAATTTAATAAAGTTAATGGTGCTCATACAATAACTTTATAAAGTGAAGTCCCTCGAGACCAGGTTTCTGTCAGACACTATACACACAGCTGCTTATGTACATTGACTATCACATTACAACAACGTCCCCATATACCCAGTGTACTGCTAAACCATGTCTGTTACATACACACGCCAATAAACACAAAACACATGTAAATCACTAAAGCCCTGATATACAATGAAACAGGTCTCAGGCATACACAGTACATACAGATTTATAAGATATAATAAGAGCTCAATATAATTTCACAACTGTAAAAAAATATATATTACCTGTTTACTGTGTTCGATGATTGCCAGAGTGTCTGCTGTTGCGAGGTTAAAGAGGTCTCCCTCATCAAAAGGGACTGAACTGAATACTCCACACCCTGAATAAGAAAAAATGAAATATTAATCCAGTCGTGAACTTCACACCAGTTTTATCCTAATGCCCTGTCTGTTAATGAAAGCAGTCTAGGTCAAAAGGAACATAGGATGGCATGTGTGAATGGACCCTTACCTTTATCTGAATTTATATATTTCCAGGTTTGTCTTTCCCAGCAGATGTGTAATACTCCGTCTCCTGCTTTGGATGTTCTTTTCTTCTTCTGCGCTTCATCTCAGCCATGTTAAAATGATGCTGTTCTTCCCCACAGAAATGAGTGTTTATTTAAACTAAAACCTTAAATTGTTAATATAAGTGGTGTTTATGTAAAACATGTCCAGTGATAGAGCATGGGACAATGCTGAGGAGAGCTGGGATTTAAACTCTCCATCACACTGACACTCAAAGATATCAGACTTCTGATGTGTTCATTCTGCTTTACTTCTGACTACAGTATTACTGAGTTAT